>NC_064420.1:21240000-21554375 GCF_023375975.1 Astyanax mexicanus | reverse complement strand
TTGGCTCTGTAGTCATTACTGAGCACTGGGAAACTGGTACTTGTCTAAAGCATGTAATATCAAAAACACAAGGGAAATCTAATGGGAAAAAGTGGGTATTCAGGGAAATAAGTGGATTTTTTTTTTCTTTCTTCTCTTTACTTTGTAATATCTTTTACAAAAGTTTACTTATTTTACAATATCCTTCCTACTTTCAATCAAGTTTGTCATGAGCTCTTTAGTGAGTTGGTTAAGCTCCGTTGTGGCATTTGCTTTGTATTTGCTGTGGACTTTTTAATACATAAAATAGGAACTCACACTGACCCACACAGTGTCATGTGACCTGTGACATAGAGCTTTCCCATGATGCATTGGGGTGCAGTTGAATTTTAAATTTGATTAATAATTAAGGAATTGTGTATGGAAGATTTTTTCTGAGGTATTGTGGTGTTAGTTTGTGGTGAAATAGATGTTTGTGGGTTGTTGTTTTGTTTTTTTGGTGTTTTTGGGTAATTCTGAGCAGTCACCATGAAGAAGTAAAGCGTGCTAGGATCGTGGTTTAAAATGCCCCCGTCTCCCAGGTATCAATGTATTGGCTCTTTGGTCATTAAGAGCACTGAACACTGAGAAACTCGTACTTGTCAAAAGTATGTGATATCAAAAACACAAGGGAAATCTAATTGGAAAAAAAGTCGGTGTTCAAGGTTTTTTTTTCAAATATTGGTTGTGTTCCTGTGAAATAACTTATTTTACACATTCATTTAGCTTTAGATTTATTGTCAGGCTAGATATCAGCTTAGCTAGAGAGTTAGCTGCCAGAAAAATGTTAGTTTACACTATTTAGTTAGCTAAACTACGTCTGCATTGGCCAGAAATTTCAGCCTGAAGAAAAGGTTAAGTACAGACAGTAACCTAGCTAGTTAGCTAATTTTATCGTTCCTCCAGGCTGTTTCTTCTGACTTGCTAGCCAGCGAACCTAAAATATTTAAGTTAACCTAGTTAGTCAGGTTAACGCTACCTATATTATTTGAAAAAAAAAAATAACAGTACCTGTCATGGAAAACTTTTGGTTCCAATTTAGGACTAGTTTGGCCAGGTGCACACAGCATGATTAAAATGTTAATGCGTCTGTGCTGCTCTGTTAGTAAACTTAATACGAAGCAATCCCAAAAACTGATCACACGCCCTAATTACTTTCTCACTGTCAGATTTCCAATCAGAAAAGAGAGTTAAAAGCTCATTTAAAATCTTTATTTTTTTATAATTATACAACAGTTAGTTCCTACCTCACAATCTGATTGGTTGAGAAGTGTTCTAGCCGTGATGATATTTGTGATAACATCACGGCCTTCTCACACTAAACCTGTATCACTCCGCCGACACGTTGCCTCCAGCGGCACCAGCAGCAGCATTAGCTTAGCACAGGCTAGCGCTCAACCACGGCATGCCGTCCTCAGCGCTGGCTCGGCTAATGCTGTCTGACAGCCAGAACGGTAACTTAACCAGCCAGGCTAGGCTACGCTAAGCTAAGCTGAGCTAAAGCAAACTACGCTAATCTAACAACAGTCCAGCGGGCATGCCAACTTAATACAGTAAGCACCAACACAGTCCAGTATCTATGCCTAAATTTCCTTTGGGATAAATAAAGTATCCAACCAACCAACCAACCACACACACACACACACACACACACGCGCACACACAAACACACACACACACACACAGCAAAACAGAATGCGCAGCATTCACCTGAAGACGACTCCACAGAGCAGGAGAGGAGAGTATAAGCGCTATTTCACGGTTCTAACGTTATCATCTTCGCTTATTTCCAATTTTGCTTTCAAGCTAACTTTTACGGCGTTAGTCTGTATGAACCAGACACTGTTAACGTTAGTTAAGTTTCAGTTCTGTTACAGTTCCTTAAAGCTAAAAATGTGAAATATAATGAAGCTGTTTTCTCTTTTTCAGATTCACGTGGGGTTAAGAAAAATGTGGTAAATATGCACACTGGTTGTCTGCCTGAAAAAGACTCAATGGAGTAGGTACATAAATATTAACTTAAATATTAATGACAAATATTTGTGTGTAAACTTTTTATTCACAAATATATTTTAGATAAATAAATTTAGCCAGATGTTTAGCTGGTACTGTAACAACCGACTAATGCTTACTGAAGTCTAGATACATTTATTAAGTAATGGTCATTGTTGATATGAGTTGATAATACTGAGTTAATTGTCTTTCTAGTCCTTTAAAACCCCTGACTTTACACACTGGATTTACACTCCAATTTATACATTGCACATTAGTTCCATGGGAGTTACCAAATTGATCATAGTCATTCCGAGATATGTTCTGATCGATTGATTGATTGATTACATAATAGATCATTTTAATATGAAAATGTTTATTGTTTTTCAGGTTCATGTGATAGGGCTGCATGCAATGTAAGGTCTGTAATTTCACCAGTTCAAGCCAAGATGTCCTTTAGAGACACTATAGACTTCATGGAAGACTTTCCTACTAGCCATGTATTCATACAGATTGTGTTTATGTCTTCATAACACCAGGTGCCTTAAAATCGCTTTTTTCTAGATCCGATCACAAGAACTTTTAAGTGTGAAACTTGTGATTTTCAAGATATTTGAAATGAAGAAAAAAAATCCTGATTTAATGAGCTGACAAATGAAGCTTGCAAGACACTTTGTCAACCAATGCTTTCAATTTCTGGTCTTTTGAGCACTATAATATTTGTCACAATTCATCACATGAGATGTATTTTTTTATTACAAGTGTTTCATTGTAATTTAGCTGTTCTGACTGTTTAATGTTGAGTGATTTTCAGTCTTTGTATCTCGGTTCTGCTATTTGGCAGTACACAGTTGGAATAAAGCAATACGAGTTCATATTTCCTTGTCATTTCTATGTACTTAATGTTTTAATGTTATAAAGTACACTTTTGTAAAGTACACTTTAAAAAGTAATTTTGTTTTAATTAGAAGAACTTATTAAGTTGAGTGAATTTACCGGCCAGTACAACTCAATGAAATGAGTTCAGAGAACTTCAACTTGAAAACATGAACATATTTGTTGAGCCAATGAAAAAATGTGATTTCAATCAACTTTTAGTTATACTACATGTGTCCACACTCTCTTTGCACAGTAGGGTTCATACAGCTTTCCTATAGGCTCCTGGCACCATATATTTGCATTTTAGGTGTGGCCTCTTCTTTACTTACCATCTTTGTGTTGTCTGTTGCCCAAAGCTACTTAAACCTATAGGCATGTATTAGTGTGATATATATGTGTTGATTGCCAGGCCTCAGTGTTTGTAGGCTGCAAGAGCAAATCACCTTTGTTGTGTGTTTCTAATGTCACAGTATGTTGACTTGGAGCTACAGAGTTCACTCTTGTGCAGTCACAGTATTGTGTTGGTAGTTTTACGAAAATATGTTAAATATGTTGAGAATACCTATATGTAACGGTGTACAATAGTTAGCTTCTTTTAGTGAGTGAAATTCCTGCTGAATGGGTATGGCGCCACCTGCTGCGGTCAGCGTGTAATAGCTCAGAGACATATATACACTAGACTCTGTGCACCCTCGTCAGTAGAGTGTGTGCACATTGCTGTGGTGAGTACAGCTCTGCTTGGCTCAGCTAAATAAAGCTGCTAATAATGCTGTTTAGTTTTAATACTGCTTTATGCTGATATTATCTCTAAATACATGTCACAGAAACTAGTGGACCCATTGGGCTATCGTAAAAAGTGCTGTGAATAATTATAAATCTAATTATAATCTGAGCTAGTAATATGCTAACACTAGCCTGTCTCTCTAGGTTGAAAGCTGACTGAAGCACAAGTAAATGATCTGTCCTGTGGCTGCCTTATTCATTACAGGTATGTTCCAGTTTGTGTTATATATATTTTTTGTGTTTTACTTACTTAATTCTTAGGATTTTGAACACGAGTTTAATCGTGAATCTCTGCTAGCTAGGTTAGCTAGTTAGCTGCACCATGTGGCCTTGATTTCATGTTTTTCCTTCGCCACTGGATGGCGCTAATTCACCATTTTAATTTTGTTGTATGGTTTATATATTAAAAGGGATTTGTAGCAGTGATTTAAACATATAAAGAGCTAAATAATTATATAAAAAAACTAGAAAGAAGCATTAAGAGAAAAATCTATATGATCACTTAGGAAGAAACGTGTTAAAATTGTATTATTTTATATAGAAACGTACTATTGTATTATCTGATGTATATTGTGTATTTCATTGTTTTATCTGAAAAGAGTATTAATGGGTCAGTAGAGTGTGTGCACATTGCTGTGCTTGTAAGCTGACGGAAGCACAAGTAAATGATCTTGTCCTGTGGCTGCCTTATTCATTACAGGCAATAAAAAGCTGCATTATCCCAGCCTGTGTCGTATCCTTCCCAACGAGGGCAGAGGAACTTAAGGGGTCCGCATCAGAGGGGTCACATATATATATATATATATATATATATATATATATATATATATATATATATATTAAATAAACTTAATTATTTAAGCCCCTAATATTAAAAAAAAAACTTTGAGCTCATTAAACTATTGTAAGTTAAATAAGCTTATTTTTTTTTATATATTTACAACATAACTGAGTCAAAGCAAAATGATGACTGAGCTAAGTTGAGCCACTGAATATTTTGTTTCTACATTTTTATAGAAATGGTCCAGTTTAGTAGTGTTGTTCTGTTGACATGTACAACAAACACTTACTTTAAAAAGGCCAGAAAATTACTTGCTTAATGATTTTAAGTTGGAGTGACTTCTAATTTTTTACAGTGTGGGAATCTTTAAGATGTTTGTTGGTAAATGTGAGATGGGCCGTTGTGTTCTTTGTGGTCAGCAGTGTTTTTTATCTGTGAACTTTTCCTTGGAGACCTACAGTTCTTTAAATGTTGTTCTGGGTTCTTTTGGGACCTCCTGGATTAAATGTTCATGCCTTTTTGAAGTAATTTCGGTCGGCCAGCTACTCCTGGAATGGTTCACCAGTGTTCCATATTTTCTCCATTTGTGAATAATAGCTCTCACTGTGGTTCACTGGAGTTCCAAATTCTTTGTAATTTTTTCCAGTCTGATAGATGATCAATAACTTTTTTTCTCATCTGTTTTTGGGATCTTTTATCTGCTTGATGTTGTCAGACAGGTTCTATTTAAGTGATTTCTTGGTTCTAGAGGTCTGTTAGTAATCAGGCCTGGTTGTGGTTAGTAGTGAAATTGAACTTATCTTTCCAAGAAGTGTGATTAATCACAGTTAATTTATGGGGGGTGGGAAAACACTTTTTTCACAAAGTTCTAGATTAGTTTGGATTGTTTTTCCCCTTAATAAATGAGATCAACATTTAAAATGTGCTTTTTAAACTACTCAGGCTATCTTTGTTTAATATTAAAGTTTGTTTGAATAATGTAAGTATGACAAACATGCAAAAACACAAGAAACCTGTAGTGGGGGGCTTTTTCATGCCACTGTATTTCAGAAGCAGCACAACACAAAGAAAGATCAGAATTCCCTGAATGTCTACCCTCCAGGTCCGGTTTAGTATGGAGTTATAATAGACACCATGTGATCTCACTTTTCTCCTGTAGGATGTCAAATATCTATTAAAAAAAGGCAAAAATATAAAATTCAGTATAACAACATTATATAGACAACACTGTCCCAGGAGAACTTTTTCTATCCATTAAACACATGTTTGCCCATTTCTGAGAAAATGGTTTTGCTAGGAGTGACACTCTCCCACATACAACAGCCTGTTTCCTGTAAACCTAAACTCTAAAAACGAAGTGAAAATGCTGAACTTCAACCTGCATCTACTTAGTTTACCCTGCAGAACCACATGAACAGGACAAACCAGTTCAGACTACAGGATGACAGTCTCTGTCAGGATACGCTTGTAATGGCAGGAGGATAGGAGGACAAAACACATTAAAAAAAGAATAAAGTGAGTATTATTCATTTGTGTAATTTTTGATCCATGTTAAATAAGTGCTGTGGATACATAATTTAATACACTAGTACATTTAAGTAGTTTATGCAGTTATACTGTAGATTGTGCCTTGCTGTAGATTTATTTTTACTGCCGTACTGTTTGGTGGTTGGGGGTGGGGGGAATGAGTAAGATTAGTTCATGTAAGATCATTTAACCCATCTACTGACTTATCTGTTATAATACATCATTTTAAATAAACTGTTTATTGTTCAAACACCTTAAATGTCCAAAAACTGTTGCTATAAAATATAGTATAGTATAGTATAGTAGTATAGTATAGTATAGTATAGTAGTATAAAATGTAATTTTGGAGATTTTGGAGATTTTATCAGCAGTCAAATGCCTGCCCCAAAAGTAGAAACCAATGACAAAAATTTTGATTTGTTAATGTTAACTGCATATAACTTATAATTATAACTATAATACTGTTTTAAACCACTTTTAAACTTTGTATAAATTTTGTTGAAATAGCATCGAACACGATCACTTTCAAATAAATCTTATAACACATGAATACATGTAATCCACCATGGTAACAGTACATTAAATACATTATTGACTATATAATTAAATAATAAATACATGGAAGGTTAACATTTCCATTCTCTATTAAAGGTGCGTAGTGAAACCTGAACAGGCGTTCTTTACTGTTCTGTGGAATCATGTTAAAGGTCAATGATGTCAAGACAGATTATCTTAATGTTTGTTGTTTATACCATATTTTGGGTAAAACAGAGTGAAGATCTGATCATGAGGGCATAGTGTAATTCCTGTATGATGAATGCAGCCTAATACCCTTAATGCAATTAATGGCAGATTATCATTTCAGACCTGTTCAACTAAACTTTAACCAATTCCTGTATTTGTACAGTAAATTAATACCGTAAATATCTATTTAACTATGTTAGAATTGTACAACAAAATGCATATTGGGATGCCCTGTGAAAACAGCTGCCACCTGTATATATAACAGTAAACAGGTGATTATAGAGCTCTGGAAAAAAAATAAGAGACCACTTAAAATGATGAGTTTCTTCAATTTTACCAGATTGAAAAATCTGGCATATAATCTAAACTGCTTAGATTTTTGCACCAGGAGTGGCATAAAGTTATCCAAAAGCAATGTGTAGGACTGGTGAAGGAGAACATGCCAAGATGTATGAAAACTGTGAATAAAAACCAAGGTTATTTTTATTTGGAACTTGGGAGGAATGTTGTTCGTAGTTTATAGAGTAAAACAATGATGTTATTTTTTTTCAATTAAACTAAAACTGCTCTTTTCCTCAGTTTAGGTAATCTTCTTTGCCTTCTATTTACCACTATTCATTTTTTTCTCACCTTGATTTTTTTATTTGTGAAATCAATGATCCTATCCTATCAACCCCTTATGTGATTTCTGACCTCACTATCAGAAATGTATAAATTTGTGTAAATTTGTGTAAAATTGTTGGCAGATTGGTAGTTGCAGATTGATTGTTTCCATGAAGCATGGCGTCTAATATGAATCTCTCTGAGGAACAGGAGACAGAGAAACCTGACCGGTAAGACTTTCTCACACTCACCAACACTGTTGTCATTAAGTTCTCAAGAACTTGAACATTTCAGAAAAGTTAAGAATAACTCAGTAGGCAGGGAATTTTATCTTCTTTAATCTGGTGCCTGACAACTATGTGCTCCTACAGGTGTCCTGTCCTTGTGAACATTATTGATATACAGTATTTTATGTTAATGCTTTCAGTTTCAGTGCTGATAATGTCTCTGTTTTAGCTAGCTTTTTTGTGATCTGAGCTAAGACAGATTTACAGAAATAATAACAGATTCGCTTCCTATCATTATCACCAGGATGTTCGTAACAAACATTAAATAAATGTTCAAAAATTAAATCAAAACATGTTTTCCACAAGGTACAAGGTGGTAAGAGGTTTTTTTTTACAGATAATTTCTGGTACTTTCTGTTTACTGTTTTAAAGCACTTACTGTTCAAATAGTACTTCTCCAGTACTTCCAAGTGAAAATGAACAGTATCAAGTTATTCAAATACAATGATTACTTCTCAAAATAAAAAAATAACATTTACTACAACTACTAACTGTAGATTTGTATTATTTCACCACTCTGCCATTAACTGCAAGAAAAACACAAAAGGAAGTAAGTTAACATTTGTACCCATGCCGCTGTAGCACTCTTAAATAAACCCTACTCATACTGATGTACTCTTAAAAGTTTAGTCTCAGCTCAGTTTCCATCACAACAGTGATTACTTAAAACTAAAAACATCTTACTTAAAACAAAACTACAAAAAACATCCAGCCAACCTGACCAAAACAATGCTGTTCAAGCATTAAAGAATACAAATTGACAATACTTAACAAAACTAAATACACCAAATACAAATGAAACAATACAACTAAAAGTCATTTCTGTCTAGCTAAGTATAAATACCATTTAACTCCTACGCTTGGTTGTCACATTATTGGAAAACTGATGCCCTCCACCACACCCAAAATAAACTCAACTGAGCATTATAGCTCTTTAGCATCTTCAAAGTGCAGCAGTCCCAGGTGATCTTTAAATGTGCCCAGCTGGGTTAATCAGTCTACTTCCCTTAGCTGGGCACTCGTCAGTGAGGCCATGTTGTGGCGTGGTGGCAGGATCATGCTTGGTCTTAACCCACTTTCTTCACCATTGTGACTCCACCCCTGGAAAAGTCTGTAAGCCAACACAGGGGGATTCACTGAACCCAAATGCACCTTTATTGAAAAAAAAACTTTGCCCTCCACCACACCCAAAACAAACTCAACTCAGCATGATATCTCTTTAAAATTGCACCAGTTACAGGCAACCTATAAATGTGCCCAGCTGGGCTAATCACTATATTTTGCTCTGCTGGGCACTCCTCACAAAGCCGTATTGTGGCGTGGTGGCGGTGCCACGCTTCCCTGACCTACTCAACTTCTCTGACATACTCAACTGTGCATGATATCTCTTTAGCGTCTTTAAAATGCACCAGTCCTGGTGGCCTCATGCAGAGGAGACCTTTTAAATGTGCCCAGCTGGGCTAATTTAGTTTATTTTAGTTTATTTTACTGAGATTCTTTTACCTCGCCCCGTGATCACAGACAAAATATATATATTATATAATGAATAGTAACTCAGGCGGCAAAGGTGTCAGGAAAAGTACACTGTTTACAGATTATTTTACAGCCCTGCTGTTGTGGGCAGTAAGAGGAGTGGATGGTTGATGGTATTCCTGCTTAGGTAAAAATAAAAGCACATTTTTAGTATAAACCTTTACTTCTATTTCTTTAATTAAAAGCCACATGGTCTAAATAAAGTTAGAAGAAGCAACTTTACCCCCTACTTCTGACTGTGTGTAAATCAGCTATTGTGATTGGCTGACAGAAAGTTGGTAGAGTTAAGAATTCTTGTTTGTGATTTTTTGAGTTAAAATTAGATGACTTGTAGAGGTCTTTGTTACAATCCACTGCTTGCTCTGTGTCTCAATGCCTTTCACTGCCAGGAAAAAAAACAAACTAAATCTACTACATGCAAAAGGTAATGATGGTGTTAATACTATGGTAATTTACACTGTTTAGAAGAGTGTAGAGGAATTCATTCAAAATGCTAATATTTGAATATATTTTAGTTCCGTGCAAAGTGATCACTCATTAGGCAGAGGTGTAGATTTCAGGAAGATTTCCTGGTTTTCCGAGCTGAGGTAAGGATAGTCTCATGGCAGTAAGAGAACTATTATATGATGGTGGAAGTGTACAGTTATGTTTATTTTTTATTATGTTTCAGTTGTACAGAAGAAAAAGGAGCAGACCCACCTGAACCCAGCTGTGTGTCCAAGAAGAGTGAAGACTCAATGACCAAAGTCCTAAACTTCAGCAACACAGACTGTACCACTGAGTTTAGGTAAAGATAGTCTGTTGGTTTAAAAACCTCTCTGTCCATTTATAGTTTCCATATAGTGCTTCTTTAGCCTTATCCCACATTCTCCACCAATGTGAACGCACCCTGGGGATAGGGGCTCGGCCACTGGCCTGGCAGTCCGAAAGCCAACACGGGGAATTCAGTGAATTCAAATGTACCTTTTATAAAACGGTTGTTGCCCTCCACCACACCCAAAACAAACCCAACTGGGCATGATATCTCTTAAAAAGGCACCAGTTCCAGGCAGCATTTAAATATCAGTCTAATCAAATATCAATAATCAGTCTATTTTGCTCAGCTGGGCACTCTCCAGTGAGTGGCGTGGTGGCGGTACTACGTTTCTCTGACCTTTATTGGAGAACTGTTACCCTCTACCACACCCAAAACAAACTCAACTGTGCATGATATCTCTTTAGCGTCTTTAAGGGGCACCAGGTCTGGGTGCCTTATGCTGAGGAGATGCCTTGGCCCTGCTCCATGACACAGCCACACTCAGGAGTGCCCAGCTCAGTGAAATAGACTGCTTAGCCCTGCTGGGCTCTACTGAGTGAGGCCGTGTCATGGCGTGGGGGGCATATATAATGTAAAATGAATAGTAACTCAGGTGGCAAAGGTGTCAGGAAATGTACACTATTAGCACATTCTTTTACAGGCCTGCTGTTGTGGAAAGGGAAACCTGAGTGATGTTCATTACCATCTTTACTGATTTATGGATGAAGAAAATATGAAGAGTTGGTTCCAAAACGCTATAAATCAATTTTTATCAATTTGAGTAAAAAAGGGTTTTCTTTAGCGAGAAAGTGGTAGGCTGAAAACCACTTATAAGAAAAGCCACATGGTCTAATTAAAGTTAGGTGAAGCAACTTTACCCCCTATTCTTGGCTGTGTGTAAATTGGCTATTGTGATTGGCTGACAGAAAGGTGGTAGGGTTATGAATTATTTTTTTGTTCAACTTAGAGACAACATAGCTTTTGAACATGTTTACATTTGCACTGTTTTGAATGGATGAATTTCAGAAAAGATTTCCTATTATATAATGGTGGAAGTGTAAAATTTTGTTTATTTTTTATTATGTTTCAGTTGTATAGAAGAAAAAGGAGCAGACCCACCTGAACCCAGCTGTGTGTCCATGAAGAGTGAAGACTCAATGATCAAAGGCCTAAACTTCAACAACACAGACTGTACCACTGAGTTTAGGTAAAGAGAGTCTGTTGGTTTAATAACCTCTGTCCATTTATAGTTCCCATGTCTCAAACACAAAGACAAAATTATTTTGTTGTACAATAAATATTAACCCTTTTAACAATTCGTTGCACTACAATACCAGGCATGCACTGAAGCCCAATGTGCGGTCTGACCCCTTACACCCTGCGACAGCAATTACACTTAATGCCCTATTTTAGCAGTCTATAGTGCATTGGTCATTTGTGCATCATGCAGCTGGATTTAGGGAGTGTTGGTGTGTCTTTAGTATTGGGAGGACACCAAAAATATACCTTTTGCAGCCCAAACCCTCGCCCTGTTGCTAAGTCATTGTTATGTGAGCAATTCCATGGCAGTACTCAGAGCTTCCTCCATCACTGCAAGAAGAAGGGACACAAAGTCAGTCAGTGCTGCATTCCTGTCAGTCAGTGCTGCACAATATCCCTCCTCCGGCCGTGAATTCTGCCCAGAATGAGTGTTGGGGTAGCAGAAGAATGGGACGCCACCGGTCTGTGATGGGAGGGGGGGAAAAGACTGCAAGTGGGAGAGGCTTCACATACATGAGATCTGCCTGGCACAAGATGCTTGCATTCTGAGGCTGGACTTTCTAAAAGCACTGGGTGATGATCTCGACATTGCAGCTGTGACAATTCACCTGGGCAAGAAAAGACTTCTGCTCACAGCGCAGCAAGAAAGGGGTTGCATGACTATGTAGCGGTGACCACAATTGTTTCAAACAGTGAAGCCAGGGGGTCGGACAAGCCTGAGCAGGTGAGCCTGGAGGGGGTAAACCTGACATCGTGCCCATGGGAAACTCCACCAAGGGCAAACCGGAAGGACTGCAATGCAGTATCTTTGCTGCGTTTCTCTTATATATTTTTTTTCCAATAGAGGTAATGATGGTATTAATACTATGGGAAGTTTTACACTGTTTAAAATAGTATAGAGGATTTCATTAAAATGCTAATAATTGAATGTATTTTAGTTCAGAGGCACGGATGTCAGAAAGATTTCCTAGCTTTCTGATCCAAAGTAAGAATAGGCTCATGGCAGTAAGATAACTATTATATAATGGTGGAAGTGTACAATTAAGTATTTTTTATTATGTTTCAGTTTTATTAAAGAAAAAGGAGCAGACCCACCTGAACCCAGCTGTGTGTCCATGAAGAGTGAAGACTCAATGATCAAAGGCCTAAACTTCAGCCACACAGACTGTATCACTGAGTTTAGGTAAAGATAGTGTGTTGGTTTAAAAAACACTTTCTATTTATAGTTACCATGTTTCAAACATGAGGACAAAATCCAGAAAGGCAGAGAAGAAGAATGGTGAGAACAGTCAAGGACAATCCACAGACCAAAAGCAAAAGCACACCTCAGGCGACTCTGTTTGTGGCGTGCTTGCAGAAATGGCTTCTTTTGCATCACTCTCCCATACAGGTTCTCCTTGTGCAAAGTGTGCTGTATTGTTGACCGATGCACAGTGACACCATCTTTGGAGCTCTTTGGAGGTGGTCTGTGGATTGTCTGTTCTCACCATTCTTCTTCTCTGCCTTTCTGATATTTTTCTTGGCCTGACACTTCTGGGCTTAACAAGAACTGTCCCTGTGGTCTTCCATTTCCTTACTATGTTTCTCACAGTGGAAACTGACAGGTTAAATCTCTGAGACAACTTTTTGTCTCTTTCCCTTGAACAACTATGTTGAACAATCTTTGTTTTTAGATCATTTGAGAGTTGTTTTGATGAGCCCATGATGCCACTCTTCAGAGGAGATTCAAATAGGAGAACAACTTGCAATTGGCCACCATATACCTTTTCTCATGATTGGATACACCTGGCTATGAAGTTCAAAGCTCAATGAGGTTACCAAACCAATTTTGTGCTAGTAGGAGTATTCAAATTAATAAAATGATAAGGGTGCCCATACTTTTGCACCGGTCAAATTTTGGTTTAATGCATATTGCACATTTTCTGTTAGTACAATAAACCTCATTTCAATACTGAAATATTACTGTGTCCATCAGTTATTAGGCATATCAAACTGAAATGGCTGTTGCAAACACCCAAATATTTAGAACTAAAAACGATTAAGATTAATAGGGGTGCCCAAACCTTTTCATATGACTGTACATATAGCAAGAACCATAGGTAAAAGAATTCCCTCTAACAGGTCCGCAATGAGTGCGTGGTGTTTAATGTGTTTTCCTGAGCTTGTTAAAATTTTACAATGCTTCCATATGACACGACTTGTGAATTTCCTAATTCACAAGCTTTAGTCTATTCCACAAGCTCTGCTGCTTTGGCTAAAAAGCTGGTAGGAAGTGGTTATGCCGAATCAGTGACAATGGAATAACCCACCTTTTTGGTGCCTTGACTGTCCCTGGATGCCTATCCATCTGCATTTAAGACTTGGTCGGCCTTAAATCTGAGGACTTTTCTCACCATCCTTCTCCTCTGCTTATCTGAGATTTTTCTCAGCCTGCCACTTTGGGCCTTAACTAGAATTGTGCCTGTGGCCTTTCATTTCCTCACTATGTTCCTCACAGTGGAAACTTACAGCTGAAATCTCTAAGATAGCTTTTTGTATCCTTCCCCTAAAAAATGATGTTGAACAATCTTTGTTTTCAGGTCATTTGAGAGTTGTTTTGAGGCTCCCATATTGCCACTCATTGGAGAAGATGCAAAGAGGAAAAAATGTGTAATTGGCTGCATTAACCCATTAACCCTCATAATTCGATTCACATATATGTACGTCAAGGGTCAATGAGCTTACCAAACAAATAGTTTGTTCCAATAATTAGTGCTAAAGGTATTCAAATCAATAAAATGACCCGGGTACCCAAAGTTGTGCCCCTGCCTAATTTTGCTCTACCAGGGATTGCTCGTCCACATCCAATGATGTGTCTTATCCTGTTTGATGACACCAAGTTTGTTGGGGAATTACCATATAGACTGACACAGAGGCACGACTGAGAAGATATTGAGTAGTTTTAGTAAGCAGAGAGCATTTCGAATGTGTTAAGTAAGTATACAGGAGACATCTGCCCCTCTAACCACCCTATATAGTCTGAGCAGTGGTCAGTATAATCACACACTTAAGTTTTAAAATTCACTCCCACATTAATTAAAAAAATGTAGAATTCAAGCTGAAATGCATTATTTGTGTTTTTTTTTGTCCTGGTATTAGGATTGGTATTGAGTATCATGGAATATCAGTGGTATTAAAATAGTCCATAAATTGTATTTAAAGTAACTGTGTAATTCTTTCCACAGACCCCAAAAGCAGACACTAGATTCTACAAGTGATTCAAAATTGGATTTCATATTTAAGGCATGTGTTGGTTTATGCATTAATTAGCATTTGTATTTACTGTCAGTTTAATATATTTATTAATGACAGATCTAGAAACACGTTTTATTAACATTAATTCTATGATATCCAGAAGAGACTATATGTTATGTTTATTTTCAAGGAGCTTGAGGACAAAGTCATCGCTTTGCTTAAGGATCAGCTGAAGAAATTTAAGAAGTTACTTAATCTAAGAGGGGTGGAGGATGAGAAAGACCAGAATAGTGTCAGCAAAGAAGCACTGACAATCACACTGAATGTTCTGAAGAGCATGAACCAGAAAGACCTTGCTAACAGACTACAAATCAGTAAGAACATTTTATAAACAATAATGGCATAAGCATGGAACTAAACACCAAACATTGAAGTAAATTGTTAATACATGTCTTTCTTTCTAAGGACTGACACCTGCTTGCCAACAAAACCTCAAAACTAAACTAAAGGAAAAGTTTCAGAAAATAAATGAAGGAATTTCACATCATACAACCTCTACACTTCTAAATGAAACCTACACCGAGCTCTATGTGACAGAGGATGGCAGTGAAGAGTTCAATAAAGAACATGAAGTGAGACAAATAGAGACAGCCTCCAAAAGACCATCACCAGAAACATCCATCAAATGCAGTGACCTCTTTGAAAATGATGTCGTCAGAACTGTGCTGACTAAAGGAGTTGCTGGAATTGGAAAAACTATCTTTGTGCAGAAGTTCATTCTGGATTGGGCTGAGGGAAAATCAAATCACAGGGTCAACTTCATATTTCCACTTCCTTTTAGAGAGCTGAATTTAATGAGGAATGAATTTCTCAGTCTGGAGGATCTTCTTCATCAATTTTTCCCTGACACAAAAGAGTTAAGACCACTTGACTATGTTCACAACAAAGTCTTGTTAATTTTTGATGGTCTAGATGAAAGTCAACTTCCTCTAGATTTCCATAACAATGAGAGAATAACTACTGTAACGCAGGTGGCCTCAGTGGATGCACTGATAACGAACCTTATCAAGGGGAACCTGCTTCGCTCTGCTCTTCTCTGGATAACTTCTCGACCTGCAGCAGCCAGTCAGATTCCTCTTGATTGTATTGACCAGGTAACAGAGGTACAAGGGTTTAATGATCATCAAAAGGAGGAGTACTTCAGGAAGAAAATCATTGACCAAAGCCTGGCCAACAGAATCATCACACACATTAAGTCATCAAGAAGCCTCTACAGCATGTGTCATATTCCAGTCTTCTGTTGGATTGCAGCCACTGTTCTAGAGAAGATGCTGGGTGATGCAGAGATTAAGGAGATCCTCAAAACTCTGACTCAAATGTTTACCCACTTCCTGATTTTTCAAATCAAACTGAGTGGACAGAAGTACCAAGGAAAGACAGAAATTGATCCTGAACAGATTAATGAGGTTGTTTGGAAACTGGGAAAACTGGCTTTCCATAAATTGGAAGAAGGCAATTTGGTCTTCTATGAGGAAGACCTGAGGGAGTGTGGAATTGATGTGAAAGAAGTGTCAATCTTCTCTGGTCTGTTCACTCAGACCTTTAGCAAGGACTGTGGATTGCATCTTGGGAAAGTGTTCAGCTTTGTGCACCTGAGTGTTCAGGAGTTTCTTGCTGCTTTATATGCATTTTTCTCCTTCATTATTAACAACAAGAATGTTCTAGAAAAAACAGGATTGCAGCATTCCTTTGGCAAATCTACAGCGTCTGGTTTCTTAAAACATGCGATCAACAAAGCCTTAGAGTCTAAGAATGGACATCTAGACCTTTTCCTTCGCTTTCTTCTGGGCCTCTCAGTGAAGTCAAATCAGACTCTCTTTCAAGGCCTACTTCCACAGTCAGCAAGCAGCTCTGATAGCAAAGAGGCAACAATAAATTACATAAAGATGAAGATCAGGGAGAATGCTTCTCCTGAGAAGTCCATTAATCTGTTCCACTGTCTGAATGAACTGAATGATCATTCTCTAGTGCAGGAAATCCAAAGATTCCTTCGCACAGGTGGTTGCCATTGTGTCATGGACAGTAAGCTCTCTCAAGCTCAGTGGTCAGCATTGGTGTTTGTGTTGCTGAACTCAGAAGAAAAGCTGGATGAAATTGAACTTTGTAAATATGACCCATCAGAGGAATGTCTTCAAAGACTGTTTCCAGTGGTCAAGGCATCCAGAAAAGCTTTGTGAGTATTTTTTTTTTACAGTGGTATGAGAAAGCACTCCTGATCATTTTCATGATTTTCTTTTAGAAATCATTGGTTGTTGGGATCAGCAATTTCAGTTAAATATATCATATAGCAGATGAACACAGTGATGTTTAAGAAGCAAAATAAAGTTTATAGGATTTACAAAAATAATGCAATAATTAATTAAACAAAATTAGGCTGGTGCAAAGATTTGGGCACCCCAACAGAAAAATGACATCAATATTTGGCAGATCCTCCTTTTGCAGAAATAACAGCCTCTAAACTCTTCCTATAGCTTCCAGTGACAGTCTGGCTTCTGCTTAAATGGATTTTGGACCGTTCATCTTTACAAAACATCTCCAGTTCAGTCAGGTTTGATGGTTTTCGAGCATGAAAAGCCCGCTTTAAATCACACCACAGATTTATATTATTAATATATTATATTAATAATATTTAGGTCTGGGAACTGAGATGATCATTCCAGAATGTTTTACTTGTTCCTCTGCATGAATGCTTTAGTAGATTTTGAGCAATGTTTTTAGGGTCAATTTCTTGTGTATCCAGATTGTTTTCTAGTACAAGCATTGAATACAAATTTTACAATGGGTAGCAAATGTTTGTCTTGGAATGCCTGTACCTGTGGTCTTCCATTTTCTCATTATGTTCCTCACAGTGGAAACTGACAGCTGAAATCTCTGAGATAGCTTTTGTATTCTTCCCCTAAACCATGATGTTGAATAGCTTTTTTCAGGTAATTTAAGATTTGATTTGAGGCCTTCATGTTGCCACTTTTTTAGTGAAGATGCAAAGAGGAGAAAAACTTGTCATTGGCCACCTTAATCCTTTCTTTTAATTGAATTAACTTGTGTATGTAGGCCAAGGGCCACTGAGTTTAGCAAAGATATTTAAATCAATCAAATGACAAGGGTGCCCAAATTTATGCACCTCCCTAGTTTAGTTTAAAGAGTTTTTTTGCAAACTTTCTGTAAATCCTATAAACTCAATTTCACTTCCCAAATATTACTGGTCATCTGCTATATGATATATTTAACTGAAATTACTAATCTGAACAACCAATAATTTATAAAGTAAAATTATGGAAATTATCAGGGGTGCTCAAACTTATTCATACTACACTATATGGAGAAAAGTGCTCGGGCATACTTAAAAAAAAACATTTTTAAAGTTGCAGTTTTATAATATTATGATATTTCTTTCCAAGGTTGTGGTCATGTAATCTCACAGAGAAAAGCTGTGAAGTTCTGGCCTCAGCTCTGAGCTCAAGCCCCTCCACTCTGAGAGAACTGGACCTGACTGACAATAAACTGCAAGATTCAGGAGCAATATTTCTCTATACTGGACTGAAGAGTTCACACTGTAAACTTGAGATATTGAGGTAATAACAATAACATAATGATCTCAATAATGTTTGAGTCATAAGAAACAATTCTGATATTTGTTTCTGTGTGGTAGATGTGATAGTGTAAATATTTAAATTTCTGTCCCAGGCTGTGTATATGCAATCTGACAGAGAGAAGCTGTGCTGATCTGGCTTCAGCTCTCAGGTCAAACTCAAGTCTGAAAGAACTGGATCTGAGTAATAATGAACTGAATGATTCAGGCGTGAAGGATCTCTCTACTGGACTGGATAATCCACGCTGTAAACTGGAGATTCTAAGGTGCACTTTAAATTGTTTTGTTTGTTTATATTATCTGAATATAAAAGTAATTGTGATTACCGTATTTTTCACACTATAAGGTGCACTT
Organism: Astyanax mexicanus; assembly: GCF_023375975.1. Taxonomy (NCBI): domain Eukaryota; kingdom Metazoa; phylum Chordata; class Actinopteri; order Characiformes; family Acestrorhamphidae; genus Astyanax; species Astyanax mexicanus. Next base: position 21,535,935 of record NC_064420.1, on the reverse strand, counting down.
AAAATCCTTAAATCTTTCTAAAAATTGCCAGTGCGCCTCAAAATTTCGGTGTGCCTTGTGTGTACCAGTCGTGTTGTAAGCATTATAGTTTAGTTCCATAGTTTAGCTCTCCAGCACCGAGACTGGAGCAGCACTGCTGAAGCAGCATTAGCATTACCCACTAAGCAGCTAGTTAGCTCTTTTGCTGTTCAGTGTTGAGTATGTCAGACTGTAGTCTGCTGCTAACCCTGGCTAGCACTGCTGAAGCAGCATTTGCATTACCTGCTTACCACGCTAAGCACTAGTTAGCACTTTTATCCTTTCAAAGGTGATTTTATTGAACTGTATCCCTCTAAATTTATATAAGATTTTATTGACTGAACTAATTTTAATTAACTGTCAGCAGTACCTTAAATATGCATCTCACAGAACTTAAATTTAAACTAAACCAACATAAAATATGGTGCACTAATAGTTTTTAAGTCGATATGATATGATTTGTTTACAGTGTCCAACCCCTCAAATACCTTTACAAATTATCTGTTTGTTTGTGCATCCTTAAAATGGCAGAGTTCTGATATTTCAGTATTCTTCTCCCAGGTTATCTTCCTGTAACCTCACAGATGAAAGCTGTGCAGTTTTGGCCTCATGTCTCAACTTAAACTCTTCATGTTTGAGAGAACTGGACATGAGTAGTAATAAACTGCTAGATTCAGGCTTGCAGCTGCTCTCCACTGGACTGGAAAATAGGCGATGTCAACTAGAGAAACTGGGGTGAGGACAATACTAGATGCAGATCATACAAACAAACACACACACACACGCACATGTACAATATTATACATGTGTAACTCGTTAATATGTCCTACTGATATACAGTGCCATGAAAAAGTATTTGCCCACTTACAGATCACATTACTTGATTACATTTTACCCCAATCTGACGAAATTCAAAACCATATGAGAAAAAAGTTATTAACATCTGTCAGTCTGGAAAAGGTTACAAAATAATTTCTAAAGCTTTGGAACTCCAGCAGACCACAGTAAGATCTATTATTTACAAATGGAGAAAACTTGGAACAGTGGTGTACCCTCCTGAGAGTGACAGGCCTCCTGAGAGTACTGACCTTACTCTAAAAGGGCATGGGCAACATTCAGGAGATCACAAAAGAACCCAAAACAACATTTAGAACTGCAGGTAACACCCACCTCAGCTACGGTCAGTGTTCTTAATTCAATAATAAGAAAGATACCAGGCAAAATTCTTCTCTTTTTTTCATTTACTATCAAAGATCTTGATGATCCCCGGGACTTTGGGTAAGTATTCTTTGGACTGACGTGACAAAAGTGGAACTTTTTTGGAAATTTGTGTCCCGTTACAGCTGATGTAAATTTAACACAGCCTAGATCAGAACATTAGACTAAAAGTCAAACATGGTAGTGGTTTGAAGGTCTGAGGCTGCTTTGCTGCTTTAGGACCTGGACAACTATCTGTAATTGAAGGAACCATTAATTCTCCCCGGACAGTGATCTGAAGCACACAAACAAGTCCACATCTGAATGGCTAAAAAAAAAGCTAAATAAATGTTTTGGAGTGGCTTAGAAAATCTTAAACAGGACGTTCATGATCAAGAACCCATCAATGTGGCTAAATTAAAATAGTTCGGTAAGGAGGAGTGGACCAAAATTCCTTCACAGAGATGTGAAAAACTTGTTGCCAGTTTTTGGTAAAGCTTGATTGCAGTTGTTGCTGCCAAAGGTGGCACAACCAAGTTATTAGGTTTTTAGTGGCAAATGCTTTTTACACAGGGCTAGATTGGTTTGGATAGATTATCATTTAAAAACTGCTTTTATGTTTATCTTTGTCTGATTTGAACATGTGTTTGTTATCTTAAAAATTTAAGGATCATAAAAAACGAACAAGAAATCAGTAAAGAGCAAATTCTTTTTCACAGCACTGTACCGAATAAGAGTTTTGTAGTTGTAATTGTGTGTTTCTGTGTTTAAGTGTCAGTGTTCTGGTGCTTCATTATTTATGTTCAAGGTTGTGTGAATGGAATCTTACACATGTTAATTTGTATTAATTATAAACAAGAGAGGGGGAATGTGTGTGTTGTGTTGTATCTGAGAATTATAAGTTTCTGTCCTTCCACAGTCTGTGTAACTGCAGTATCACAGAGGAAGGATGTGATGCTCTGGTTTCAGCACTGAAATCAAACCCCTCATTACCGCTGAGAGACCTCAACCTGAAACACAATCTATCAGGTGATTCCAAACCTAAAGAACTTCTGGCCCTACAGAAGGACCCCCAATATAAACTGGAGACACTACTGTAAGTTATTATCTGTATTTTACTGCACACATTTGTACATACTCAATCACAAAAGATGCTATTATAATGCATGGTTACCAGCATGGGCAATATAACTGTATAAGTGGATAAGAGTTATTTGTTTTATCAATGTAAACATAACATGTGTGACATATATTCTTATTTAAGTGTGTTCATATGTTAAATCTAATTACTTGTACCAATGTTTGACTCCAAATCCCATATATGCTGTAAAAACATTTTGTATAATAAATCCATAATATTTAAGTTCAACATTATCAACATCTGAGAAATTAGGAACATCTACAACAATAAGTTATGTAAGTTGTTTCTTCTGAAGACCATGAAAGAACCAAAATTCTCCAAAGTTCCTTCATTTGTTTTTTCTGTATATGGGATCTAATTGTAACTATGCCTGAGGATGTCCATCTCAACACTCATTCCTGTTACCTAAAATAATTCTTAGATCTTATTTTTGTATTTTTAAAAAACAATTTTAGGAAAATTACTAGAATGTGCTCAGTGTCCTAATGCTATAAGCATAACTGCCATTTATCTGTTATTCATGTTTTTGCTAATTCTATGCTAAAAACTCATTTCTGTTACTTTCATTCCTGTTACTCAAAACATAAACAGTAACCGGACTGAGTGCCAGTAACAGAAGTGATTTTTTTTGTCATAAATATAAATTATTTAAACATGTAGTCAACCATTTCTTAAAAATAAAGACTTTCTTGAGAAAAAATCAAAAGAACTGGTGGACCTGGCGGCTTTTTAAATGCCTTATGAGTTTTGTAACCATCTTCAGATTAGAAACCTTGTAAAAAATTAAGTAAAGCTGTCTGAGTATTATCAGTACATGTTTTGAATAGTTAAAAATATTTGTTATTAGATTCAGCGTAGAAAAAAAAAGTTATAACAAGCAAATTGCACCCATTTGGTGGAATACATCCATATTGCATTCATTACTGGTTCACTGATATTGTTACAAAAGTACTCATGCTAATACTAAATAACACAAGAAAAGACACTTACTGGATCTAGTTTTAACAGTGTATAACATTGAACCAGATAACAAGACATACAGTGCTACCAATACTAGGCTTGGGAATCGAGAATCGATTCCTGTTGAGAATCGATTCCGTGTGTTTCGATTCCACGGAATCGTTTGGCACCTTGCTTAATGATTCTCTTATCGATTCCAGACAGCACGATCATGCAAGTTACGCATGTTACACATGTTACGCAAGTTACGCATGTTACGCAAGTTACGCATGATTCAGTAAGCACGTCCTTTCAATGGTGTCCACTAGGTTAAAACGCTCGAAAGTTTGGCTTCATTTCACGCTACACAAGGATGGCAACAGGGCGTTTTGCAACCATTGTAAATTTTTGATAACATCGCCGGGAGGGAATACATCAATATGCACAAACATCTGCGCACACAACATTATTAGAGAGTATTTGCTACATTTCCATATTGCCAGTTGCACATTGTTGTGGACATGTTGACCTTGTTGTTGAGTTTGTAAGGTCGTATGATATTTAAGTAAACAAAGTTGGTGCTTATGAAACTGTTTGCTCTCCTTTTTTCCCCAAATTGGAATCGATAAGAGAATCGATAAGGAATCGAATCGTTTCACAGAATCGATAAGGGAATCGGAATCGGAAAAATCTTATCAATTCCCATCCCTAACCAATACACTTATTTATTAGCTGATATTTTTAAAGAAGTATGGAAACCCATTTCCACCATCTAAAAAAATGTAAATAATCCAGCACATTTTTTTATTATTATTAATTGAACTGCTATCTCAATATTTTGACATACTAAGTCATTATTTTGAAATAGAAAGTGTGTTTGCTTTTAGGAAAAACATTTTTTTCCTCACAGGGACAGAAACAGGTGAGACAAAGACGCCAAATGGAATCTATTATTGAGGACTACTTCAGACGTGGAATTATTTTAGTGCAGATATGTTTATTCAACAGAATAAAGCAATTTCAATATACATGCTGTTATTAACATTTTATAGTTAATGACAATATTATTTTTATATTACCAATTTTAACACTAAAAAAAACTGTATATCCCACTTAAATATTATTTTAATCTAGATTAACATTTAAACAATGAACTCTTAACTGCTAAGTCTATAGGGAATGTACTGTATGCTCCTGACTGATCACTGTTTCTATCCTGTTTCTTTCAGAATTTAAGTGCAGCCTCATCTAAACTGTTACATCGGAGAGACAGTTACATGAAGGAAAATTCTATGAACATAGTGAACACACTCACATTTTGAAAATCTTGATGCAATATAAACAATTAACAACAGATTTTACTCTGTGATTGTAAAAATTATAGAAGACTTAAGAATATATGTGAATTTATTTTATTTGTTTAGGAAAGATCTTTAGGAATATAAAGCTAGGCATCTGTCCAAAGTGATATCTTTGTAAATGCACTTAATGGTTATTTTCGCATTTCTGTAAATTAACCACTTTTATTTCCACAAATAATTAATATTCTTTAATCACAATTTACAATTTAAAAATCTATTGGAATCAAATGAAATTGTCCTGCTAAGCTGATAAACTTGGTTTGCAATGATTTTGACATCAGAATTGTACAGCCGTTTGCTGCGACCCTACAGTCTGGCCGCCTGGATTGTAAAAGATGAAGTGCTGCATCAAAGAAATGAAGAAGAGAAAGAGCTCCATGCGATGCATGTAAATAATTACATAATTTTTAATCAGGAAATATATATCATAGCTATTGTAAGTGTAAGAATTTATTTTATAAATTAAATAAAATAAAACAAACAGCAACTAATTCAAAGCATTAGTCTGTGTTTTTTTGTAGTTGCTACAGGACTCTGACTGACAGCGGTTTTAACCAATCAAAGCTTTTTAAAATGGCTTCTGCCCCCACGTGACTGCGTGCCCCTTCTCCTGATTTTGAGAAGGGTGTAGTAATGAGTCTGTTAGCAAAGTCGCAGGACAATCTAACCAATCAGATTCATGATTTTCACTCTGGGGGCGGGGCCATGACTGTCAAACCCCTTCTCGGCGCTGTGCTGAAGGTGTTACGCATTGTTCAGTGTAAAACTGAGCTCATAAATAAGTCGCTAAATGACGTCAACACCTAATTTGCATAATACATAATTTTAAAGCTGTAAAGGATTAAGGTTGTGGGAGTGAAAAAAATGTGTAAAAAACACCCTAAACACGGTGGAAGAGGTGAGTGACAGGCTGTGTGGTAAATGAGGTGAGAGACTGACTGAGACTGTGTGAGTTAAATTCAATATTTTTTTCGTGTCACACTGAAGACAGTTATATTTACATCCTGATCTGTAAATACGGGGCGGGGTCTGTCAGCGGCGGCTGTGGGCATGGTGTTGGTGGAGCGGTGTGTAAGCTCTGACTGAGAGACTTGAGTGTTGTGGGCGGAGCTCACAGCAGCAGCCGCTGCAGCGCAGCTGAAGAGAGGGTGTGTTCATCTCAGAGTCGCCAAAAGTCTCCAATAACACCACAAAAACTCGCTAGATTTGTCGGTAGTCGCTTTAGTAGCTAAAGTTGGCAGCACTGACTGACAGTCACACTGTCTACATTCTGATTAAGAACAGGACTGCTCTCACTGACGCGACTCAGGGATTATGTCCCATGCAGTGCCGTGCTCAGTGCCCTAGTGCCTGTAAATTTAATGGTCCAATGAAGGTAATTAAAAAAAACAGGATATTTCCTCACTTTTTAAAAAAAAAACGGGACGCCCGGAACAGGACGTGAAATACAGACATGTCCCGGGAAATACAGACATTTGGTCACCCTAAAATAAACACCAACTGAGCCGTATTTTGTTGTGATGCTGCTTTACCCTCTATCAGTTGGTTTAATGATGTCAACGTATAATGGTTGTGAATTGTATTTGTTTTAAACATGTAGCAAATTTCATTTTAATGCTAGTGCAATAGGGCTATCGTGTTAGCTTAGCTAGCTAGCAAGCTATCATTATTTTAGCTTTTTCTTGTATATTTTTAATATCTTAAAAATAATACAGATGCAGGTTAGGGGCGCTCAAGACATATTTTAGATGATTCGATACAGATTTCACATGTAGTGATTTTTCTCTGGTAATAAGGTCTCTGAATCAGTGAAGCACCTGCACCACAATGCTAATGCTATCCCTATCCCTATTTAAAATGCAATATTTGTTTTTCTTTATTGTAGGCATTTATGCTGGATTGTTCAGTTTTAATATGTTAAATATGACGTTGGAAGTACTACAAGTTCTGTAAGTATTGCATTTACAGTACACTCTAAAAAGTAATTCTGTGTTTTAGTCAGGAGAACTAATATTATCAAGTTGACTGAATTTACCGACCATTACAACTCAATAAAATGAGTTTAGAGAACTTTAACCTGAAAACGTAAAAATGTTTAGTGAGCCAATAAAAAAATGTGATTTCAACCAACTTTTAATCACTACATGTGCCAATGCTCTTTCTACAGTGTTGGTTTATACCGCTTTCCCATAAGGCTTCTGGCACCATATATTAGCATATTGGGTGTGGCCATCTTTGTGTTGTCTGTTGCCCAAAGCTACCTTATCCTAGGCGTGCAATATTATAATATATGTGTTGATTGTTGAAATCTTACGACACACATTTCATAGATATTATTTTTAGGTTGGTGAGACTTAGTAGTTGAAGCTTTTATACGTGTGAAAAATAAATGATCTGAACTACAGAATTTTAATTGGCACAACCATATGTAGTTTTCTTAAAAACGTAAAGGTTTGCATTGACCTTGAGAATCCAGTGCAGTAAGATGCCTTGGATTTTGAGTTTTCTTAACTTTTTTCATTTTAAGTGTATTTGCAAAAGCCTTATCAGTGCTTTAATTCTGCACTGCATCACAGGGTTCTAAAGAAGTGTAGAATAATACATTACTGTATGTACTGTACACCTATTGAGTAGTAAAGGTTCAAAAACCTTGTTAGAGAAGTAAAGGGCCATTCCACTGAATGGGTACCATTTACTTCTTATAACTCCTCCAAATTAAACATGTACTGGTCAATCTCAGGCAGCTTTACTTCAAATTTTCCTGTTACCAAAACAGTTTAAAAGCAAGTTCACTAATTCCATTGATTTTCTGTCAAGAAAGTTTTTATTTTAAAGAACTTTGTCAGGGCCAGACAAGGATGAGACTTGTGCGGATGCAAATAAATAGCTTTATTAAAAGAGCAAGATCTTACAAGGTGTCACGTCCTTGTCCTGTCCCTTGTCAGCCTCCATGTTCTTCCCTTCCTTTGTTTGTATTCAAAGCCATGTGCTCAGAGCACATGGCTCTCCCCTTGTCTCCGGCCATGTCTTTAGTGCTGTTTCAATTTGTTTCAATTTGTAGCTCCGCCCCCTCATCAGTGATCCCAGGTGTTTCCCATTTCCATTGTGTGTATTTAAGCCCCTGTTTCATGCCGTCAGGTTGATGTTTCTTTGTTTTCTATTTATTCTATGTTAATTCCAGTAGTCCTGTCTCTTAATGTATCTTGTTTTGAGTTTAGTTTTTGTTTATTGTCTATTATTGTCTAAATAAATTTACCTGCGTTTACGTCCACCTCACGTCCTCCCTGCTGCTGCTAATCTGACACAAGGATAGTTGTGACAAACAGGTTCAGTACCAGCGGGACGTAGCAGAGAGAAACCATACCATAAACGGGAACGTTCCAGAGTTCATACATGGGCAGGCAGTATCACAGAGAAGACAGTAATCCAAATACGAATAAACAGTCCAGGTCATACCCAGTAATCCAATACGAGGGTGCAGGCAAAAAAGTCAGAAAAACACAAAAACAGGATCATACACAGGATATCAAACAAGAGCTATAGAAACACTTTGTATTGCAGGATAAACCAAACAGATACTCGGCGAGGTGTGAGCGTGAGCATGGTCCTTATATACTGAGGGTAATCAGTACTCTGGACTTCCTGGAGGTGTCATGCGATGTGTCATGTGATCGGGAGTGAGCATGATGTCATGGTGTTGTGCGGTGTGGGTATTGTAGTTGGAAGCTTGGAAATTGCAGGTAGAGCTGAGTGTGGACAAAGGTGTGCTTTCAGCACCAGACATGACAAAATGTTTGACTGCATGTTCAAATAATGGATATTTAATAATGGACAGTAAATGACTATATATGCATGCATAAAAATGCAAAGCTATTTTTATATTATCAAGAAGACTCAAACCTGAAATTGATACAATATATTATCATGCAATTCATTAAACAAATGAATAAATGATGAACCAAACAGAATTGGAAAAAAAAGGTTTACATGAACTAATATTCACATTAATAAATCAATAAACCAGGGGACAATACTCACTTCTGTTAGTCCTGGCACTCAGTTCTGTAACTGGAACTCACTCCTGTTACTGAAACTCACTCCTGTTACTTTTTATGTTTTGAGTAACAGGACCGAAAGTAACAGGAATTAGTTTTTAGCATAAAATTAGCAAAAAACATGAAAAATAGCTAAATGGCGGCTATGCTAATAGCATGAGGACACTGAGCACATTCTAGTGATTTTCCCAAAATTTTATAACATAAACAAATGAGATCTAAGAATTAATTTAGGTAACAAGACGGACAGAGTGTTGAGATTAATCTCCACAGTCATAGTTACAATAAGATCAAATATACAGAAAAACTAATGAGGGAACTTAATTTTGATCTTCCCATGGTCTTAATAAGAACCAAATGATGTCGCTTCCTGTTGTAGATGAGATTTGTACGGTAACAAGACTGAGTGAAACCTAGGGACACAGCTAAAATGTGTATTTTAACTTAAATACTATATATTTACTATGAAAAAAATATTTTTAAAGCATAGATGGGATTTGGAGTCACACAACAATGCAGAAAAATAACATCTCTGGAGGATTTTAATAATTATATTATATTTCATTATAAAGTTTATAGTTACAGACTGAGGACAGGTAACAAATGCTATTTTTTATTTGTTCTAAGTCGTTTTTATTAATGTTTTAATTACATATCTTACTTTTGCAATTAGGTCAATGTACAAGACATTATGCTTTATAATAAAATGTATTTTAAAGTTATTGTTTGTCCACATTTCTACGTGTAATTTCTTGGGGATAGAAATGGAACCCATTCAGTCTCCCAGTAAAATAAAGTCACCTGATATTAACTTACAATGACTGTTCAGGTTCCTTTATAGTAACAATAAAACTCACACTTTGCATGAGGAACCGTTTTCATCTGTGCTATAATGTCTGCGCACGTATTACTGTAGTGATGATGTAATAAAATACAAATGTGATTTAGCTTCTAGTGTGTAACGGAGTTAACCGTTCTTGACCACAATGTGCAAATATGACCACAGCCTGAGGTTATCTTTACTACTGTCTTCCGTTTAGCATAATGAAAAAAAGTTTAAATGTGTTCGAATCTCTGAATACTGTGAAAAGTGTCTGAGGTTCAACTGAAAAAAGAACATTTATTTATTATCTTTCTTTGTTACTAGTGTTTTGTAAATGAAAGTGTAAATTTTTTTATATTCAATAGTCTGCTTTTTACAGTTACGTGTGGTATACATTTTTTAATTGAAGTAGTAGTAACATTTTAGTTTTGTATGTATTGAGTTGAAAACCACATCTAACCAAGAACAGGTAAAATTATGGGTGCTGTTGACTAAATTTATGCAAGTTTGCATAAAATAGAAAATTTGACCAAGACTCAGGAAATTAAGATTTTTTTTGATCAACCTAATGAATTAAACATTAAAGTCTACATTTCGGTACCACTTTAAAATAAGACTACTTTTATAAAGGGTTTACAATTTGTTTATTAAAGGTTACTAGTTAGGTTGTAAATGCCTTAAAAATCATTAATAATCAGTTATATCACATATGTAGAAAGGGCAACAATATAGATGGCTGTGGGTTCACTATTTGGCAAACAACAGGTCATTGTTGCCCTTTCTACGTATGTGTTATAACTGATTATTAATGTTTTTAAGGCATTTACAACCTAATTAGTAAGCATTAATAAACTAATTAACCATTTATATACCCTTTACAAAGGTAGTCTTATTTTAAAGTGGTACCAACATTTCAAATGTGTGCAAATGTGTGATGGCATGCAGAGCCCAAATCAGATTAGTTTTGGAATGTATCTACATTGATGGGTGTGGTGGTCTGGAAGTGAGGTGTGTTCAGGTTAATATCTTGCGTGGTTTTAAGTTGGCGGTGGGAAATACAGGTGCACCAACGACTGATCAAAAACCTGACAATAATTAACAGTCAGCTGCCCAATCATAGCTTAGCCATGCAGGCGCGACATGAACGTGAAAACCCCTGTCCGTTAAACACACAAATAAAAGTGCTGCAATGCGCAAATCCAGCTTTTACATCAACAATAAACAGAATAAAGAATTAAATAAAATTGAAGTTTCCTTAAATGAGCTGCTGGCATCCCTTCACAAAACTCTGTTAACTCTGTTAAGATATGAGTGCGCCAAAGTCAGAGCTTACCTGAGGGAATGGCAACTGGCACACTGATTGGTTTATTTTTGATTGATTGGTTGGGGCTGCATATTTTTTTGCAGCCTCACGATACCAGACACACAGACTCGCACAAAAAAAGCTGTGCAATGCACAATTGAGCAGTGAGCTATAAAATGCTAAAAAAGGGCCCTGTGTCACTGTCCAAATTTCGTATTGTGAAATGCCTTGTGATTCCTACCTCTAGTGTACTGGACATCATTTAATATTCTATACTTATGTAACCTGTTTAACAATTCTTTTCATTAAGGCATTTGTAAAAGCTTGCCTTAGACCAGTGGTGCTTGAAGCATCCCAAGGTGGAACAACATATGAAAAAGAAAAAGAGAAAAAAAAAAAAAAACAGAAGCTGGGGGCCCACAACACCCCCCATCCCCACCCACTCCACTCTATATCCTGTACAGCTATTGAGCAGTAAAGGTTTTATAACCTTCTAGTGACATAAAGTCACCTGGGAATAACTGACAATAACTGTCCCGGTTCCTTTATAGTAACAATAAAACTCATGTTTTGTATAAGGGACCGTTTTCATCTGTGCTATAGTGTCTGCACACGTATTACTGTAGTAATATTGTAATAAAATACAAATATGATTTAGCTTCAAGTGTGTCGTGGAGCTAACCGTTCTTGACCACAGTGTGCAAATTGTGATCACAGCATAAGATTATCTTCACTACTGTTTTCAGAGTAAAATGGACTTTATTATTCATATCTGTTATTATGCAAAATTACTGGTCAGGGTAAAAAAACAGTTGCTCTACAGTAGACTCCAGTGGAAATATTATCTTAGACGTGATGAATGTTCTTAGATTGGTCGGAGGGAGACAGTATTTAAGTTCCCTCTCAGTCTTCAGTCTTCAGCATCTGCTCCTGATCTGCTCAACAGGTAAGTGTAGAACTCTCTTCTTTCTGTTTCTCATTATGTATCACCAGTTTAGAAGAAGACTGGTTTATTGGAAAACTGAATCTTCTCTATTTAATTTTGTTTAAATTTTGGGTTATGATCATACATTAATCATGTTTGGAAAAATAACTGTATATTTACACTTTAACAATCATGTAATAATAGTGTCACTTTTAGCCTTTGTTATGTTTGCTACAGATTAATTACAGCTGTACAGGTTATAATTTAAGTTCACATGTGTATCAGTTTCATTCAGACAAAACAGAATATTTTTGTCCATCTTCTTATGAGGAAATATGAATTTCCTGTATGTACTCAGCTGATTTACAATAGTTAGGTAACACCAGTAGATTTAGCTAAATTAAAATAGAACATAACAACAGCTAACAGCTAATAAAAAATATTTTTTTAGGTAACCTAAAACTAATCAAATATTATGTACAGTTATCTTTCACTACTGGCATCAAATATTTTCTAAATTAATATTAGAACAATTAAAACAGTACTGAGTTAGCTGTGTGATGGGAGCTGTGCTGAGCTAAGCTGTGCTGTGAAATGGTAACTGTGGGTCGTGTCTGACCCGTGTGTGTAAACCTGATATATATAACATATAAAAAATTGCTTCTTCATAAAGTAAGAGAGGAAAATAAAAATGAAGATTTGTGCTAAAGAAACCCTCATTCATCCATATATAGAAAATGAATGCGGGTCATTTTTGAGGGGTAAAAATACAAAAAGGGGTTTTATTTAAAAAGTAAGAAAGGATGTATAATGATAAAAACAGGTTCCTTGAGGAATACCTTGAATACTGAATGACTAAATGTATTTATTGCAATAATATAGAAAATCAAATCACTTGACCCATGTGATTGAAAAAATATTACAGTTCTAATTACATACCAAAACAAGAGCTGTAACATTGACACACATGTAATTACATAACCTATACAACTGTAATAAATCTATAGCAATGTGTACTTCACCAGTAATTACACTACAGTTATTACAGACAGAGATTAAAAAGTGGGGCTCTATATTTATATAAACTACTATATAAACTGTACACTCTGAGTTTTACAGATTTGCACTATTCTTAATAAGAGTTCAAAAGTAGATCCATTCTGATCCCATTCTAAACCTTCAATTAAATTCAAATATTAGCTTTTTATCAACACAGTAATTTCATATCTGTTTCTGTTGTTGTTGTTTGTGTTTAGTTTTGTGTTTTGTAGGTGTAAGGAGGATGACGAAGATGATTGTAAAGTTGGTCCTGATCTTTGCGCTTCTCGGGTTCTCCGTTGAGGTACGATTTTAATAATAATCTCATTGCTTTTTAGATCCCTTACACTTTATTTGAAGCTTAACTAATTGGGGATACAATCACAAGCATAACAATGTGTATATAAATCTATATTGAGTAATAATTAATAGTTTTGGCAGGTAACGTATATACAACCACAAAGGTCTTTTTAATAAAATTCTGTACACGTCGTTATACTGGACATATATATGCCATGTAACATAATATTAAATATAAGTAAGTAAATAAATAAATAAATATGGTACATAAATATGATATGGTATGATGCAGCATTGCCGAGTAGCATCACAGCACGCTCGGAGAAAAGTGCAGCGACTCGGTTCAGATACATCAGCTCACAGATGCCTTGTGCTGAGCAACATCACCCTTTGGAGTGATGTGGGAAGAGAGCACCATCTAACCACCCACAGAGAGTAAGGCCAATTGTGCTCTCTCAGGGCTCCGGTAGCCGATGGCAAGCAACATGACCCCTACAGTTCACAATTCTATTGCATTTTCTATAATCACTATTATTGTTGTTTTGTTATTTTTTGCAGCTTGAAAAAGGTGATATTGTCAGATATCCCGGGCATTGTTCTGTCTACAACCATTACGCTGTGTATGTCGGAAAAGGGCTAAATGATGCACTGCCTGCAAAGACAGCAGAACAGGATACGTTTGAAATGACAAGTATGTGCATCAACCTGTTCAGTATACATGACAATACTCCTCTTTAATTTACAGTGTTATAATATTATGTTATTATTATGTTAATACTACTTATTACCTGTGTGTAAATCTATAAAAGTGCCTGAAATAGTAGTGAAGAATCCATCAATGGTGACTACACACTGATAGTGAGTGTCAGAAACTGGGGGACTGTAGATAGATTGTACCAGAAGCCAATGGAATAGAAGCTGCCAAACTCAGTTATTATAAGTTGATACAAAAGTTGATCGGATGATCAGGTGTGGGTTTCCTGAAAACGATCAATCTTAGCGAATAACAAACGAACTAACGAATGACGTGAGTAAAGAAAGAGCCAGTTCTGCGAGTGTTTCCCAAAGAGCTTCGCAACGTGAAAATTAACGAAGGAGGTTAAAGAACGTCTTTGTTGACTCCTCCCCCAAAACAGTGCACTCAATCGATCCACAAATATCGATTCAACACTGCCAATATGCAGTATTTATTCACCCCTACACCCTAAAAACGTAGAAATGTGTTGTAATCATCAACATTATACATATTCTGAACTTTAAATCACAAAATGATGTACTTTGGCATTAATAAAATACTCCTAAAGATACATATGACGAAGTAAATACTAGAAAATCTTTTTACTTTTTTAAAACTATTATTCTTAATATATATATATATTATATTAATAGATATTATACTATATATTAATATTAATATTGATAGTACTATTAATTTATTATTATTATAATTATTAATAATATAAAAATAGTATAATAATACATATACGTATGTTCCGGTGTATACAACAGGAATATACAACAGGAATATGTTTTATACTTTATACACTCTGTGAAGCTCCAGCTCATCTTAAATCACCATCTCAGTTGGGTTTAGGTCAGGGGATTGTGAAGGCCATGCACCTTTTTGTTTACTAGATAATTCCATATGCGTCAATTCATAGTTTTCATGGTTTTAATATTAATCGACAATGTAAAAAATAAAAATAAAAACATTGAATGAGACTTGTCCAACTTTTGACTGGTATTTATATATTTGCGAGCTGACACACCCCAGAGTTTGCCCAGATGAACGGCCACAATGTTGGTTAGAAGCACCTGATTAAGGAATAATATTAAATATTACCTGCACATTCACCGATACCCTTTACAATACGTGTAGGTGTGATTAAAGACACCGCAGGCGTCCCTGCACCGGACCTACAGTACCAGGGATTTTCCCAATAGCATGGAAATATATTGTATTGTGCTGTAATTCCCGGGCTGGTGGGAATTGTATATAAGTGTGTGTATTCCACAGTAACAGCCTGATTACAGAATCCACGGACTTGGTGACTTTGCAGCTTTGCTTAGACCGTGAGCATCATCTGCAGGAATATAATATAATATAATATAATATAATATAAACAATAATAATAATAATAATAATAATAATAATTGATTATAATTAATAGTAATATAATATAATTGCTTCAACCACGGAAATTAACATTTTTCTCCCTCAAAATTGGCGGTCCTTGGTGTTTAAGGTGCTGAACTACAAGTAGAGATCCCCTAAAGAAGCTCTCTAAGAATAACGACTGGGTGAGGGCACTCGTTAATCTGCGAGCGAGTTTACGCAGTACTTTAGTTACGCACGGGAAACACTCTTTAATTAACGATCAACCTTAAGTACGAGTTAATGAAGTTCTTAGCGTTACGAAGCTTTCGGCAAACCCACCCCAGATCATTTAAAACAGTTGAGTGATGTTTGGAAATATCCAATTTTACATAAAACAGACTCGATTTGGTTAAGTTTAAACTAACTGTGGGTTTACAGTGCAAACACCAGGACTATCAGCTGGTATTAAAATCCTAGATTTTCAATAATAAATACTAGTGTTTTGGCACTATTTATTACGTCGGTCATTTTCCTCTGAGTGAACGTGATTTTGAGAACACTATTAACTCCTATAATGCGTCATGATTTATAGTTAACATTGCTGCTTACTAAGCAAGCTAAATGTGTCCCAGAATGCATTGCGAGTGTTGCTGCTAGACAACAGACAGCCTGAAGAGAGCTAAGTCAGTGAGGAAAACAGCAAAACAGCAGTAATTGACCCTTTAATCAGGCATTAAATGGCTCTTAAAAAGGTAAATAAGAGCATTTATCTGGTATTAAAAGCCTGAATTCTACTGTAACTGGAAATATCTGCTCAAAACTGTGCTGGACTGCCAGCCATGTGGATGGAGGCCATGCGGTCACCTCATGTTTACTCCTGCCCCCTCCTTGCGCTCCCCCTCCCTTCTTGCGCCTGTCACTCACACAGACACAGAGACGACGCTGTTTATTACGATGACGTTGCTAAACCTAAACTGTAACCTTTCTTTTTTCTTTTCTTTTGGTGAGAGGGATGACAGAAAAGAGGTCCAAGAGACCCAAAAGCTCAATAAGAAAGAATAGCAGCCACTTGGCTGCTTACACACAAAAAGCCAGCAACTGCTGGTCTGTGTTCCTCCCTCTTTTAAAGGTTAAGCCTGATTGTCTCCAGAATCTACCTGTTGCCCCCTCTGGTGGCCGGAAGCTGCCTAGCCCTGGAGCCAACCCCCACAGTTATACTGTTCTCTCTATAGCATTTTCTTTCTTCATCTAATTTTCTACAAGTATTTCAAATCTGGCTTTTACTTAAATTAAACACAAACCTATTTTTTCACCTGACCGTAGCGTTCAAATATTTTATACTGTTTACTGTAAACAAATAAAATATAATGTTTGTATGTATGTATGCATTTGTGTGTGTTAAGGAGAAAATAGCTGTGTTTTTGGAAATCTAAGAGAGAAATATGAGGTCTTCAACTATATGGAAGATGGACAGCACGGCCCTGTAGTTCAGCCCAGATCATGGGATGAGATGGCAAGGAGTATTACAGATATATATAATAAAGGATGTGGAACCTGGACATTGGAGAACACATGTGAACACATGGCCACAAGGATTCGTTATGGTGACAACCACTCAAAGTGCATGCAGGTTTGTAACACTTAGCTCTGTCAGTTCTCTTAACTTGTTAAGATTTTACAGGAGAGTACATTTATGGAAATAGTTTATTGTGAACAGACTGGGATTGTTTCTGTGTAATTGTGATCTTGTTCTGTTTCCGCAGTATAAAACCTTAGTTCATCTATCTTGCTTAATTACTGAGACCATCAAAGAAAAATCCAAACCCGTTCAAAGCCAGCAACACAGACGACGCAGACGATCTCAAAAACACCCGGCTGCTGTTTATCCTGCAGTTTAGCCTCACTCATCTTTCTCTCCACAGTGAATTACATTTAAATAAACTTAACAGCATGCAATACGTCTCCTGTACTTCATTCAAATCATACAGCTACAACCAACACAGCTGCTAATCTGAAATTTCCTCTAAAATATTACAGTATAAAAACACAGCAAGTGTCACTTTTCTCTTACAAATTAAGATGAAAAACAAAAAAATCACCTTTAGTTCTGATGAAACATGTTTGTAGGAGAGAAGTATGAGTGTGAAGCATTTCTACTACAAACACATTTTATTATTGAACTGCTGTTTTTTCTATTGCATTGCTCAACTCTCAAGAGTGTAGTTGGGTCATTCCTGGGACTGGGTGACATTTGGACCTCAAAACCTTTAGAAAATAAAATACTGTTATACTTTTTTCATGTTTTATTATGAAAGGGATATGTTACATTTTTTTAAATTATTTTTGGTCAAGCTTAGGCATATAATTAGTAGCATTTATTTAAACATTTTTTATGAAGTCTCTGTCCTAGGATGTCCACCCTGTTACAGACATATGCATAACTATTTGAAAGACCTATGGTTTAAAATGATGTACAAAACTTTAATTATCTAAGAGCTGATATGGCCCTTTTTACCTTTGAAATATTTTTTTTATTTATTCTTTATTTTTAAAAAACAGATCTTTTATGAATTGTGTGTCTGAATTCTCACCAGCACATGATTTCACTTTTTTATGTTTAGATAAAAATTAATTCTTAGGTATTTTGATTATTTTTAAGAATGCATGCTTTGGCCTCAAAGGCAAAAGATTACAGATAAAATGTTAATTATTTGTATTTGTATCTTAACCCTTTGAACTCTAGGCTGTTTTGGTGTGTTTTTTCTCTGTTTCTGTCAGTTCCTCTTTCAGGCACACAGTATTTATATCAGTCACATGCCCTGATCTCTTTTACTCCAGAAGACATCCGGTTCAAAAATCGAATCATTTAAAATGTAGGAAGCAGAATTGTTAGATTTTCCTGGAACTGATCATGTTTTGGTCAAAATTTTACCAAGCCCCGTTTTTTTTTTTACTTATTTTTGAATGTATAGACTTTAAATATATTCACACCTAAGATTTATTTTCAAAAATGGTGAGACTAGAGTGTTTATGAGTTTGAATCATACGAATATTGATGATAGTTCATTACATGGATTATTATTACTTTGACAAAATACATGGAGAGCATCAGAGCAGCCTATGCCTTTCAGTATTTGGATCAGGACACAAAGAAAACAAAAATGTAAACCTTCTAGTCTAAATGAATAAAAATGTTTATTGCAAAATAACTAATTGGTAAAAATGTGCAAGTAAAATAAAAACTAGTAGTGCCATACCTAGCTTTAGTTTGAGTAAAGCAGGTAGTTTCACACTTTTTCTATGGACACTTTTGAGTCATTTACTGATATTATTTGGTTTAAAACATCATATAAATATGTTTGAAGCACTAAAGGTGAATAATATTGGTTGGGGAAGGAGATCTAACTTTTTTAGGTGTTTTTCTCAAGGGGTTTCTTGTAGATGCTTTACTGCACTAGCGGGTCTCATCGCTATATTCCGCCCTTTCTAACCATATATGGATTCTGTTTATGTGTGAAGGGATTCCTGAGTATTTAAGCTGAGATGCAAGGTGCGATTTTGATAGGGTACTAAGGGTTAATTAAATTATAGACAAAAAAAAACTATATATAACAGGGGAAGATGGAGCCACACCATGAGTTTCTCTCATTTTATGCTCATAGCACAGCTCATAATGACACAGAGGTATTCTCTGCAGCATGAGATGGTGCATTGTCATGCATGAAGATGATTTTGCTCCAGAAGGCACGGTTCTTCTTTTTGTATCATGGAGTAAAGTGATCAGTCAGAAACTGGTGATCAGGGACCCTAAAGGAGATACCATCTCTCTTCCCATGATTCCGACCCAAAACGTGCCCTCCTTACTGACGTTGTAGCCCTGTTGGGACATGGGGGCCATCCACCAACCATCCACTTCTCTATCCATCTGGACCACCCAGAGTTTCACGACATTCATCAGTAAACAAGACTGTTTGGAAATTAGTCTTCATGTTTGTCTGGTTCCATTGCAGCTGTTTCTGCTCGTGAGCTCTGGTTAGGGGAGGCTGAAGAGTAGGTTTATGCACCACAGCAAGCCTTCAAGGTTCACGGGACTCCAGAGGCACCTGCAGCTTCAAATACCTGTTTGCTGGTTTGTAATGGCATTTTAGCAGCTGCTCTCTTAATCCAATGAATTTGCCTGGCAGAGAAACCTTCCTCCTTTTGCCTTTATCTGCACAAACCAGTCTGTGCTCTGATTCAGCCACAAACCTCTTCATAGTACGATGATCACGTTTATTAAGTTTTTGTGAAATATGTAATGTTTTCATACCTTGTCCAAGGAATTGCAATTTCACGCTTTTCTTTCTTTCTTTTTTTCCCATGTTGCTTGAAACCTGTGTCCTGTTTAATAATGTGTAACATTCATCTTAAGTAGTTTTCCTTTAATTGGGCTAACCTGGCAAACTAATTATCACAGGTGTCTGAGATTGATTTCAGTGACCCAAAGAGCCCTAAGACACAATACCATCCATGAGAAACAATAAAAAAATCTTTTTGACACTTAAATCCACTATATAAATACATTTGATTTAATGAATTTACATGCCTCATGTTTAGATGCAACCTTGATGAGTAAATCTCACATCAAGTGATTGAGCGTATACAGTGCTGTAAAAAATGTTTCTTCCCCACTACAGATTTATTTTTTTAATTCTTTTTTTTAATAAGATTAACAAAGGCATTTAATATCAGACAAAGATAACATGAGTGAACATAAAAACAGTTTTTAAATGATTTAATTTCATTTAGGAAGGGAAAAAAATCTCCCTAAACCAATCTAGCTCTGTGCAAAAAATATTTTCCACCTAAACCTAATAACTTGGCTACAAGGTTGGTACTCTTGGCAGTAACAACTGTAATCAAGCCCTACTGATAACTGGCAATGAGTCTTTCACATCTCTGTGGAGACATTTTGGCTCACTCTTCTTTACAGAATAGCTTGCATGGACAGCCTATTTAAGGTCATGCAATAAAATCAGACTTTGAATAGGTCACTTCAACACCTGAATTTATTTTATTTTTTTTTTTAAGGTGGACTGGCTGGTGTGCTTTGGATCATTGTCCTGCTGCAGAACCCAAGTATGCCTGAGCTAACTTTTAGTCAAGACTACAAGCTGAGACTGTATGTCTATATAATATTAAAATATTCACAATATATAAAGTGACGTTAGTTTATTTTAAACAATTCTGTAAATAAACCACTTTTGAAAAACTGGTGGTTCTATTGCATCACCCAAAAAAACAATTTGAGGCACAATTTAAAGTTCATTGTAGTTGATTATGGAAGCAGTAAATAACAGTTCTGAAAGTCAGTTTTAGGAATGTGAATTTTTTAATTGAGTATACAGTAGATTTAAATCACAGTCTGTACTGATATATTAGGTAGGAGTCTGTATTTATGTACAGTATTGCAGTAGTTCTGCCATGCTGACGACCTTGGTCTTCAGTAGCTGTGTACGATGGGCATCAACGTGGTACAGCGCGTATCTTAAATGGTTTAGGGCCCAAAGTGATGCCCACCGTTCGCTCCAAACCCAGAGTCTGACCCTCCAGAGCATTAATGGTGAACTTCTGCATTAGTGAAGTGAAGAAGAGGAAGAGCTCCATACGAGCTAACTGCTCACCTGGACACATCCGCTTACCTGCCGAAACACATAGCTATAGTCAGCAGAGATAATCAAAAACGTGTCAGAAATCCAAAACATTTTACACTTCTCTAACTACACAAGAGAATTCCAAACAAAACATCAAAATCATATATATATATATATATATATATATATATATATATATATATATATATATATATATATATATATATATATATATATATAGGAATTTCACAGCTAATTAAACTTGTATTTTAACAAATTGGAATTTCACAACTTTTTACATTTGTGTGACGTTATTTCAGAATTCCACACACAATATTATATATTTTAAAACACACTGTAAACACACTGTTTCTAGTAATGTTTACAGCAAAAAAAGTTGCCAATAAAGGATTTTAAAATGACAGTAATTCACTCTGGAGAAAGATTATTGTCATGATGGAGCAGGTCTCAGACATGCGCAGATGTAAATTAAAATATACTTTATTTAATAAAGTATAAGTCAAAGGGATGGTTTGACAAAGGCCAATACCGGTAAACATCAGCAACAAAGGAGATAACGTACATGGCAAGGCAATATTAGAGGGCAGGCAAAAATCAAGGTCGGTAATACAAAACAAGGTCAAAACAAGAGAGTAAAACAGGCGAGGATAAACCGTCAATAATCAGCAAAGGACAGGTAGAACTGAGCCCCCTAAATAGGGCCGAACACAGCTATTCAGAATTCAGGGGATTTACTTCCTGAAAGTGTCATGTGCTGTGTCATGTGACCGGGATTGGGTGTAATGTCAGTGTGTGGTGCATTCTGGGCAATGTAGTCCAGAGGCTGGAGATCGCAGGCAGAGGTCAGTGTGGGAGAGAAGAGAGTGCTTTCAGCACCAGGTGCAACAACTATAGTATATTTCTGAATAATAAGAACAGCAATATACTGTTATCAAATTATAGAGTATTGCAGCTTTCTTTGAGTAAGTTGATATAAACAGAATCTTTCCTATTAGTCCTTCACATACTTTATTTGCATAATGGGTGTTACCCACCACCCCTAATTAACCATCAGGTGGCACTCTTGCCTACCAGGGTTACATTCTCTTGGGTATGCGTTCATAGGTTATGTAATGGTTGACTGCTTGGCTGCAGTGTTGTAGGCCATGCATATGGTGCCACATCAATGGCGAAAGTTTTTTTTTTGCTAGAGTGTAGAAAGTGATGGTTTTGACTGTTTGGGGGCAGGGTCAGGGCCATCTTCTTTAGTGAATGCTATTAGCTGATATCTCCAGGCTTTGTGACTGAAAGCCTACTATCAGCAGCCTGCTTCAGAAAGCAATAACGAACACCAGGAGAGTTAGCTAGCTATGCTAAAAGAAAAACGTTTGGTTTATCTAAATAATAATAGTAACAATCAGGCTTTTTTTTTTCACTTTTTACTGTTGACCGCTTTGCTCTGTCGTGAAGCTGATTATTGTTGCTGTTAGCCCGTCGTCAGCGCCATGGAACGAGCTGCTCTCCTGCGCTGTTAATCCGGCTTCAATGTGTATAATTAGACATTGGAATTCCATTACTAATCTAGGATTCAATGGATCCTGTCATGTATGCCAAGTTTTACTGGTAACATGAATTAAAACCACCAAACAAAGAGTGTTTCTCTCCCAATACATCAGCTCTCTGTTGGAGACTCTTATACAACTAACAACACAACACCAAGAGATGGAATAAAGCCCCACCAGTGAATCACAGCAGCTAAATCCCATTTATCAGACCAAACTCTATATTTGTGTGAACATTACCGACTGAAAAGGGTATGAAGTTTTCTCTTTTCAGAAATTTGCCATTTTCATCCAGGAAGTGTCCCGGGTTGAACTGGTCCGGGGTGCTGTATTCATTCCTGTCATGCAGGATTGGGTTCAGCAGGGGAAGCACCATCGTTCCCTGATGTGACATAAAAAACAGACTAAAAAGTTAAAGGAAAAAACAGGAATGATGTTCCTACACTGCTTACGCTAAGATTACTGTAGCGTCTCACTTTTGAGAAAGACTAGCATGGCCGTATATATTTGAATGGAATCAGATATGGCAGTTTTAATTCACAATATGAGATCATAACATTACAATGTTCCTGATCTGTGTGATACAACTGATGTTGTGCTAAATGAAAATGTAGCATTTTGACGAAATGTTTTCTATTAATTTTAATATTATTTATGGAACAGAAAAAACCTGTAGAACTGTGAACTGTAAAAACAATGCTTGTTGTCAGCCAGGTTCTGGGAGTTTGTATTGGTCACTGATTTTTTAAAAACTTTTAATTTCTCAAAGTTCCTCCTGTAACTGCTTTACTTAATGCTAATTATATAACATTTTAGTTCTTGCTTTTTATGTTTAGTTTGGACCTTTTTACTTTTATTAGTAGTGGCATTATTTATTAACATTTTATCATTATTATTATTATAGCTGCATTTGATTTTTTCCTGTTTTTAAAATCTTTCATATAACAATTTATTATTCATTTTTTATTTTTTATTTTAATTTTGTGTTTTATGTCTTGGTAAGTGTATCCTAATTTTGAAAATTTTATATTAGCTACTCTTAAGTTTTATTTACCTTTTTTATGTTTTAACATGCTTTTTTCATTGGTTGTTTTTACCTAAGGTGGTTAAACATTAGTTTATTTTTCTCATTTCTCATTCTCTGTTTATAGTAAATGCGCAGCCACATTAACTTGTCTAACATTGACTAATTAAAAGCAAAACTGAAAATCTCATAAATTAATATTTATAAGACTTCCTTCCTGTAAGTGATAATACAGTGAATTTCCAGGTGTTACATTACAATGTTAATTTAACACTAACTGTATTGATTTAACAATACTGGGTATTGTATCTTGACCTCAACTTGAGTATCTATTGTTAGAGCTGCAGTTGCTGGTATTCACAAAGTTCCCACGTCTACAGAGTTCCATTTTAAAAACTGACTATTGGCTTAAATGGCCTTATACTAATGTTCCCAACTGAGGAACCAGATACAGTGGTCTTCTATTATAGAACCTCACCTTCGGGATGTGGTATCCTGCTACTGTAGTGTCCTTGCTGGCTACTCTTGGAGGGGCAAAGGGAATGATGTTGGCAAAGCGCTGGATCTCGTGAATGACGGCGTAGGTGTACGGCATCAGAGCTCGGTCCTCCATCGACGGCAGACGAGTCTGACCAATCACCTGATCTACTTCTGCTTGAAGCTTCTCTGTAATTTACAAGAGAATTACACACAGAGACAGAGACGCATTCATACTTTCAGCTATGAGTTTAACTGTGGTCTGCATTCATGATGATCGAAGTGACTGCACTATTACCTTGTACTGTGGGATACTTGGCCATATAAAGTATGGCCCATTTAAGAGTGTTTGTGGTGGTCTCTGTTCCAGCTCCAAACAGGTCCACCACACACCACATCAGGTTCTCCTCCGTAAACTCGGCCCTGCTGTCTTTACACTGGAAAAATCAAGATAACTATCTTAATCTTCATCCTCATGCCCACCACCTCCATCCTTCATAAACCATCTTAATAATCATGTTGATTATCATTATCCTCATGTGAACCACCATCATATACACCACCTTAATCATCATGTCAACCACCTTAGACATCATATAAACTAACTTAATTATGTAAACTGTTATCATTCTCATGTGAACCACCTTAATCATCATTTAAACCAACTTAATCATTATGTAAATTATCATCCTCACGTGAACCACCTCCTTCATTCATAAACCACCTTAATCATCATGTAAACTATCATTATCTAATCATTCTCATGCCAAACAAACAGTGGTTCTCTCTTACAATGCCATCTCTTTGTTGGAGACCCTTATCCAACTTCCAACACAACACCAAGAGAGTGAATAAAGCTCCACCAGTGGAAACACCACAACTAAATCCCATTTATCTGAACAAACAGTTATAACACATAAGCGTGCACACACAAATAACCCTCCCAAACAATATAAACACTCTATAAACTCTAAACTGAGCATAATGGGGTTTCACTTTACTTGGATGGTCCATTAAAGATCATAGATGCCTCATAGATGCTCACCTAACATTCAACTGAATGTCTATTAAATACAACTGAACTCTCAGCTGAATATAAAAGAGTAATGCTTACACCAACCTTTAACCTAACTTAAAATCAACCTTAAATCATAAGGTTAACCCTAACATTAACCCATAAACAATAACGCGTAACTTAAATCTAACCCTAAAGCTAACAATTTAAGGTTAACATTAAGGTTCATTCAGCAGTGATTTATTAATGTTCAACTAAGAGGTTAGTAACATTTAATGAACATTTAGCTGAATGAGAGTTGAGCATCTGCGAGGCATCAACAATGGGCCGCCCAAGTAAAGTGTTACCAATAATGGTGGCTAAAGAACACTCTAGGAGTCTATGAAGAAGAATACACTGTGGGGTGTTGATTTTGTTGACTCTGTTAATTGTTTTAATTCTGTGGGCCCTATCGTATACACCCTGTGCAAGGCTTGTTGCAATGCTTGTTGCTATCTTACACCCTGTCAACAGTCTATTTTCATGCCCTGATGGCATTCATGCCCTGTGGTGATTTGAAAGTGAGGTGTGTTTATGTAAATTTCTGGCATGTTTCTATCTTGGTGGCGGTAAACACAGGTGCGCCACTGACCGATTTAAACCCAGACAAGAGTCAACTCCTACGCAGGTGCACAAGGCATGTGCCCGATTCACAATTGACTGGTGCGGATTGTTTAACATAAAGGGCTGTTGCGATAACTCCTGAAAAAAAAAGGTTAACACTGTGATTTTAACAATATGGATTTTACTGTGCACCTATCTCTTCCGCATCATACAAACCACCTTCATTATCCTTATAATTATGCACACTACCTTCATCCTCATGCACATTACCGTCTCAATTTCCTCCAGATAGCAGTCGATGTAGTCTCTGGGGTTGTCTCGGTTTCTTTCTTGCTTGTGCTTCTCGATCTCTTCCTGGATGAAGTTCTTCACCTTATAAAGGTTGTTGAAGGCAGTCTGGTGTTTTCCTGGAAGCCAGTTCATGATGGTGGGAAACCAGTTGTAGAACTGATGGAGGAATAGAAAAAAAAAAACAGCAAAGCAAAGACCTCACTCTGAGCCTAAAGTGGTATTGAAGAAACAGTAGCACTATAAAACTATATTATATATTGCAGGGGTGTCAAACCTAGGGGTGTGTTAAAAAAATCGATTTCTAGATTCAAATCGATCTTCATTTGAATGATCCGATATCGATGTATATAAACCCAAGATTGATCCTTAGAATTAGCACATTTTCCCTGTATATGCGTACATTTTTACATCTCACATTATATATATATAAGTGAGCCCAGGGATCGGCATTGTGGGGGGGTTTCTGTAAAAATTTAAGTATATTTCTATTCTAGTTCCACTTACTGCTGCATGTGTGTATCTAACTAGTACATTAAACACTGTTTTAAGTTGTTTTCACCTGTACTTTATTTAAAATAAGACCTGACCGGCTGAAGCTACCGCTAGCTTAGCAGGTTAGTTTACCACTATTCACCAGGGAAGCTAAATGCGTTAGCCAGATTTCCAAGTACCAAACGTGGCTGGGGTGCTAAGCTAAACCCGCTGAGGTGTAGCAGCATCAGGCGGTCGTACAGTGTAACAGGTTTAACTGTTAGAAAGAATAACTCTAGATTAAACTGTAACTGAGTGATTTAATGTGTAAATAGTGGAATAATGTGTTCTCCATGAAGCGCTGTTACTAATTCAGATTATTTTATGCCCAGGGATGAATGTCATTACCTGGCTGGGGAAGAGGCTCTTATAACATGAGAGAAGGCTGGAGGCAGAGTTAGCTTCTTTTATGAAGAGATTTAATTTGAATGTAATTAAGTTTTCTCTCTTAACATTATTCATTTAGCTTGTTGTGTTTTTATTATCACTGTGCTTATTATATTATCACATCTGAACTAGTGGGTCTGGGTAAATTTCACGCTTTTATTTGCAAATAAATTAAAAATGTATGAAGCATGTTATGTTTTTGTTTTATGTAACTAAAATGTCAGTATACATGTTCATACAGTGTTGTTAAAAAGTCTCATTAATGTTCTGGATCACGTTATGTTTTACTCACACGTAAACATTTGAGTAAAGTGACAATTCCAAACCTGTATAGAGATGTGAAGCACGTTGTTGCAATTAACTAAGCTACATTAAATGATAATAAAAAAACAAATAATGTAACTTTTGCGTTAAGCCTTAAATGTTCCTTGTCTCACGCCTACCACAGACTCTGTAGTTCCTATCTCTAACTCTGCCGTTCCCGTCTATGGACAATCCCCGGTCCGGAACTACACCCTCCCAGCATGCTCCTGACAACACCACGTGTTCGGACTCAGCCAACCGCGGCTCATTCGTGCGGTCTACGTCACCGGAATTCTAGATTGTGTTCAGGTGTTAGTAATTTAGTTTAGATATAAATACCTGTCTGTTTGTCTCGTTTTTCGCAAGGTATTTTCCCTGTTTCAACAGCGATATACTGAGCGTTATTTCCTGTCTGTATTTTCCGTGTATGACCTTTGTTTTGTTCTTTTCGACTACGTTTCTGCCTAATACTTTTGTTCTGTTTATGTTTGTGATTTTCAGTTTTTTTTTTAATTCTGCTTCTGGCTAATGGTTTTGTTTTCGGTTTGTGATTCGGTTCTGGTTTGTTGTTACTCTGGTTTTGACCCACGCCTGTTGTTCGACTACACTCTCTGTTTACGAGCCTTGTAATAATGCCTCGTTTTGTTTTTACCGCGAGCGTCTGACTGCCGTCTGTGGCGTTACACCTTGTATAATTACAACATTTCATATTCAAAATAACATTTTTATTGTAACTGAAATTTACTTAAATGAATCGATTTTGAATCCAACTGGGAAATCTGTGGTGATACCCACCCCTTGTTAAACCTGTCCACTCTGGGCTGGGGTGGCTGCAGCTTTTTATTCTAAACAAGCAGCAACATGCCTGATTTCACTTGTTTTCTTTAATTAGTCAGTCTTCAAATAACATGCTTGGCTGGAATTAAAACCTGCAGTCACTCTGCATGTTCCTGCATCCAGTAATGTTTAACAAATAATAAACAAATTAAATGTAGCTCAACGGTTTGTGTGTTTCTTATATTGCAGAATCTTTGCACGTAAATTTAAGTAATATCAGTGTTCGTTAGAATTGAGCACAACTAAGAAGATATTTTAACTCATTTTTTTGGGACTCCACATGATGCATGGTGTTAAACATAAATAAACTTGTATGCACAGAATCCAATTATTTTTATTATATTATGAAATATTTGACATTAAACTTTTTTTTGGTTTCTGGAACAAATTATTTGCCTACTAGGTGTGTACTATCTAATCCTCAAAGTCATACCCGACCACTGTTAGTCGCAGGAAGCTGAAATGCATCGTCTGAGTACTGCAGAATCTGATGGAAATAATGGTCATCATATTCAAACCTGTGGCCGAACACCAGGCTGCAGATTATGTTCGCCACTGCGTTGTTCAGAATATGATGAGGATCAACAGGAAAACCTAAAAGATGAAAGAAGTAGAAGACTTAGGACTTCAGCACATTCTCTGGTGGGTAGAAGAAAGTTAAAGATATCTCAGGATAAAAAGAGATGGTGCTCGATTTGTTTTCTCCTTTTGAGAGCTGCTGTACTACATCTTTTAACTACTAGAGGGCAGCACTGGCCTACAAACTCACCCCAAACAAGTGTGTACATATAACAGTGAGTTATACTGTATCAGAAAGCTTATAACTACAGCAAGTCTATAAGAGACATTGCTGGGTCCCTAAGTAAAATGCTTATAAGTGGTCCCCCTACCTGAACTATTTTGTACAAACTTAAGCATAGCACCAGTAATTTATACAATATTTTTAATTGAATCAGCTGATTTAGGTTCACTCAAGCGGCGCCACAATTTCCCTTAACATATTTTTCAAACATTGTATCTACATTGTATTGTATAGCAGTATCCACAGCTAATGAAAATTCAGTCCATTTAGTTTTCTATTTTGTCATACTTACATTTTTCAGATTATCAAAAATACTTTAATATCAGACGTGAGACATTTGTGAGAATGTATTTGCCCCCTATACATTAACTGTGATTAATCACACTTTTTGGGAAGCTGAGTTCAATTTCACTACTAACCACAACCAGGCCTGATTACTGCCAGACCTGTAGAATTAAGAAATCACTTAAATAGAACCTGTCAGACAACATGAAGCAGCGATTTTGCCGCAATCTGAAAAAATTCAAAAACGGATAAAAATTGTAATCTATCAGTCTGGAAAAGATTACAAAGTCATTTCTAAAGTTTTGGGACTCCAGTGGACCATAGTGTGAGCTATTATTCACAAATAAAGAAAACACTGGAACACTTTCCCAGGAGTGACCAGACGACTTTTTAAAACTTTTTATTACTCCAAAAGGGCATGGACAACTCATCCAGGAGGTTACAAAAGAACACAAAACAACATTTAAAAAACTGCAGGTCTCACTTGTCTTAATTATAATAATACTTACTTCTCCTGTCTACATAAACCTTACATAAAACTAAAGACTTCAGGCAACAAGACATTACCTCTTCTGAGCCCTGGCATTGGTTAGTATTGGTTTCACTCACCCTGTTGTGTTTGCAGAGCTTCACAGAGGTATTGGCTCTCCTGCAAGATGGAGTTCTCAAGAGTCTTCTTCCCCACACCAAAGTTCTTCAGTGTAGACAGAGCAAAGCGTCTTTGATTCCTCCACTTGTGCCCACTGGAGTAAAGCAGACCTGCTCATCAGCATGGAGGACAGATTTTTGGAGAAGTAACAGGTATTTTCAGTAGTGCTTTGTAGTAATTATCTGGGTAATACATCAGGTCAAACTGCACCTGGACAGCTGTTAACTACATTTGATGGTTGAGTCAAATTAAGGTTAGATCACGTCCTCACCACAGATTAACCACTTTTTGAACCGTTTTGGTCAAAACGTAGGTGCGATTACTGTTTTTTAGGGGTGTCACGATCTCGATATTTTATCGAAATCGAATCGAAATGAGGTCATGGTCTCGAGTATCGAAGTCAAAAAGAGGATCGACGATCCCTCCCGCGCGCGCTACGCAAATAGCGCAGCGCGCTACGCAAATGGCGCGGCACCAACACAGCGCATCCTATTCATTTAAATAGAGAGCGCCGCTGCATGAGCGCAGCCCCGCCCTCAGTTCTGCTGTGTGAGAGACAGCTGCCTTTCAACCACGGAGGAGAAACTGAAAACGGATTTATAGAAATATAGACAGGGCTCTCAAGTTTTGAGTGTCGGCGGGAGTGTGATCACTGTTTTTTATCTGTCCAACGGGGGAGGGGGGGCGGGGGTTGGGCGCGCAGGTTTTGTATCTGTATCTAACGGAGGGGTGGGTGCGCGCAGGTGAGAGCGTGTGAACTCGCTGAAATGCGTGTGTCAGTGTGACTTGAGAACACTGACTATAGATCACAGTGAGGTGGATTAAAAATCTTAAACTTATAATTGACTACACCTGTTGCTTTCCATTGAATTAAAAAAACATCTTTCTCTCAGATAAAGTAAACACAAGCGTGTTTCTGACTAAAATAAAAGCTTTTCAGGAGAGATATAAGTTATGTGTAAATATTTATAAGACAATACCTGACAAAATCTGTTTTAATGACGTTAATAAACATCACTGTGACGGCCCTAGTCACAGTTTCACCACATCACTTATCTAACCAGCCTGTACTGATTTCTGCCCCCCAATAATGCTTTCAATAACCTCTAATAGCCTTTAATAGTCTTCAGTAGCCTTTAAAAGACTTACCTGGCGGCCGTGGTGTGTCCACTAAACTCCGTAGTTATAAACATCCTGAGGTTAGCAGCGCGCTAACTGACCTGTTTATAATGTAATCCGAGCAGTGCCTCCGTGTCGGCTGTTCTAACCTGCTGCTGTTAGCTGCTTGGGCTGAAAGATGAACTGTAGTGAGCTGTATTATCCGGTTAGTGGGGTTAAAACCTTTATTTGTTTACACAAACAGTAAAAACGGACTGGCTGAGCTCTGTAGCCCGTGGCTGGGCTGTACTGAAGTAGTGACTGAGTGAAGAGAGCGGGGCTTGTGCTGCTGCAGCTCCGACTAGTGGTTTGATGAAGAACTGCAGCTTCATGTAAGTGAGCAGTTTCACCAGCCATCCACACACAGCTCTGATAAACTGCTTGTTTTAATAGTGCACACTGTTGCTACCAAAAAAAGTCACTAGATGGCATTACCATATATATCTTAATAAATAATAATAATAATATTTATAATATTTATAATAATAATAATAATAAATATATTATTTAAATTTTATGAGGCATAAAATAATAACAAGAAAAAAAAAACAAGAAAATCGAGAATCGAATCGAATCGTGACCCTCAAATCGAAAATGAAATCGAATCGAGGATTTAGAGAATCGTGACACCCCTACTGTTTTTACACCTGCCCAAATGAATTGCACCACAAATAAGTGCAAAAGAAACTGGACCAAATAAACTGGACCAAATAGTGCTGGTGTGAAAACACTCTAAAGCCCTATCTGGATGGCATTAGTTTCTCAGGGGGACGTCTGTTTCACACTTCTACTCAGTGATAAAACTCTTGCATCCGGACTGCAATAAAAAACAGGACGACCAGTGAGTTTTTTTGGCTTTCTTTGTCACAACATCGCGTTCAGTAGCTCCTCCATTTCCACTCGCTGTTGTGTTTACGTGGATCTCCGTGGAAACGCATGCTCGAAGTGTAATTACGGTGCGTGGCAAGGGACAAATAACTATTTTATTTAGTAATTTAGCCTGCAGTTTTCTCAGTGGACATCTGAGAAAATACATACATGGTTGTTCCCGACGGAACCCCCCATTAATAAGGACCCCCTGAGAAACTAATCCCGTCTGGATAGGGCTTAAGATACTCTTTTAGTTTTTTGAAAACCTCATTCTTGATTTTGACATCAGTTTAACAACAAATTAAAAATCTAATTCAAATGAGTGTGCTTACCCAATCCTTTGGACAGTTTTTCATTGACAGCGTAGGAGGCCCGGTCACTGAAGACGTCCCCTTGTTCTACAAATGCCTCCTTAAAAGTCTTATAGCCAGACAGCAGAATGCAGTTTTGACCCCCAAACTGAAGTGTGCTAACGTCTCCATACTTTTCAAACACCTGAGTATAAAGGAATATAAAGGAAGTTTGTTTAAGATGCAGACCAAATCATTCTGATAAAAGATTAGCTCACTTATACAAATACTGACCTTATTGAAGGATCCAATTGGATCTGAGAAGCTGATGTCCAGCATGTTCCCAATAAGTGGCAGAGGAAAGGGACCTGGAGGAAGGTTCTTGGGCCGAACATCACTCAGGTATTTCAGAAGCAGCACAACGCAGAGAAAGATCAGGATTCCCTGCATGTCTAGCCTCAAGGTCAGGTTTAGTATGGAGTTAAAGATAGACACCATGTTTCTCCTGCAGGCTGTTAAACAAGGTGTGAAAAAAGCAAAAAAAAAACATTACAAACAGACAACTCTATACACACCTTCTTAAACGATTAAACATATTTTCTAAACCTATTTTAACCTTCTGAGACACAGTTTGGCTAGGAAAGAAACAGTCTAAGCACAAAACAATCTTCTAAAAATAACAGTTAGAAGGAAAAGTAAGAGATTGCTTTGGAATT
Source organism: Astyanax mexicanus (assembly GCF_023375975.1). Lineage (NCBI taxonomy): Eukaryota > Metazoa > Chordata > Actinopteri > Characiformes > Acestrorhamphidae > Astyanax > Astyanax mexicanus. The sequence goes on along the minus strand of NC_064420.1, from coordinate 21,503,304 downwards.
GTGTGGATTTCTTGACATTGGTCACAATACTGCACTCTTTAAGCCCGGATAAGTTTAATTTATTAGCAAGATGTGCTTTTTAAGTAATGTTTACCGAAAACTTGAGTAAATTAGACTTAAAACTTTAACTGAAGTTTTGTTTTGCACTATAAAACAATATCGAATTTTATTATGGTCTTCTTTTTCATTTCAATTGCAACAAAAAGCCCAGAAATTTAATCATATATATAATAATTAATCACATCCGCAACCCAGTCCTCAATCACCTTAGTCATCCTCCTGCTTAGTTTTGGGAGCCTTTTAAGTTTTTTTTTTGTTCTCCTCGTTTTAAAAGAGGCAACCATGCTTCTCTGGTGAGCTTTTGTTCACCTTTCTCCCCTTTCTCTCTGTCACACTCTCTGTAACTTTAGTTTCTGCCCATTTTTGTTCTTCCCATCTTGCTTTAGGCCTTATTGATTTTAATTAGTTTTTTCTACTTTTTCCTGGGTTTACCTGCTTTGAGATCTACTGTTCTGCAGTCGGGTCCAACAACTCTCTGGGCTGGAGAGCTGCTTGTCTTTGGCGCTCCATCCCATTTCAAAACCACACGTAAGTTATGTTTTAACTGGCGGTGCAAATATGTTTTCACACAAGGTCATGTATCTAAAAAAAAACTTTCATTTAAAAACTGCATTTTGCGTTTACTTGTGTTGTCTTTGACTAATATTCAAATTATGTTTGATAATAGATAGATAATAATTAATAATTTATAATAATAGATAATAATTTCTAGAATTTTCCCTCGGGGATCAAAAAAGTATTGTGGCGTGGAAGAGGAAGGAGGACCCGTGAGACTCATGCTGAATGCTCAGTAGCTCCTTTATTGAACAGGCTTGCCACTCACTTACAGTCTTTAACAAGACTAGGAGAGCTAAAACCAACAACCCACAGAACTCAAATAGCCCCAAAGGCCACCCACCCAGCTGTGTGTCTCCCAGATGGCAGATCCAGAGTGGTGCCCACCCTCTCTGCATAACCCCTCCCAAGAACAGAAACATGCCTACAGGCAGCCACACACACAACCCAGAGCCGCCACAGTATCTATCTATCTATCTATCTATCTAATATGAAACATTAAAGAGTGAAATCCATGTTTTTCAACATCCCCAGGGTTAATTACTTTTTCTTTCTTTACATTAAATATGCTTTCAATCATTGATATATAATTTCTTACAGTGTTTCCACATATCAAAAGAGCAAACAAACAAGGCATTTCATTACAGACAGTGGAACCATGTAAGGAATTAAAAGTCTCCAAAGCTGCTTCTTTTTAATCAAATAGTCACGAGCACGAATGCGTTCCAACAGGCACGAATTGGCACGAATGAGACACAAAGCGCCAGTGAGAACTGGCCTACTTTTCAGCATCTTCACATTGCAGTCTGAAGAGTGTCAGGCAGCATGTGTAAATGATGGCATGCTCTTGACCTTGTAAACTCAATCGTGTCGACTGATACAATTCCCCCGAACATGTTCTTCATTCATCAAGGCAGACGTCGGAGGAGAGAATGTCCTAGATTCCATGCAGTTGTTTACGTTTTTTCCCAGGGTCGTCGCTTCTTTCTGAATGATTTCTAAGGCAATTTTCAGAAATTGGCTTATATTATGGGCCATTTTAAGGGTTCTTAGAAAAATTGTAGCACAGGAAATGATTCTATTTGTATAGGCCACTCCAATTATGCTACAGTTGTCTTCACAAGGTTATGACGGTCAGTTATGGATTGGTTGGCACTACCGCCACAAGATTAGTTGTTGTTTGCTTGGTGCTGCCTCTCCAATGTTATGGTTGTTGTTTGGTTCGTTGGTGCAGTCTTTACAAGGTTATGATGGTGAGTTAGTGTTGCTTCCATTGAACCCTTTGGTTCTACATCTTCCAGGCTATAATAGTTGGTCATTGCAGCCCCCATAGTTAGGATGGCCGGATGGTGTTGCTTCCATATGGGTATTATAGTTAGATTCTGTTGCCTCCACAAGGTTATGATGGTCAGTTAGGGACTGATTGGTTGGTAACTGTTTGTTGGTTGTTGCTGCCTCCACAAGTTTTATGGTTGTTGGTTGATTGGTCTTGTCTCCACAAAGATATGGATGGTCATTGATTGGTTTTGTCTCCACAAAGACATGGTTGGTCGTTGCTGCCTCCACAAGCTTATGGATGTTGGTTGATTGGTATTGTCTCCACAAGGATATGGTTGGTAATTGCTGCCTCCACTAGTTTATGGTTTTTGGTTGTTTGCTGTTTCCTCCACTCATTTATGGCTGATGGTTGATTATTGCTGCTTCCACAATGATATGGTTGGTCATTGTTACCTGCGTTAGTTTATGGTTGTTGGTTGGTTGTTGCTGCCTCCACTAGTTTATGGTAGTTTGTTGGTTTTTGCTGCCTCAACAAGGTTAAGGTTGTTGGTTGGTTGTTTTGCCTCCACTAGTTTCTGGTTGCTGGTTGGTTGTTTCACTTTCCACAACGTTATGGTTATTGGTTGGTTGGCCCTGCCTCCACTAGTTTATGGTTGATGGTTGGTTATTGCTCCATCCACAAGGTTACATTTTTGATTAGTTGTTGCTGTCTCAACAAGGTTATGGTTGTTGGTTGATAGGTCTTGTCTCCACAAAGATATGGTTGGTCGTTGCTGCCTCCACTAGATTATAGTTGTTGGTTGGTTGTTAAAATCTCCACAAGGTTATGGTTGTTCGTTGGTTGTTACACTATAATGTTTTGGTTTCTGGTTATTGCTGCTTTCACAAGGTTATGGTTGTTGGTTGGTTGGCGCTGTCTGCACATTGTTGTGTTGGTTGGATGATGGTGCCAAGATCATGATGGTCAGTTAGTTTTGCCTCCACAAATGATTATGATGGGAAGTTGTTGCTGACTCCAAAAGGTCATGTTGGTGTAAAGTTTGAACCATGAATTACTAGAAGCAGTAGATACATTTAGATAAGGGTTCATTAGTAAAATTAGTGACTCTTTGATTTAATGTGTTTAATGTGTCTGGATTTTTTGTTGATATTGTGTCTCTTTTGGTTAAAATAAAACTACCTTAAAATTATAGACTGTTTACTTCTTTGGAAATGGGGTAAACTTACAAAATCAACAGGGGATCAGATAATCATTTTCCTCACAGTATAATGTCTTTATTAGAGAAATAGGCTGCTATAAGCTATATTTAATTAAATAAGCTTTTTCTTATTGTATAAAACCAGAGTAAATCTGTCTCTATATGAGAGGCTCGTCAGCTGCAGCTCAGATGCACTAAACGAATTAACGCAGCCGGTCAGGGTGGCTGTCTGGCCAGAGAAAAGTCCATCTGAAATGTTAATGCGGGCTAATTGCGATCTCCTCCCCGTCGCCTTCAAGCCTGATTGAATTGAAACCCTACAAGGCGGCGGTAATTTGCAGCTCTGTGTTTGTGTTAAAGAACGCTTCAGCAGTTCTAATGAGTAAAGAGGCGTAATTGACCATTCTCAATGTCACACAGATCCAGCAGGGTATATACACGTTGATGAATCTGCGTTTCTCAGCGAGTATAGACAACGCATGCACACACACATTGCAGCTTTTGGTTCTAAATGCTGCACTGGTGTGATTGTGTGGTGTGTCTCTGCGCTACTGTAAAACATCATTTTTAAAAATGGTTGTACGTTTTAAAGAAAAAAAATCTTTCAGTCCTTTTAACCACTACAATCCAACACATACAGGATACAAACAAAAACATCACATCATTGAATGGAACAGCGTTGGAGGATTTGTGAATCACTATGCGGTTTTCATAAGTCACCTCTGTGACGTACACCAGCCAATCAGAGCAAAGCCCACCATGAGAGGAAAAACTGCTTAATTTTAAAGTAAGATAGTAAACAATAAACATATAAACAACAATATTAACAATGGTCTTTAGCCTAGTAAACTTTGCTCATTACATTGAGAAGATTTTACCTAAAATTATATATTTTTTAACTTTAGTTATTTTAAAAAGGAGACATACAGCACAATGTTGTATGTGTTTATTTCGTTTAGAAATTTGTAGAAAATTGCAAATAGATTTGAGTCAAGTTAACATGACCTGAGCCCAACAATGTTTGCTCATTATAATGAGAATATTTTACCAACAATTATACATTTTAAAGTTTTATTAAAATTTATTAAAAAGCAGTTGTAGGCAATTATTAAGCCACCAATAGTATACCTCTTTAAACGGGTGGCTAGCTGGCTGGGTAGCTATGCTGTAGGTACAGCAATGCTGAATTTATCAGGCAACTAGCTAGAGGAAATGTACATACAATACAATGAAAGCATGTAGTTCATATTTAATTTAAATTGAAAAAACCTTGATTGCTGAAAATAAACAGACTATGGATAACTTTCATTTAATTGCTCAATAGTACCATTTTGACAACCCCAAAGAGTAGCACTTACTCATTGCATTAAATAATCAAGGTAGTGATAAACATCTGGGTAGATCACCTCTGGCAAGCGTTTTAAATCAGAGGAAAAAAAACTTCCCTCTTAAATCCTTATCAAAAGAATCAGGAAAACTATAGCGTGTTTGTCTGTGTTCATGAGATTTGCAGAATATGCGTTCGTCATTTTGACAGCTGAATATTTGAAAATAGTGCCACCGGAAGCGTCGAAGGAACAGACATGCGCAGTAGCTTTGCTATTTATTGTTTTCCCCCTTTGAAACGGTCTATATGAATTTTACCAGTCAGGGTGTAAGGAGCAGTAAAGCTACTGCACCAATATTGGAGACTGGAGCAGTATTAGCATTAGCCGCTAACCATTAGCTGCTAACCACAGAGTTAGCTCTGTTGCTGTTCAGAGGTGAGTATATTGGACTGTAGCCTAGTGTTTACCATGTTAAAACAAGCTACATTGGACGAACCCCTAGCTGATGTGCCATAGCTTACTGGAACACTCAAGGTTTCTCAGTGTAGTGCTGTTGGGCGGTGTTTACTAGCACTGCTAACCGCAGCTGCGGATAGCGCTGCTGCTAACTGTGCTGCTGAAAAATAGTGAAAATCTAAGCTTACTTTAAATAAACAGAAGCGCATTACTCACCCAAATAAACAGTTTTCAGGAGAGAAATCTTTGTAGATAAATATCCAGCGTTGGTTTGACTTTAAAACATTTTTTTTACCATGTCTTTTAATACAGTGAGCCTTACGTTTGAAAATAGACCAGAAAATGTACGTTCATTGATAGTTCGCCTTATAATCCAGTGCGCCTTATAGTCCATACAATACGGTAAATGCAATACAGTACCATTTTAAACCAAAACTTTTAGCAAGAAATCACAGTTATTCACACAAATAGTTTCATGTGAAAAGAGTTAAAAACAAGGTGAACATATTTTGCAGTGATACACAGGATTACAAATTTTATGTAACTATGTAACGATAAAGATTTACTGATCTGGACCTGGTTACAAACCTGAACATAAAAAGTAGAATCCAAACAGTTTTGGGGCAATTTGAGTGTGAAAGATGCTTTTGTTTATCCTGCCCTTGTGAAAAAGTCATATATTTGAACATATTAATAATGTACTTGAATCATATGCAAATAAGTATACTTTTTCTCTGTATACTGTATACTATGTGTAATTGAAAAAATTATACTTTATTGGCTGTGCTAATTTTGTAGTGGTGATGTACTTAATAAAAGTATATGCTTAGTATTATTTCATAAAACTGTGCTTTTTATGATAAAATTATAATTTTGCTAAATGAGACCCATGAGCCTATATTTCTGCAATAAAACTGTACTTCAGTCAAATTTGCTAGCAAAACATCAATTTTATGTTGCTCAGACAAACTGAACTGTGCAGATAAACCTTTTATGTGTTAAAACTTTACTTTAGTTGTGTATAAGTTAAAGAACTTTAACGGCTAATGCTTGCAATTAGATATCTTGCTTTTGTTTTTACCATTTATGTATACTCCTAAAAATGTATGGATTGTAAATTAAATACTTTAATTAGACTTTTTAATTAGACGTTTTTATTGTTTATTTGGATAGCTCACACAAATATACTTAAATTAGATCAAATAGTGGCGAAAACAACATACGACTAGTATACTCAGTATAAATTTAGTGCAAATTTGTATCAATTTAACTACAGACAAGTAGTAATTAAGTACAAATTAGTGGTTCAGAAATAACATAAGTGAAGTACTGACCTATCCTGACTTGTCCTTTACAATAATCTGTTTCTTCTCAGTGTTCAGGTCTTTCTTTCTCGTCCTCTTGTTAACAGCAGCAGCAGCGGTGCAGGAGGAGGTTTAGTGTTTTCTGTGTAAAATGTCAGTTCCTGCAGTTCCTGGTGTGTAAACAGCTCAAACCTTCAACCTAAACCAGTATCCTTCCACTACCTTCCACTGTTCTTAAACTACTTTCAGCAGCTCCACAAAACACATACGCTTTAAAGCAGTGAGGGGAGAAGGTAAAGACTTACACGGTGTTGTAATCAGCTGGAAGTGCTGTCAATCAGAAGGAGAACCGCAGAACTTCTGAATGAAAAACTTCAGCTTCTGGCACGAGTGAGTTTAGTAACGCTCTTATGTAACTTCATTACACAACGCTGTTGCAAAAACACTTTTGGACAGGATTCATCTTGCACTAGTTGCTCCAGTAATGATTGGCTGAAAACACACAGTGGGAGGAGCTGCAACAGTGGGTTCATGATTAAAACAATTATAATAATAATAAAAATAAATAAATAAATAATAATACTAATACTAATAATAATAGCAAATAAAAACTGTATCTTTACACAGCATGGAAGCCCATTCTCGCCACCTAAAAAAAATCCAGCACATTCTTTTTCTTATAATTAAATAATTTCATTATCTTGAGATAGTAAGCCATCGTTTTGAGATATTAATTCATTATTTTGAGCTAGTAAGTCATTATTTTGAGATAGCAAGAGATATGTTGAGGTAGCAAGTGTGTTTTTTCTTTCAAAATAATGACTTAGTATCTCAAAATAATGTGATAGTATTTCAAAATAATTAACTAGTTGCTCAAATTATTGACTTACTATCTCAACACAATGAGATAGCAGTTTACTTGATAATAAGAAAATTTGCTGGATTGTTTTAGGTAAAGGAAATGGGCTTCCATAACACAGGGCCATGTTTTAGGATAGGCCCAGCGTTAACGATAAACCAACCTGAATTGACGGTCACTGTTTTGTATCATTTTATAGTATCTGATACACAGTGGTGTGAAAAAAATGTTTGCCCACTTCATGATTATAAATAATAGTATTTTTTTTTTTGCACATTTGTTTAAACTTAAATATTAGTCAGAGACAACACAAGTAAGACACAAAATGCTGTTTTTACAATAAATGTTTTTTATTATTAAGAGAAGAGAAAAAAAAATCCAAACCTGCATGATCCTGTATGAAAAAGTTTTCATTTTCATTTCTTAGTGGCACAATCGGAGTGAAATACTCTCAGCCACAACCTTTCTTTCCATGATTACAGAATTCAACTCCAGTACAGTGGAAAAAGTACACATAATAATAAGTTAAGAAAGATTATGTTATTGTTCTATGTATATAAATTAAAAATGATAAACTACAAATCATATTCAAATTACAGATATTCTATTACTTACATTAGATGCATTCTTTATGCACTGAATGTGTGAGGACTGTTGATGTCTACTGTGCACCTGCTAATATGAAAATGAATTAGTCACAGGGTCAACATATTTATTAAAAAAAAATACATAATACTTCTTTAAACAGGAAAATTAAATAATTGTATTGTTGACTCATAACAGAATGATTACAAAAATGATTCTGCCAGTAAATAGAAACTTCACAGATATGTTCTATGTTTACATAGTAGATGTTATGTCACTGTAGAAATTTTAAGGATTTGTTCCATCTTTGCAAAGAAACATTACATGTATGTTATTTATCACCACAGAAACAATACAAATTTTACTACAGGATCACAGAGTGTGTAATTGCTCTGTATGTACAGTCACGACTTTGCTCAGGGCTTGTTCAGTCATGTAGGGATACATTGAAAAATCACAGATTTTTTGTGTCCGTTTGCAATTACAGCAATATTACAGATTTGTTCTCTACATAAAAAAATGACCGGAACGTGCAGTTACTGTCCCGATCAGACTGTCCCAAGTGGTGAACAAAAATGTAAAAACCCAGTAGAGAGAAAAACAATCTTGGGGGACACGAAACTTGGTGGGCGCTCTTGGACCTGTAGCCTGACTCAGCCTTCCAAATCTCTTCGTACTCTGACTTTTGATCAAGGAGTTATTAATCTTTGACTGATTAAAATTCTGAGGCCTAGACTTTTTTGGATGTAGGTCAACAGGTCACTGTGACACTAGGAAATGGCGCAGGGACACTAAACTTGGTGGACGCTCTTGGACGTATAGCTTGACCCAGCCTACCAAATTTATTTTTACTCAGACTTTTGATAAAGGAGTTATTGATCTTTGGCCGATTGGAAATTGGAGGCCCTGATTTTTTGAACGTAGGTCAAAAGGTCACTGCAACGCGAGAAAGGTTGCATTCACACGAAAATTGGTTGGCAGGGACGGACCTAGTATGCACCAAATCTTATCTTACTGTGACTTTTGTTATGGATTTTTGACCGATTGAAATTTGGAGGAACTTAGTGGACCTTTGGTCCAACTAACCACACCTGTTACCAATGGCCTAGGCATTGCATCTCCATGCCTCAGGAGGTCACTCTCACCCCAGTTATAGTAGTTTTCACCTGCTTTCCTTTTGAGTAATTAGCTCCTTTTTTATTGCAACGTCTTGTCTGGTTTGCTCTTGCATTTCAAAGCATTTTCTTACTTCTGCTCTCATTTTTTGATTTTTAAATATCCCTGACCTGTTGTGTTTGCCTGAACCTTTTACTTTGTTAAAAGAAACTTGCTTTTGGATCCTTCTCCGTGGTCTTATGTACCATGAGATGTTGCCAGCCATGGATCCAGCAGGTCTTGAGCAGTGAATGGCCACCCAGGAGCAGAAACTTCAGGAGTTGGTTCAGCTTGTTCAAGTTTTGGTGCAGCATGTAACCCCCCTAGCTGCTGAACCGGTGTTAATGGTGGCATAATTAACTTGCGTTGAAAAAATTATATCACATTACTGATGAAGTTAATTTCATGCACTGAAAAAAATATTGTAGAATTTACTTTGTAAAGTTTTACTTTGTAAAATTTAATTGTAATTAGGTAATATTGTATGCAGAAATTAAGTAAAGTTTACTAAAAGAAAGAATTGATTCAGCAAAAATAAATAAAGTAAAGTTTACTAAAAGAAAGGATTGACTGAATTTCAGTTCACTTATTTACTCTATGTAACATTTTAATTAAATGTACTTTAAAAAAAAGCAAATGCTGAAAGTTGCGAAACTTTTTTAAAGTAAATTTTACGCATAACTTTTTCAGTATGCGTTAAGGCTTTAATGTTGACAGCTCTCGTTTTTTTATAGTACAGTAAGTATTTTCTCTGGGTCAGAGAGAAGACTAGGTGTTGGGTCTAGTCAAGCCATACTTGAAGCTTGAAGAGTTCAAGGTAAACTATTTTGACAATTCCCATGGAAGAGCTGTCTCAAATCTGTCTAAATGAGTCTACAGTAACCAGTGTAGTACTTTTACAGTGTATTATTTTGTCACTGATATTATTTGAACCATTAAAATAAGAACTTAAAGAGATTAAAAGCTTAATTGAAAGCTTTGTGGTTAATAGAGAGATAACATCACAACATATCAAGAACTTGGAGACATTTGTGAAATCTTTTAGTAGTTTATTGTTGAACAGACTGCCAGAGAGGGGAGGATGAGGGAGCAGATGGGTAAAGTTTGGAAAGGTGGAAGAGAAACAGTAGAGCGTAAGCTAAATCTACCTTATGTGCTTGAGTTTCCCATTCTCTCACACAATACAACCAACCTCAGCTGACCTGGGCCGAATAAAACACAGCTTTAAGATGAGAGCAAACATTAGAGACCTGAATCTGAGTTACTGACAGTCACTAGATCAGTATATGTGAATTTCACCAATTCTCACCTGGCCACCAACATCAATAGATATCGTTATCTAATAAAATGTGGATTTTGACACTGGGTGATGATTCAAGGTTAGGACGATGTCTATTGCCAAAGTTTGGCTTTGGTTTAATTCAAAGGAAAATGGTGACATTTTGACATTGTGATTATTTTAAGTTGTGATGATGAACCAAAATCCAACATCTTCCAAACTTCCTAATCATGGAGTTTATTGTCAACCCAAGCCAACTGTTATTTGAAGGCTGTGTCATTTACCCCACACAATTCACTTTCTATACAAGGTTGAGTTTGACATCAACCTGATTTTCATCATCTTTTAACAGCTTTCTGCTGTCCAAATGTATGCAGTTGATCATTGTCCGCTTCCTAAATATCTGGTACTCTTAATAAAATATAAGAAAATAGGAACATGACTAAAGAGCAAAACAATATTTTTGTCTCATTTTTTCGTGTGGGTGTTCTTATTTGTGCACTTATTGGTTTGTAGAAAGATCTGGACAGACGGTGGCATGTTGTCAATTCAGCAAACTATCTTACCAGTTGTTGTGCTAAATTTTGCCTTCCTGCCCAAATTCTCCCCCCCTACAGTGCATGCATGTCACACAGCAGAATCCACAAAACAGATAACCCTCAGATTCCTTTTATCTCTGTTTATAAATAAGGGTTAATCTACAGTTACAGTAGATACAATAGAATCCCGAACATAACCTGTAGTGCCCATACTGTTGTGTGATGTGCATGAACGCAAAGGGGTGTTAGATTTCAGCAAAACTCTTGTTCTTTTTCTTCTTCTATTGTTGTGAGTGTTGATAGTCTGCCTCAATTTTCTCAGCTGTAATTAGTTCAAAGGTCCAAACCAACACTGACAATTTTTTTTTTTTTTTGGTCTTTTGGTTTGGATCATGGTTTGCATGGTCTTCACACCTGCTATTGATTCAGACCAAAAAGTCTGAATGTGTAGACCAAATAAGTTAGAATGGTGGCATAAAACACTGGGGGTTCTAGGGGCGGGGCCACAGAGGACTGGCCCTAGCTGAAATCTGATTGGGCCCCTGAAGTTCCCCTGTCGTGTCACTTATCTTTCCTTTGCCTGAGAGCAATGGACAGATTATAGGTGGATGCAATTCTATTGCCAAACAATACAGGTGCTAATGAGCCAAATATGACAGTCAAGCATGATTAAAGCTTATGTGTATAAAAGTAAAAAATAAATAAATAAATAAATAAATAATGAATAAAATGCTGGATTTTCTCGAATGCTGTGTGTTCGATGCATATAAAATTGTGAAGTGCCTAAAGTTTTACAGAAAAATATAATATTAAACACATAAAAAATGAAGCAAAAAAAAAAAAAAACATTCCAGAAGCAACAAAAACACAAAAATGAAAGCAAAGACTGTCAAAATCTAAATGCAAATAATTTCAAATAACTGCAAAGAATAATAAAGTAACCAATTATACACATATATATATATATATATATATATATATATATATATATATATATATATATATATAATATTATATCTTTTTCTGTTTTGATTTTGCAACATACGCTTTTTTCCTCTTGATTATTTTAATTTAAAAAGCAGATTTTCTCTATGTTGTTAAACTTTTGGAACAAAATTACCTCAATGGATTTTACTATGTAAGATTTTTTAAATTACATTTAATTGTTGGGACCTGGTGTGACTGGTGAAATAATACTTGGCCCCTCTATGAATATTGTGGCCCCTTGATAGTCCCTTACTCAGAAAAATCCTAGATCTGCCTCTGGCATAAAAGCACCCTAAAGTCTCACACCACAAGCTTCTTTATTGAGGCAACACATTCTCAATAAAACACTCTTTCAGATTCAAATTCATAGCAGCAGTAGGTCTCAAACGCTTCAAGTTCAAAGGACTGATACCTTCTTGAAACTTGCAAGTGGAAAATCGTGTAATTGAACACGGTGCGCTTCTGTCGTTTGATGAGGATGAGGTGTTATTTTATTTATTTGCCGATTTCTTTTAAGCTTGATTCTCATGCGTGTCGAGTCGGCTGCTTGTTCAGAAACGACACACTCTTGTTTGCAGACTGGTATGAATACATATTCGTGTTTATTACTGCCATTGTATTTTTTTTTTTGACCCAAGTCTCCAACTTATAAGAGCCCTGGAAACCCACCGGGATGGGGGAACTCTACAGTATATGCTGCACAACTGAGAAACATAGCCCTTAGTCCTGGAGTAAATAGAGACGAGGAGTCTTTCAGCATTATCACGACATACAGAGGACAAGAACACAATTGCAATATCAATTTTTTGCTTCGTATATTTCACTGATGACAGTGGATGTTTCAGTGTCTGTGTTTCGCAGTTTCTAGATTAGTTATATAGTGATTCTGACTTGTGCAACAACGTCTTCCACCTTTGGAGCTTCAGAGTAAAAAAGGAATGACCTCATCACATCAAAAATAGACATTATTTTCTTCATAACAACTTCATAACTGTTTCTTTGTGGTTAGTGTGTTTAACTAAGGTTAGTTGAAAAATATGAAACTGTGATGATGTGGTCACCAAAGACACAAAAAGACGTAGTGATTCCCATTTCAAACCATTCCTCAGGGACCTCTATATGTTGTGAAAACCACCTAAACCCTTGGTCCTTGAGAAAAGTATCTACTCACTATAAGAAGTTGATACACATTGGTCTTCTCATTTCAGTTTAAACTTTCTAATCTCTGTCTAATCTCTCTTGTCTGACCATCATCCTGATCTTGCTGAACTTTGCTGAATCCCAGGTGCTGTTCATTGTCTGGGTTCTCAAAAGCTTCACAGCAAAAAGCTGGTCACCCCAAGATGGTCAAAAGTATATCACTTTAAATAAAAAACAAAAACAAAAAAAAAAACAAGAGGAGATAATTGAGATTTCACTCTTTAAAATAAAGCTACAACAAGGTTCTGATGTTAAGATAATCTGCTTTTAGTTAAGTAAAGAATTAATTTGTCAGTGGTTGTGTCTTTAAATCTGTAGGTCTAATCCCATTTCAATCATTTTACCTACCATTTAGCCCTAAATAAAGGGGTCGGTTAAGTAATGTTTGGTGCTATATGACAGTCCAGACAGAGATTTTTTGGAGGCACACTCCAAACAGAGGATTTAAAAAAATCACCAGCAAGATAGTGGTGCAAGAAAACCCAAAGAAACCAATTTTTTTTTACTATTTTCCTTGTTAAATTGTAGACATTATAAATTTGTGTTATATTTGCTTAAATTAATGAAGTTAATCCACGTATTTTGGCTCTTTTCTTCATAACAAGCATAAAAAAATTGCCAGTGGTTCGCATCAGCATTTTGCAAGTAATTATCTTGTAATGATGTCAATTAAACCTTTGATGCGTAACATGGGTCAAAAGTGACCTGCGTACATTTTCTACTTTATGTTTGGCTGAGAGATTCTGTGATATATCTTAACAAAAATTAATTAATTCAGTCATTCAAAATTTAAAGTATTTCTCAATTAACTTGTTTTTGATCATCATACGTCCTTATTTCATTTTTACCTTTCCTACTTTTTGAATAAAAGCCCTTTTTGCATCACTACCCTACTAATGCAAACATGGATCAAAAATGACCAGGATTCATTTTCTATGTAAAGAGAAGACAGGCAGACAGGAAAAAATCAAATAAGGATGTGTGATGATCAAAAACATGTTAATTGAAAATTATCTTGAATTCTAAATGACTGAATTATTTTTTTTGCAAAAACATAGAAAATTAAAACTCAGTCAGGTCATTTTGACCCATGCTGTGAATTATGTGATTATGATTCATCATATGCAGTAAAAGACTAAAAGCTGGTTTTACCATAAACCCAACATCTTCTCTCCTGTATGATCTCACAAGTCTCTTCAGACCTTACAATTATTGTCAGAATCTGTCAAGTGAGGGTTCAGACCTGGCAACCGAACATGAGAAACAGGATTTGGCCAAAGAGTATAAAGAGCTTCCATACAAAGTGTGTCCAATTGCACTCACATACAGCTGAGGTTTCTACTGGTTTTCATTCTAAACCATCAGCAACACACCTCCATCCACAGATAATGCAAAAGTTCTATATAGCACTAAAAGGCTTGTCTTAGATCTTTACACCCAACCATTTTAAAGAGTGGAGACATAAGACTACAGATTGATAATTTGGGTCAGAACTGTCAAAATTCAACCAAACCAAAAGTGGAACAAATATTATTGTATCATTCCAAATGGTTCTATCCTTCATGGTATTATTGACACATAGTGACCTTACCATTATAGCTGCCCTCTATTAATCATGACAGAATCCTATTCTAGCTTGATCACACTGAATAGAACTGTGCCCACGAAACTTGAAAACAAGCAGAAACAGCAGAAACCTTTCTGTAAAACACAACAGTGAAGCTATCTGAGCTATACGATCAGTGATCATATAATGAAGACCTTAAATGAAATGAATATGAAATATTAGCACTATGTTTCTGTGAGAAAATAACACATTTCAGATGTTTTAGCCAATACTGTGAGTAATGTGAGAGCAGCCAGAGTGTAGTAAATTATAAATCATAAGCTATAATTCCCAGTTTAGTCATCTCTGCCAAGTTTTCTGCTTCGGATTTGTTATGAACTTCTCAAGGAAGCAGCATTTTTCAGAATTTATTTTAGGACAAATTAGTTTCAGATGCATGTTTGTAGCATCTGTAAAAAATATATCTTGTTTAACCAATAGTAAGTATTAATAATAGTTCTACTATTTTATAATAATAATCAACATCATATAATTACTTACAATAGTACAATAAACTACTGTCAGTTTTAACTACAAACCGCAAAACTTCAGAAATGAAATAGAATTAAATAATTCACCTTGCTTTACCATGACCACACAAGGTAACACCTCACAGCTTATACATGTGTCGGCGCTTCTAATCTGTTTCCTGTGAAAACACTTTATCAATTTAGATACTAATATCCTATGACCCAGGAGCCCTGTTGCATGTCAGTGTACTTTTAGTTTAGGTGTAACTATTTACATAGCTTATATACAGCTCTTGAAAAAAATAAGACAACTTCAGTTTCTGAATCAGTTTCTCTGATTTTGCTATTTAAAGGTATATGTTTGAGTAAAATGAACATTGTTTTTTTTATTCTATAAACTATGGACAACATTTCTCCCAAATTCCAAATACAAGCATTGTCATTTAGAGCATTTATTTGCAGAAAATGAGAAATGTCTGAAATAATAAAAAAAAGATAAAGAGCTTTCAGACCTCAAATAATGCAAAAAAAAAAACAAGTTCATATCGTCGCTGTCCTATGAAAAACACTTATCTCCATTTTTGTCGATTTTTAGTTTACTACGTAATTTGAACAGACAAACTGTCCCTTACACTGTGCCAAAATTTCTTGTTGATCGGACCAATAAAAACTCTTTAAAATGACCTGAAATAATCTGTTTTTACATTGACTTCCATTAAAGGTTTAGAAGGTTTTTTCTCTCTCCTGTAAAGTTGCTGTTTTGGAGATAAGTGTTTTTCATTGGACAGCGACGATATTCATAAAGTTTTAAGAGTTCAGAAATTAATATTTGATAACATAACCCTGGTTTTTAATCACAGTTTTATGCATCTTGGCATGTTCTCCTCCACCAGTCTTACACACTGCTTTTAAATAACTTTATGCCACTCCTGGTGCAAAATTTCAAGCAGTTCAGCTTGGTTTGATGGTTTGTGATCATCCATCTTCCTCTTGATTATATTCCAAAGGTTTTCAATTTGGTAAAATCAAAGAAACAAATAATTTTTAAGTGGTCTCTTATTTTCTTCCAGAGCTGTATATCATATGCAAAAATAACTAGTCAAAAGTTCTACTTTGTAGAAAACATAAAATCATTTAAGTTTGCTTAACACTTTTGTTAACTAAATAATTCCACATGTGTTCCTTAATACTTTTAATATCTTTAAAATTAAATTTACAAAGTAAAAAATCATAAAAAGGAGGAAAACCCATTGAATGAGAAGAGGTGTGTAGTTACTCTGTAGTTTCCTTCACATTCTGTCAACACTTCATGATAAATTGGTTAACAGATTTCAACCATTTAATATAATTTTAGGCTGTTTTGCACAAGATTCCACTATGCTTTCATTTTTAGTGGCCGCTTGGTAACTATCTAGTCAAGACCACCTTCATAGATCAGACTGGAATATCTGCCTCTTGCTAACATAATGAAACTACGCAGATTTGTGCATTGTTTTATGTCCAAAACTCATCAGTTCATTCAGTAAATATGATTGCTTTGGGTTTTTAGGGGATGACCGACTTATCATCATAATACGTCATAATCCTGCTTCTGATGCTTTTGTTCGAGTACTTACTGTAGGACTTACTGTAAAACCGAATAATGAGCATTCTGTACATGT
Organism: Astyanax mexicanus; assembly: GCF_023375975.1. Taxonomy (NCBI): domain Eukaryota; kingdom Metazoa; phylum Chordata; class Actinopteri; order Characiformes; family Acestrorhamphidae; genus Astyanax; species Astyanax mexicanus. The sequence continues at coordinate 21,486,783 of NC_064420.1, read as the reverse complement.
GTAAAGCGTGCTGTGTTATTGATAGTAGTTACTAAAGATTACAATCTGATCTGGAATTTAGCAGCACTGAATCCCACTGAAGCAGAATACTAAAGGTGATTAATAAAAATGTGAGCAGTGATTTATAGAGTTGAGTCTGGCTTCAACAGTTGAAAAGTTTGGGTGTAGACGGCATAAATAATTCTTATAGGTCAGGGCAAATCCTGTCTCAAAAATGTCAACTTTAATAAGAAAAAACTACGGATGCAGTGAAATGAAAATTTTGCCTAAAATCGAAACTGATCAAATGAAACATTTGGCCAAAGGTTGAATACAGAAAGTGTTTTCTTACAGGTTCTTATTTATTTTAACACTATTTTGAAAGTTGCCTAAATTAACTACCTTACATTAATTATTGTCTTGCTTTTTATTTGATTTTATTACTAATTTATTTCCCAATTTTTCACACCCAATTACCCAGCCCACTCATTAAGACTCCCCGTATCACTAGTGATGCCATGACAGCACATGCCTCCTCCAATACATGTGAAGTCAGACTCTGCCTCTTTTTGAACTGCTGCTGATGCAGCATTGCCAAGCAGTATCACAGCACCCTCGGAGGAAAGCGCAGCGACTCGGTTTCGATACATCGGATACCTTTGAGTGCTGTGGGGAGAGAGCGCCATCAACCCCCCCCAGAGAGAGCAAGGCCAATTGTGCTCTCTCAGGGCTCTGGTTGCCAATGGCAAGCTACATGAACAGGATTCGAACCAAAAATCTCCTGATCATAGTGCCAGCGCTTAGCATGCTGGACCACTCAGAGCCCTGCTGTCTTGTTTTTTATAAAAAGGTGCTTTTTTGTCTAATTTCGGCTGAGTACTTTTGTTTACCGTATAGTCAGTACATTCCTAGAAAAAAAACTTCATAACTTGGAATGGAAGCAAAGCCCTTATAGGTCTTAAGTCTGTTCATTCGGTGGCCATCTTTGCAACATGACCGCACATTTATTTCCAGTCATGCATGACTAGCCTCCCATTTGTTTGATTGGGGAGAGAGCAAAACACTGAAACCTAAAGGTGAGATAACCATTTCAGAAATATATTTGACATATTTCAATCAGTGGCTGGTCTTCTTATTAATAACATCTCTGATGGAAGTCATTGTAACAGGTTTTATTCCAAATACATTGGAACATTTATTTTGGTGTCCATTTATCATGAAATTCTGACACAATTTTACCAACATATTTCAGACTCTCATTATGTAAAATGTGAAAAATTTAAATACAAGGTTATATTAAAAATAAGTGTCTCTTAGGATACTAGCGCTCCCCTGCCCTGCACATTTATAATTATTCCCTGCTTTAACACACCCACTGAAACTCTGAAAAGTCTTGCTCAAAACTTGTAAAATCCCTTTAACCGCAGATGTTAACTGTAAAGTGAACACAGTGCTAAATGATGTCCTAAATGAATAAGTTTGATGGTACTGATGATGATGAGATGCCTAACTATTGCTTTATCTCTAGATCGGTGTCCTGTTATCCTAAACAAACAAGGAAACAAGCTAAACATAGTTAGAGCCCACTTTTCAATCCCTGCCCGACTGCAGTATTTAGTATTTTGTATTTAGCAATTTTATGTCAAATGTTTTAATGAAACCTGTACACACTTTATTGTTGTCTATATTTATTGTACTTATTGCTATTTATTGTTAATGTAGCTTAGGTGAGTCATAGTGTTTTTGGTAGCACTTAATATTGTAATTTGTAATCAGTACTTTTGTAAGAACACCCAAAAAGGTGTTACCTTGTTATCTTATCTTATTATCTTAGTCAAAAATGGAATAACAAGGTTGTTGTCAATTAATATAATACAATTTAATACCAGGTTAATTTTTTTGCAATCTTATTACAATTATTAACCCATACAATCCAACACACAGTATTATTTTTTTAAATAAAAAAATAAAAAAATAATTTAGTTAATCTAGTTGAACAGGTCCAAAGAGAGAGAGAGAGAGAGAGAGAGAGAGAGAGAGAGAGAGAGAAATAGAGATGCCCAATAAGCTTCTGTAAATATTTGAGTTATTTAAGTTAAAATCTTGATGTAACATACTGTATGTTACAAGTAATAATTTTATTTTAAAATTGTGGGTCAGAAATGGGGGCACTTATAATCCTTAACTTTTTTCCAAAAATCGTCAGTGCGCTTTACAATCTGGTGCACCTTATGTATGATTTTTACTAGTCAGGTTTTAAGAGCAGCTTTATATGGGTGGGTTGTTTAGGTAAGTTCTCCTGCACTAAGGCTGGGTGCAGCAGCATTAGCGTTAGCTGCTAACCACAGCGCTAGCCCTTTTGCTGTTCAGAGGTGAGTATATCGGACTGTAGTCTGTGTTTTTACCATGTTAATACAAGCGATGTGGGACAAACCGCTAGCGCCTCACTCTGAGGAACTCTCAGGGTTCCTCATTCTAGTGCTATCGAGCAGCATTTCCCGCTAGCATTGCGGTTAGTGGCTCATGCTAATGCTGCTAAAGCAAAAAACAAAAAAATCACACTGACAAAATATTGTAAATCTAATCTACTTATCTTCTTATTGTAAATAAACGGAAGTGCTCACCCAAATAAACAGTTTTCAGGAGAGAAATCTGTGTAGCTTAACATCCAGTGCTCGTTTGACTTTGAAAGAATTTTTTTTTAAAGAATGTGAGTTTTGTTTAATTAGGTGCTTCCTCCAGCTTCCCCTAATTAAGGAGTTTAATATTAAGAGAATAAAATTAAACATCAATTTGAAAAATCTTAGTTTACACAACACTGTCAAAGATAAAGATAGTAAGTCAAGTAAAATGGTGTGTAAATGAAATAATCAGGACAAAGTATTATTTAAAGTGGTATATTTCATTATTTGTTTTATTACAGAGTCTGTGGCCCGTGACTTCAAATATATTTCTCCTTCTGGCCCCCAACAAAAAAAGTTTGGACACTCCTGTTTTATAAACTAAATGCATTTCTGGGTCAGTCATTTTCAGTCATTTACAAAAAATTTACTTATTTACATCTGATGTATAAACAGCTCCTGGTTTAATATGCAATTTCTGTTTATTCGCATATGGATGTGCCTCAGATAAGGATCTGACCAAGCTAAGTATTTACACTACTAAATTTCAGATCAGTACTTCTGAACCGAGATGAATGATCTCCTGAAATGATATGAGTGTTGTCACTGTTGGGTTTTACAGCGGCTCTGAGAACATAGAGGATAAATGGATGACAGCAAAAGGATCACAGCAGAACACAACCACAGTGTTGTTCAACCCCCGGCTTAACTAAAGCGATAGAAAAAAGAACCGGAGAACCAGCGAGAAGAATGAGAAACAGAAATGTGCTCCAACCCACAAGATCCATTGAGGCTGAAAATCCACTTTAGCATTGTTTGGCTACCTCAGTAGCCTGATCCAGAGAGGATTAACCTGATGGTTAATGTTCAACCACAGGCTTCATGGTTCCTCAGCGTTCCTCAGTGTTCCTCAGTGTTCCTCTGCAATTCCCACATCAGCAGATCTATCTTTGCAGTGTCTTTCTCCACCAAGTCTCCAGCCAAATGCCTCCCGCCTGCAGTTAGCGATGAACAGTGACTTTAGTGTTGGTTCCCGACAGATCAGACTTCTTTTGCTTGCAAGCAAATTCACCGCTTCTCTGTTGCGAGGGACTGGATCAAAACGGCACAGGTTCCTGCCTGACGTTAGGTCCCACCTAACGGAAGTTGTGAAATTTCGTCAATGGTGACCACCAGCTCATCAGGCTTCAAGGTGCCCAGGCAGTTAGAGTGGTTGTGGGTAATGTAGTTTGTTTCCATGGTGCGTGGGAGTTCTCTCATCTCGTTGCCGCTGCCGGTGATGCAGCTGACGTCGCTTTTACTCCTGCGATTCGCTGAACGAGGCCCAAACACCCATTCTGAAGAGGAGAGAAGAAAGAATCAGAGTTACTGTGTGCAGAAATCTGGGTCCCACTCAATAATAAGTGTCGCTAGTAACTGTGTAGTAATTACACATGAACAATCCATGTAATAACTGTAATGTGATTACTGGTAAAGTACACATTGTTAATCACAGGTTATGTGACTAGGGGGGACAGTGTGTGAACGAACTTTATGATGTTAAAAATAAGTTCAGAAACAGCTAGAAAACTGTAAAAGTAAATCTATCTGCTGCCTCTCCCTCTCTTTCTGCTGCCTCTCTTTCTGTCTGCTGCCTCTCCCCCTCAATCTGCTGCCTCTCACCCTCTGTCTGTTGCCTCTCCCCCTCTATCTGCTGCCTCTCCCTCTCTATCTGCTGCCTCTCACCCTCTGTCTGCTGCCTCTCCCTCTATCTGCTGCCTCTCCCCTTTGTCTGCTGTCTCTGCCTCTGTCTGCTGCCTCGCACCCTCTTTCTGCTGCCTCTCCCCCTCTGTCTGCTGCCTCTCCTCCTCTGTCTGCTGCCTCTCCTCCTCTGTCTGCTGCCTCTCTCCCTCTACCTGCTGCCTCTCTCCCTCTGTCTGCTGCCTCTCACCCTTTGTCTGCTGCCTCTCCCTCTGTCTGCTGCCTCTCCCTCTCTCTGCTGCCTCTCACCCTCTATCTGCTGCCTCTCACCCTCTATCTGCTGCTTCTCCCCCTCTGTCTGCTACTTCTCTTCTTCCATCTGCTGCCTCTTCCACTCTGTCTGCTGCATCCCACCCTCTATCTGCTGCTTCTCCCACTCTGTCTGCTGCTTCTCTTCCTCTACCTGCTGCCTCTCCCTCCATCTGCTGCCCCTCCTCCTCTGGTGGTCGTCTTGAAATGAGATGTGTTCAGATACATTTCTGGCCAATTGCTATCTCGGCAAGAGAAAAAACAAATGTTTATTGCTATCTTGGTACAACAGGCACGCTGCATGTGGCCGATGCTTGAACACCCCCGCTTGTTACAAAAACAAGAACATGCACAAATACACAGCAGTGCACAAACCCGACTTTACATCAACAATAAACACAATACTCAATAAAATAACATTTCTGTTCCTGTAAATTACCTGTAAATGAACATGCAGATCAGTTTCCTCTGCTGAAAGGAGCAGAAGCTCAGCGCCTTTAAAATACCAATCTGCCAAAGTCAGAGCACATCTGCCTCTTAAAGGAAACTGAGTGTTTCGAGCTCCGCTAGGTGTACTTTTCCCATTGTTTTGATAGCAAAGACACACTGACATGCCCTAAATCAAGCCGTGCATCAGCAGAGCGCAGTTGATGGCTCACCTATAGATTGCTAAAATAGGACCTGTTACTTGTAAAACCTCTAAAATTAGGATGTTAATGTCAGTACATAAATGGTAGTTTCAATTAATATTTCTATGATGATTGAATATATTAGTGTTTAAATGTTAAAGTGATTACATTTATTCGGAAATTAAATAATATTGCTTACAGTGTTATAATGTACATGCCTACATATGTAGGCTTGTAAACAAACACTACAGTATGTGTGTCCATATAAATGAAAACACAGAATCACAGTGCAATATAATCAGAGCAACTATATATTAACTATTGGCAACATAAATATTCACCATCTGAATGAAACTATCTGCTGTAAAAATTCATTTCAATACAATGAACCATTGCAGACATTAATCAGACTGTAGAAAATACTGTCATTTCATATTTCATACAGTATACAGAGAACGGTGTTGAAAAGTTTGAGAATCTAACATCTCTGCTTCTGCTGCTGCTGCTGTCCTGAAAGGCCTCTCTCAGACTGATTCCTGATCAGAGCTTTAATTGAGTTCATTGACATCATTTTCTTTTAATTACCTACATGAACAAAGTGATTAATCCTCACAAGTCTGGACTAAAAGTTCCAACCGTGTTCATTTAAAGAACTTTTATTACAGCTGTGTGACAGATTTGTGGAATACAAGATTTAAACACTGACGGATGTGCCGGCTTTGTCAGATTAAGTGATGAAATAAAAGTAAGTGATTAAAATTAAGAATTTAAGTTTATTGCTTTACTTCAGACTGCCTAATCATTAATATACTTAAGCAATAATACACTGGAGGTTTGTGCTATAATGTGTAATAGTGGCACTGCTGTAATGCAGCCTTATGCATGAGTACTGTAGAGCAGCACAGCAGTGCCAATATTACACATTATAGTACAAACCTCGAGTGTATTATTGCTTACGTATATTACAGATTAGGCAGTCTAAAGTAAAGCAATAAACTTAAATTCTTAATTTATATTGGAGACATGGCGTTTCTGCAGTGTGTCTGTGGGATTCAGCGCCCCCCAGCGGTCTATAATGACATTGCATTTGGTTTGTATTTGGTTTGTAAGAGCTGCATCATTGCTAGGTTACCTGTATGGGAAACTTTGGTTACAGTGCATTATCAGCTAATAATGTCACTCATAAAACGCCTCTCAGCCAATCACATTGCAGGGTCGGAACTAACTGTGGTATAATGTAAAATCGGTAGCACATGCAGGCAGTGTTAATGCAGTATAATACTGTACTGTAATTGGTGATAATAAACAGTAGAAAGTAAAAGCAGTGGTAATAATGCAGAAAAACACACACACACACTGTGTTTTTCACACTGGCAGTGTATTACTTGCGTCCACAGGCTGTGATGTCAGCAAGGATGTCCCAGACGCAGCGTATACGCAAACACACTCTGACACACTGCAGCACTCTGACCCTCACACACTCCGCCACGCCGAGGGAATACAATCAATTATAGAACACACAGGTCTCAGGCCTCGCCAGGGGGAATCAGACCACTATTGTCTCTCTTATTATCTCTTCCTGTCCGCTTTTCTGCTTTATACACCATAATACACACAAACACACACACACACACACACATAATCATGTATACACAATAACACTTACCTACAGGCTGAGTGAGGGAGTGAGGTAGTAATTTCCTGTATTGTTAACATATTCTCTGTACCGATTACAGAACCTTAATAAATTATTCAATACATTAATTCCTATTTACTCAGTTATTTCATTTACTGCTTTAAGGTATAATTACTTGTAATATAAAAAAATTAGATATAAGAGTACAAGAATAGATACAAGAAGTAGGGCCCTATTTTAGCGATCTATAGTGCACCGGTGATTTAGGGCATGTCGAAGCATGAACTAATTATCATAATAAATCCTTCGTGTGTTTTGGGTATATGATAAAATAAACCAGTCAGTGTGTCACTTGACTTTGGTGCGTTGATATTTTAACAGCACTGCATATTTGCATCTCTCAGCAGAGGATTCTGACCCGCAGCTCCTTTAAGAGAACAGCAATGTTATTTTATCATTTATTCTGTTTATCGTTGATGGAAATCTGGATTTGTCTTCATTTGTGTGTGTAACAAGCAAGGTGTGTACACTAACTGAGCGAGCGCAATGCCCATGGCGCTCCTGCATGGCTAAGATAGGATTGAGCTGCTGACTGTTGACTATTGTCAGGGTTTTAATCAGTCAGGGGTGCACCTGTATTTCCCACTGCCAAGATAAAAACACACCAGGAATGTACTTAAACACACCTCACCTCCAGACCACCATGCTCATCAGCATTGATATATACTTAAACTCCAAAGCTATTTTAATGTTTCGGGCACAACGTTCAAATAGCTTTGAAAATAAGATAAGATTGCAATGAGCATTGTGACGCTCCTTGCGCAGGGTGTACAATAAGGCCCTTACAGTGTCAATTTAAACAATATATACTGTACACAAAAAACACAAAAATCTAACAAAAATAAAATAACACATTAATTTACTGTAATAGTCTGTTTTGTATTTATTTGTCATTTGTCTGTCCACCAAACTCTTACTGTTAATTCCAGTCTCTGTGTTTTTCTGTCTGATACAAAATATTACAACACGATACAATTCAAGACTAAACAACCTGTCTGTTTATCTAATTATTATATTTATCTATTTTTTTTGTAGGAACAAATAAGAAATTATATAATAAACCTAAAAGTGTTAAATGAACCAAAATACTCTGTGAAGCTGCATTTAGGTGCTCTTATCTGAGGTGCTGTTAACTTGTGGTTTCTAAGGCTGGTAACTCTGATCCTGTGTAACAGAGGAAACTCTTGCTCTTCCTTCCCGTGAAAGGTCCTGATGAGAGCCAGTTTCGTCATAACATTTTTGATGGTCTTTAAGACTGCACTTGATCATATTTGGGAATAATATATATATTTTTTTTATCGACTGACCTTTATTTCTTAAAGTATTTTTCTTTACTTAGTTGAGTAGTTATTGCCATAATATAGATAAGAACATTATAACATTACAACAGCACAACACATTAGGAACAAACACATTAAGAGGCAAGAAATTCAAGTAATTAACTCTCGACAAGTTAACAAGCACAGCTGTTAACTGAAAGCCATTCCAGGTGACTCTACCTCATAAAGCTCCAAGATAGCTAAGAAAGAGAACTTTGAAGAATGTAAAATATAAAACATATTCTGATTTGTTTAACACTTTTTTTGTTTACTAAAGAATTCCTTATCGTCTCTGTTCAATAAAAATCTCCAAAACAGCAACTTTACAGTAGAGAGAAAAAACATCCTAACTTTTAATGGAAATCAAAAAAGCGTAGCATCCAGCTTTTTAAATGAGGTGTGGAGCTACTTTGAGCTGGATAACGGTGGAAAAATCGATTTATCGGGGCAAATTATGCCCCGTGTCACCAGTGTTGGGAAGTAACGGATTACATGTAACGGCGTTACGTAATCAGATTACAAATTATGAGTAACTGTAATCCGTTACAGTTACTGCTTCAGTAAGTGGTAATCAGATTACAGTTACTCTGCTAAAATAAAAGGGTTACATTGCGGTACTTTCCTATTTTTGGTCTTCCAATCCAACACCGACAAAACGCAAATAACATTTTGGTGTGAAATCGCTCTGATATGACAGTTGTCTGCCCCTCCTCCCGTCTCGCTGCACACACACACACAGGGAGGAGGGGCAGACAGCGCTCACACGACCAGACGAAATTAACTGACATTTTGGTCAACGAATAAAAACGAGACGAAAATGTTTGGCAGGGACGAAATCCAATCAGACTGATTTAGTTCTGTGAAAGGTAGGGACCAGTTAGGAAGAGATCCAATCACTGGTACTTTAGCGGAGGCGCCGCGCGCTCAGTTACAAACCCGGGAATTAACCTGTCGTTACGGAGCTCGACTGGAAGTTAACTCGACAGTGTTCAGCAGGAAGAGAGAGAGAGGGGAGAGGCGATATATTTCTCCTTTGACGTCGCGAAAAACAAGATAATGTGTAAACAGAGACTCCATCTCCGGTAAAAACACCACTAATCTTTCAGCTTCTGCAGACCAGAGTCACACAGATCTCCATGCAGAGATCCGCGTTTTAATGCTGATGTTATTTCATGAGCTGATGGGGTGTTTAACTCGGCAGTGCACTAAAACACAGAACTGATACAGAACTCACTCATTAAGATCAGATCATCTGTTTAGTCTCACAGTGGGAAAGATATAGCTAGTGTTAAAGCAGCAGCAGGTCAGAAAGGAACTCAATAATACAACGAAAATAAAACAATAAAATAAGTGAATCTATGAACCCAAAAGTCTGTGTAAAGTTCCTTACAGCACTTTCTCATAAGTTTCTCACTTTAACTCATGAAGTCTCTCAGTACATCCTGAGAGCATCTCTACAGGACAGTGTGTGAATGTTTGTTTTGATCTCGTTTATAGACTGTAGGTCCAGTAGGTGTGCTGGGTTACTGCTGGAGATAAAACTAGATCCTTTAAAAGTTGTTTTTGCATCTACAGCTCTGTTTAAACTTTAATTTAACTATTCAGATGTTTTATGACCTGATTTCTAGAGCAAAATTTTAAATGTAACATATGTATAGTCACACACCTACAATAATAATAATAATATACATTAAATCATATATAAATATATTTCACTTTCAAACATTAACAATATTACTCAAGTGGTTATTAAACGTTTCATTTCGTATACGTGTAGAGTTAATAATTCAAGGGAACTGATGAAAAATCATTTACATTTACACCCTTTACATTTTAGTCGAATAAATTTACTGTAATTTTAGTAGACTATATTCTTATGACATTAAGTCGACTAAAACTAAAAACATTTCAGATGACTAAATTGTGACTAAAACTAAATACTATTTTCGTCACAAGACTATGACTAAGACTAAATCACAATTTGTTGTCAAAATTAACACTGGTGGCAAACCTGCAAATAGAGAGCTTACAGTTGTTGTTACATTGTTTGGTTTTAAATGGTTTTATCATCAATTTATAGAAGTGTTTCATAAAATTGTTTGATGAAATGGTTTCATAAGTATTTTATAGAGTGATTGAAAAGGCTGTTTTATTTGTTTATCTATTTGTTAACTGGAAAGAAAAATAAAAGAATAATATGCAATATGTGGTTGCTACATTCATTCAGGCTTTAAAAAATGACAATATTTAAAGTAATCCAAAGTAATCAGATTACGTTACTCACTTGAAGTAACGTAACTGATTACGTTACAAATTACATTTTGAGTGATGTAATCAGTAATCTGTAAGGGATTACATTTTAAAAGTAACCTTCCCAACACTGCGTGTCACCCAGTCTGAAGGGTGTTTGGACAAACTGTTAAAATTTCTGGATCAATGTAAAAAAAAAAGTTTATTTCAGGTGATTTAAAAGTATTTCTATTGGTCTGTTCATCAAGAACTTTTGACACAGTGTAAGAGACAGTATGACTGTCCAAATTATGTAGTAAACTAAAAATAGACAAAAACAGAGATACTTGTCTTTCATTGGACAGCGACAATATGTTTTTCTTCATAATTTGAATGACATTAGAATTAATCTGCAATGCAGAATTTTTTTTCTGAATAGGGTGGGTTTTTTTGGGGGTGCATTTACCATCCACATAGGGGGCCTAAAAGATATAAGAATCACTGATATTGGTGATATTGTACTAAAATACATTGTATTGGTATAGGCTGTATTGTACTGTGCTATATTATATTGTATTGCATTTCATTTTCTTATTTTATTTTTTATTGTTTGTTTTATTTTGCATATTGTTATGTACTATACTGCATTTCAAAAGGCCAAAACTATTTGAAATAAGGCCGAGCTGGAGCCTGATTTTCATAAATGGTTTTAGAAGCGGTGATGTGTAGAAAAGAGGTACCATATTTTTCTGCTGCTTTTCTGATGGAAAGCTGAATGAATGCTTGTGGCAGGAGAAAGTCTTTTACAACAACAACGGTAGCTGCCTCTTTTTCAGCTGAAGAGATGCAACAGTGTGTTTCAGTTCAGCCCTGAGGGGCCTCTGCATTAAGGGGTACTGGTGTGCTCCCCTTACAGCTATCAAGTAAATAATGTCTCAATAATCTTCTATTAATATATTTGAATTTCAGACAAGCATAATCTAACCCTGTTTGTCTAACCTTACATTCAGCTTAAAATACCCTATATCAACTGGAAAATATATACACTTAAGCTTTTATATTAAGAACAACAACTCTTAACCTGATATTGGTGGCTGATAAGGGTTTATTTATTTGTGGGATTGCAGATCTACTAAACTAGACTGTAGGTTTATTTGCAAACGATGGACGGGAGAGAATTAGGAAGAGCTAGAGAGAAAGAAAGGGAGAGAGAGAGTAAGAGCATTCAGTACTCTGTATTTAGTTTAACTCTGTATTTAAAATAAACTCAGATCAGGTCTAAGAGTGTGATATAGTTAATTACATCATTTGTAGTTTCAGTTCTCATTGGATGTGAGAGAGAGAGAGAGAGCACTGGTCTCAATGCATCTCTGACAGCTGAGACCCACACTGAATTAACCCCCTCACTGCCCCTGACAGAAACATCCAGTAGATAATAACTGTGTCCACCATCCTTCAGAGATACCTGAGCACTTCTTATAAACAAGCCTGCAATTATCTGTGATCAGACCCAGACCCAGGTCGCATGTTAACATCAGTTATGGATGGGGCCCTAAAGCTTCTGCTTCTGCTTTATCTTGTACCCATATGGATTTATGAAAGGTCAGTAAAGATGCCTTTTATGAAGTCATTTAGATCTTTTTTTCTCATCATCTTTAATCCAGAATTGAGGTCAGCAGTAAAAACAGTAGTACAGATCTTGTTAACGCGTTTTAGGGGATAAGTACTGTGTACTTACAGAGTAAGTATGGTAGAACACTTTACACTACATAATACAGTCTGCTCCCTGTTGTTTCTGAGTACTGTGTACTTATAGAGTAAGAACAGTAAAAATCAGGTGAGGTGTGGGTTTATTAACCATTAATATAAAACCTTGTGGTTTCTGTGTATTAATTAATAAGTTTTCTTTAAAATCTCAGCATTTCCGATCATGTTATTGAAGATATATAAATATTATTTTTTTAGTCTTGACATTAACACACTATCCGTTTTCTTCCTGCTCCGCCCTGACTGTTTTTCGCTGCTCCACCCTGACTGTTTTAAAAGCATAAATCAAATTTTCATCTTCTTTTTCAAACTTAACAAATTTAATAAAATTATAATAATAATAATAATTCCCTGGAGTGTGAGTGGAATGAAGCTTTGAAGGGCAAAATGATTATATATTATTTTATATGAAAATTGCATCAGAAGTTTAGGGAGATTGCTTTATTTGTACATACATTTAAGTACGAGTAGGATCCCATAAGTATTTAGTATTTACTGATTCATAGAGAACAGTTACACCATTAATGTTGGGAAAATACAAGGTAAGTTGTTAGAAAGTTACCTTTACCAAGAAAAGAGAACATATAACACCCGTTCTCGCCTCACTTCATTGGCTACCTGTCGAATACAGAATTCAGTTTAAAGTGCTTTTAGTAGTTTTTAAAGCATTAAATGGTCTGGCACCCTCTTATATTGCAGATTTGCTTACCTCCTCAGTCTCACAGCGCTCTCTGAGATCATCAGCACAGAATTTGTTGGTCATTCCTAGGGTTCGTTTGAAACTCAAAGGTGATCGTGCATTTTCAGTGTATGCCCCAAGACTTTGGAACAGTCTTCCACTAACTATTCGCCAAGCTACTTCTGTCTCGGTTTTTAAATCAGGTTTAAAGACTTACTTATACAAACTTGCTTTTGATTAGTGAGTTACTGTGGAAATTGAGAGGTCGATTTATCCTTTATATATTGTTGTTGTGCATTTTAGTTTGTGTATTTTTAGCATTTTTTTATTTTTTTTATTTTTTTTTTTATTTCTGTTTTATGTTGGGATTCTTATTTTAATATGTTATTTAAGTGATTTCTTTTACCTAATTTTTGGATGTATGTACAGTGCCCTCCATAATTATTGGCACCCCTGGTTAAGATGTGTTCTTTAGCTTCTCATAAATTGAGTTTTGTTCAAAATAATATAGGACCACGATGGGAAAAAAAGTAAAGTCCAACCTTTAACTCAAGTAAATTTTAAGGGGGAAATAAAATCCCTGACTAAGAAATAATTATTCTTCATAAAATCACCTGTTCCACAATTATTGGCACCCCTAACAATTCTTAGGAAATAAATTTAATAAAAGTATTTCTGTCACTTCTACAGTAGTTTACGAAGTTGATCAGAGTATGTAGGAACATTTAATTAGTAATTCACAACTTCCTGTTTCCCTGGGGTATAAATATGACGTGACACAGAGGCCATTTATCTTCAACATGGGAAAGACAAAGGAACATACCATTCAAGTGAGGCAGATGTGTGTTGACCTTCACAAGTCAGGCAATGGCTACAAGAAAATCGCTACTCGCCTACACCTGTCCATATCTACTGTCAGAGGAATTATTAAGAAGTTTAAAACAACTGGAACAGTGGTAAACAAGCCTGGACGAGGACGCAAGTTTATTTTGCCACCACGCACAGTGAGGAGGATGATAAGAGAAATAAAAAGTTCTCCAAAGCTCACTGTTACAGAATTGCAACAAATGGTAGCTTCTTGGGGTCACAAAGTCTCCAAAACAACCATCAGGCGCTATCTACATGCCAACAAGCTGTTTGGGAGGCATGCACGGAAGAAACCATTTCTCACTCACAATCATAAACGCAAACGTTTGGAGTTTGCTAAGCGGTACTGGGACTTCAACTGGGACCGTGTGCTTTGGTCAGATGAAACAAAGATAGAGCTTTTTGGCAACAAATGCTCTAAGTGGGTCTGGCGTAACACAAGAGCTGAGTATGCAGAAAAGCACCTCATGCCCACTGTGAAATACGGCGGGGGATCAGTGATGCTGTGGGCCTGTTTCTCTTCTAAAGGCCCTGGGAACCTTGTTAGGGTGCATGGCATCATGAATGCTCTAAAATACCAGGACATTTTAAAACAAAATCTGGTGGCTTCTGCCCGAAAGCTGAAGATGGGTCGTCACTGGGTCTTTCAGCAAGATAATGACCCTAAACATGTGGCCAAATCTACACAGAAATGGTTCACCGCACACAGAATCAAGCTCCTCCCACGGCCATCTCAGTCCCCAGACCTCAACCCCATTGAAAACCTGTGGGGTGAGCTGAAGAGGAGAGTGCAGAGGAGAGGACCCAGGTCGTTGGATGATTTAGAGAGAATGTGCAAAGAGGAATGGTCAAAGATCCCTCTTTCTGTATTCTCCCATCTTGTGAAACATTACAGGAGAAGATTAGGTGCTGTTTTGTTGGCAAAAGGGGGTTGTACAAAGTATTAACATCAGGGGTGCTAATAATTGTGGCACACATGATTTGATGTTAAATAATTATTTCTTAATGTGGGATTTTTTTCCTACTGAATAAATTCACTTGAGTTAAAGGTTGTATTTTACTCTTTTTTTCCATCGTGGTCCTATATTATTTTGAACAAAACTCAATTTATGAGAAGCTAAAGAACACATCTTAACCAGGGGTGCCAATAATTATGGAGGGCACTGTATGTATAGTTATTAGACATTTTGTGTACAGCACTTTGGGCAGTGGAAGCTGTGTAAAGAGTGCTTTATAAATAAAGCTTACTTACTTACTTACTTACTTACCTAGTTGTTACACTCCTCTTCCTGGTTGTACTTTATTTACACCTATTCTAACTGTTTAAAGTACCTGTAGAACCCGGTTAGTATTTTGAATGTACTGGTTCATCCAGAGAAGTTACACCGTTAGTAAAGGGAACTTATCCTCTAAAACGCAGACTGTAAAGCATTACCCAAATCTCAACACATGAAACCAAGAGAGAGAGAAAGAAGTGACTTATGAAATGAAAGAGACAAAGAAAGAGAATAAAAAAAACAAAAAAGTGAAAGACAGAAAGTGATTCATAAATGTGAGACAAAGAAAAAGAGAAAAACAAGAGAGAAAGAGAGAGAAAAGTGACCTATAAAATGAGAAAGGAAGAGAGAAAAACATGAAAAAAGAATGAGAGAGAGCATTGACTTATAAAGTGAGAGAGACGAAGAAAGACATAAATACAAAAAAAGAGAAAGAGAGAAAGTGATTTATAAAATGTGAGACAAAAAAAAAGAAAATCATATGAACAGAGAGAAAGAGAGAGAAAAGTGACCTATAAAATGAAAGAAAGGAAGAGAGAAAAACATGACAAAAAAACGAGAGAGAGCATTGACTTATAAAGTGAGAGAGACAAAGAAAGAGAGAAAAATATGAAAAGGGAGAAAAAGAGAAAGAAAACAGAGAAAGAGAAAAGACGTATGAAGTGACTGTTGTTAGTTTCTTTTAAAGTAAAGCTTTTTTTACAGTGTATAAACAGAGTAAACAGATGAGAGAGAACAAAAGAGAGAGAACAAAAGAGAGAGAGAGAGAGAGATGTTTGCTCTCTGTACCCAGAGGATGAGATGAAATCTCTTCGGTAGTGCTGAGTGCTTACGGCCCTTTTCCTTCTCAATGTGTGTGTGTGTGTGTGTTTTCCCCAAGGTCCCATCTCCCAGTGAGTCTGTCTGAGGTTGTTTTTTTTTTACATTGTCCTCAGCTCACACACACACACACACACACATAAAGTGTTTACTGTAAAGAACTATTGAAGCGGAGAAATCGCCAATTTCATCCAGTATTTTAAAGGAGCAATCAGTAGGAAATGAGAGTGAGCGTGTGAAATGTCTACAGCAGTGCAATTTCAAAACAGTGCACAGAGTTGTTTCCCTCACCCACCCCTACAAAGATGCCAAGCTCACTTGGGTTGCCAGGCTGAGGACACTGCACCTACATGACCAGCTCATGTAGATTTAATATGACTTTTCTGCAGTTAGCTAGCTAGCGGCGTTGTCCTAAGCCAAGTTTGTTATACTGAAAAAAGCCCACTGCTCTGAATACGCACACCCTAGATCTTGGGCCCTATTTTACACCCACCGCATGGCGCGTCGCAAGGCTCATTTCCATTGTACACCTTGTCAACAGTCTATTTTCATGCCTTGCACACAAACCTTTAAAATAGCATTGGAGTTTAGGAATATATCTATGCTGATGGGCATGTGGTCAGGAAATGAGGTAATATATGGCGTGTTTCTATTTTAGGCAGAAGGAAATACAGGTGTGCCACTGACTAATTAAAACCCTGACAACAGTCAACAGTCAGCTACTCAATCCTATCTTATCCATGCAGGAGCACCGTGTGCTCATGTGCTCTCATCTCGTCAATACGATATTTATGACATGATTTAAAGCCAGCATTAAACCTGGAACCCTCAGGGTGAGAAATGTGTGTTAGGGAAAGAGCAGCAGGTGAAGATACACACCACACAGATATCCGTTTTTACTACACAGTTCTAGTTATAAAATACTGGCTACATGTTTCCTTAGTATCTGATGATTCATCTTGATCATTTTTTCTCTTATTACTGAAATTATAATACTGAATGGTCCTTAAACTTGTTTATACACACACTACAGCTGGACACACACATACACATATGTTAGGGAGCTCACTTATTTACATATAATCTAAATAATAATCTTAATGATATTGTTTGAATTGTAATTAATATATTAATTTGTGATATTCTTGTCTCCAAATATCAGACATCCAGAAAATATATTACTTACACCATTGGCACACTCGCAGTCGCCGATATGACACATCAACGACTGCAAAGTCACGCACACAAACACAACCACACTCTTTTATACACATGGTATGAGGACTTATCAATGAAATATTCACCTTATGCATGGAAACTATTAATAAAAAACATAATAATTAACACTTTTACACAATTAACACAATTAACACTGGTTTAATGTTGCATATATAATTAATTAGACATCCACCTCATCTCAAATCAGTGCTACTGAAGATATCTTCTGATAAGTCCAGAACATTTCGTAATACAAATTTAATGAATCATCTCAGATGCCCCATTTAGAGAAGTATACTGCCAATAGATTTAGACTGGAGCACCCGTAGAAGATGAACATGGTCCCATTGCATCCAAAAGGTCTGGGCTAAAAACGTTGAGCTGTGGAATGATGGTGCTCTACCCAACTAGAGCTGCAACTAATTATTATTTTGCCAGTTGACTAATCTGATTAGTGTTTTTGGAATAGTCGAGTCAACAATCATTTTTACCATGTCCTTCATCACTTTTAAATGAAAGAAACAGCTGAACATGATTTTAATTGCCATTTATTTAATTCCCAGAAGATGTTTAAATGTAGTGTGCTGATATTTAGTGAGTAAATACTGTATAAAAAGTGTTGTGTCTGGGCAGTTTTGCAGTCACCGACATTGACATTGACAATCGACATTGTTGATTTTTTTTTTATTGGAGCCCTACACCCATTTTTTGAATAACATTGAAGGAGACATATTATATTTGTTTTTACATAAGTTAAAATATGTGTGAAGGCTGTACAAGATATGTTTATGACGTTCTTTGCACACAATCACTCTCACATAAAGTGATCTCACCCGTTTCAATTCCCTTTAGAATGAGACATTTTATGGGCTCCATCCTTGTTTTTTTTGTGCAAATAAGCTGTTGCGAGCCTCGACAAGTTTACACTCAGCGTATACTACACGTTAGTGTTAGCTTGTGCTAAATGACAAAACACAAACAAGTAAGCTAGTTTATACTTGACTGCGAGAGAAACACCTATTTATATCTATGCCTATTTAATCTCCCTCATCTGCTTACTTGCCACGAATAGTAGGTACAGATCCCTACCTCAGACGAAGTCTGCTGGCTAATCCTGCTGTGTACTGTCTGAGGTTCTCAACTAGCAGACTAAAATGGTTGCTCTTCAACGGATCTAGTGGGTTGGGCTCAGGGGGGGGCAAACATTAGTGAAACCACTTAAAGTGCTCTCTAAAGTGGCAAAATAGAGTCAAAATTCCCTCCAACAGGTAAGGAAACAAGATGAAATGCCTAATTAACTGCTAATTCACATTCAAAATGTTACCATTTTGCATGCATTTATGTTTAAGTTTTAGCCACACCCCCTCAAGAATGTACAAGCCCCTGCCCTTCAAACAGCCGGAGCCCACAACTGGATGTTCATTCCTGTTAACGGCCACAAATACAGACCATCTCAACAGTTTAGAGATCAACCTGAGCCTAAACAGTTCTACTTACCCACAAACTCGTGCACCAGGTCCTTCACCAGATGACCCACGATGGCGTACGCCACCACCACGACCACCAGCGCCACCATCAGCAAGTAGAGCACGGCCTTGGGGAGAGGAATGGAGTCCCTTGGCGGCGTCCTGTAATCCGTGTACAGCAGGTCATCCTCCGAGTACGAGTACCGGAATACGTGCTCCATGCCGGATGTGTGGTTGGAGTTTAACGGAGGTCGGCTAGCCCCCATCCCTCCCAGGTCAGGCTCCAGGGCCGTGGCCATGACGCTGCTGGTCACTGCCTCTGCTTTCTCCATTCCTCTGTGGACCAGGCCCGTCGACTTGTTCACCAGCGGCAGGATCTGCGACAGGAAGAAACTCCAGTCCTTGATGGCCGTGGCGTTGCACGAGAACATGCTGGACGCTAGCGTGTCACTCCTCGGAGGCGTCCGGGCCTGCATGGCCGGCGACTTGCGGCAGCCCCCTCAACCCTGGGGGCTTCAAGGATGTCTCAGTCTCAGAGAAGCTCTCACAGACATGTGCTGAGATCCTGATTCACAGCGTTGGGTGGAGGTAAAGCTATGAATCCTGGGACCCCTGAAAGAAAGCTTACAAACAGAACACAAAGAGATTAAAATCTTTGAATAGTTGAATACTCTTCTATAACATAAAGGTTCTAGACCAGGGGTCGGCAATTAAGTTTGGCCGCGGGCCAGATATTTTCCAAGCCATTACGTGGCAGGCCACAAAAACAAATTCTGTTTTGGAAAATGAAGTGTAATGGGATGGAGTGCTATAGACTAGTAGCTCTCCAGGCCAGAGGGTTGTTGAATACAATTGCAGAACAGTTGATCTCAAAGCAGGTAAACCCAAGAATAAAAGGAAATAATAAAGAAATAAACACACTACTCTCACACTCATGTGGGATCAAACCCATGTCATCAAGGTTGCGGTCCAATACACTACTGCTGCCCCGGCTAGAGAATTGGCACACGGCTTGGAAAAAACGCCCTTATAAGGAGATGGGGAGCCCAAGAACGGGCGGAAAAACAAGAAGGGGCAGAAACTAAAGTCACGCCAAGCATGACAGAAAGATGGGAGGAATGTAAATAAAAGTTCGCCAGAGAACCATTTTATTTTTTATTTTTTAAATGATCGTTTATTGTAGTTCAAACAACCTCACGGGCCAGATGTTTCAAGCTTGCGGGCCACATCTGGCCCACAGGCCGCCTATTGCCGACCCCTGTTCTTTATGAAAATCCACAAATTAAGAAGTCATTGCCAAAACGAACTCCATTGATTTTATTTGAATCTCATCTATAGTAACCTGTTGATAAAAACTACCTCCACCATGTTTGCAAGATGCAGTTTAGCCTGGCCACCTCTTACCATATTTATACATTTGAAGAATTATTTTAAAGGTTAAAGAACATCAAAATACTGTAATGGATCAAAACAAAATGGTCACTAAATGGATTTACCTAAGCAAGCATTAAGTAATTACTGCATGATAATGGCAACAAATTATTTGACCTAATTTGATCTGATTTAGTAAGCAGCTTCTCATTTGTTAAACAACTACGTGGAAAGACACATCCTGTGATTGTTGAAAATAATTAATGTGGTCACTTGAACTCAGGGATACGTTAAATAGTGAAAGTAAGAGCAATTTAAGAAAAATAAAAACCTGCCAAATGGACCGATTGGGTTAATGGGTCTCAGGTTGTGAAAGAGTACAGGGATCATGAGACAATCTTTTTCATACATGGATCATCAATAAAATACAAGATCTTGGGGGAAAAGAATTAGTGTTTCATTCTTTGTCTTTGCACTAAGGTCCCATCTCTTATCTGTTACTGCATTAAAGATCTAAACCAAAACTGTTTTGTTGTAGGTTCTTTATCCTTTTTAATGGTTCTCTTTTCCAGCATAGTTCCTTAGATCGTCCATTGGTTCTGAAACTGGGTCTCAAGGCTCCCCAGAGCATCCAGAAATTGGTCTGTTGAGCAAAAAATCTGCACCATCTAATGGTCAATAAATATAATAATTTAGAGGGCTCCTGCTTCAGAAAACCAAAATCATACCTTCTGTTTCAACACAATAACACAATATTTTAGCTTCATTAGCTTTGTAGCACCAAAACCAAGAAGGCTAAGCTTCAGTCACATTATAACTATACCTGCTTATTAATGACTTATAAAGTGTATATTTATGTATGTATTTATTTCAATGAATGCTTCATGCTCCTGTTGTCTTCATATTTAGCTGCATCAAAGCTTATAGAAACATTCGGTAATAAATGCAAGCTCACGTGCGTGTGTTTGTGTGTCTGTGTGTGTGTGTGACAAATGACAAGTCTTACTCTGTAGCTGATCAGTGAATGTTCAAAATGCCAGTCTCTTCTGCGCTACTGTTGGTTTTAAATGACCATGCTATGGTTGGCAAACCTTAGTGAAGCTCAATGATTTTACTGTTATTATACTATACTGTTTATAAAAAAAATAGCCTGACCGTTTCCATGGTACAACAGTCCTCTGTTTGCATGCTGTTGTCTATACCTGGTAACCCTGATGTACCACAGAGTTCCAATAAGAAAATACTAGTTGAAGCTCTGCTGAGAACAGCTGTCATAGTTTAAACGCTGCATGTTCCCTCATATCTTATGATGCATCCTGATCATGTTCTAAGTTACTACAGAAAATATAACTCCTAGTAGTGCTTTAAGCAGTCCATCCTGTTGTGATTTAATATCAAGGTAACTCAAATAATTTTAGAAAGTCTAAATGTTAATTTGAAACTGAAGAAGGTCACCATGAACAACAAAATGTTTGCAACTCTTAGTCAACCATGTCCTCATTAAATTACATTTTTGGCTAAAAATCGTCCACCCAGCTTTGTAGCTTGCCCTGACAGGATGTAAAGGGTGAAAATAAAAAGTAATTCATCTAAATAAATATGTTTTCTGTGCTGTCTGAAGTCTTATAAATATGATAAATATATATTTTTTTTAAGTTTTAAATTATAAATACACACAAATCAAGCCATTAATAAGATCTAAATGTAAAACAGAACCGCAGACTGTTTAGCAGAACCATTTCTTTAACACGGGTTCTATCTAGAACCTGTATGGGACCCCCGCTCTCTGGCGCTGCTGAGGGTCTGAAGTTTGCAGTAAGGGGGTAAAAGCAGAAGGTCGTACCTGAAGGAGCTCCGCGCGGCTCCTCGCGCTCACCCCCGCATGCTGCTCGCGCTCAGTCTGACCGAGCTCCTCCAGCGCGAGCATCCGGGTCCCGCAGCGCGAGGAGAGACGGAGAGGACGAGCGCGCGCCTCAGAATCCGGTCACGAACTAAACACGCGAGTTTAGGATTCGCAGCGACTGAGAGACAGAGAGAGAGAGAGAGAGAGAGAGAGAGAGAGAGAGAGAGAGAGAGAGAGAGAGAGAGAGTGTGTATGTGTGTGTGTGTGAGAGAGAGAGAGAGAGAGTGTGTATGTGTATGTGTGTGTGTGTGAGAGAGAGAGAGAGAGTCTGTTAGAGAGTGTATGTGTGTGAGAGAGAGAGTCTGAGAGAGAGATAAAGAGAAAAAGAGAGAGATAGTATGTAAGAGAGAATGTGTGTGTTTGTGAGAGAGTCTGAGAGAGAGAGAGTGTGTGTTAGAAAGTGTGTATGTTTGAGAGAGAAAGAGTGTGTGTGTATGTGTGAGAGAAAGAAACAGAGGTAGTGTTTGAGAGAGTGTATGGGTGTGAGTGAGAGAGACAGTGTGTGTTTGAGGGAGAAAGAGTGTGTGTGAGAGAGAAAGATAGAGAGAGTGAGTTTGAGAGAAAGATTGTGTGTGAGAGAGTGTGTGAGAGAGAGTGTGTGTGTGAGAAAGAATGTGAATGTGTGTGTGAGAGAGAGTGTGTGTGATAGAGAGAGATAGTGTGTGAGAGAGTGTGTTTGAGAAAGAATGTGAATGTGTGTGTGAGAGAGAGAGAAAAAGAGAGAAATAGAGAGATATTGTGTGAGAGAGTGTGTGTTTAAGAGAGAAAGAGACAAAGAACAAGAGTGTGCAAGAGAGTGTATGTGTGAGTGAGAGTCTCTGTGTGTGTAAGAGTGTGTAAGAAATACTGTGTGTGTGTGAGAGAAAAATAGTGTTATAAAGTGAGTGTGTGAAAGTGAGAGTAAGAGAGTGTGCAAGAGTGTTTGTAAGTGTGAGAGAGATTGTGTGTGTGAGAGAGTCTGTGAAGGTGAGTGTGTGTGTAAGAGAGAGTCTGTGAGAGAGAGTGTGTGTGACAGAGTGTGAGATTGAGAGAGTAAAAGAGTGTGTGAGAGAAAGAAAGAGAGTGTCTGTGTATTGCTGAACTGTTAGTGTTCCTTGTATCTTTACTAAGTGTGGCTTCCTAGATCATCACACCAGCAGCTGGAGCAGTGTGTTGCTCCACTATAAAGGCTCAGGCATCAGACCTTCACTGGATCTCAAACAGAACCTGCATTTGTTGCTAAAGCTTGTATGGTTCCAATCCATAGCAGTGCAGATTTCTCTTTTAGGAGACTAGATTTTGGGCAATTCATCAAAACGACCATCCTGCTTCTCTTAGTTCTCTTAGTTCATTCAATAATATCGCTTTAGAACTAGAAGTAGAACTTCTGTATAGGCTGTGAGTTAGCTCAGTAGTAGTGTGAGCTCATTTCAGACAGATGTTAGAAATGAAGATCTGCTCTAGCACCTTGGAGAGTTCAGATCCACCAACACTTATTTGACTCTGATATGAGATGCCTCTGGTCTTATTTCAATCGAATTGTATCCAAATTAGCTGGTTTGGTTGGTGCAGTGTAAGTGGGTAACAAAAAACTCACCCCTTAGCAAAAAGTGATTCAATGTCCTCAATAGTCACGTCCATCAAAATATGCCAACTAAGCTCAGATCACACAGCAGATAAAAAAAACTTTCTAAACAAATATTTGTTTAGGCTTTTCACAGATTTTTGTGACCCATAGATGGCAATTGTCTGAACAGTACACACTTCTAAAGTGACCCATGTGCAAAAGGGCAGTCCTTCATGTGTAGTTTCAGTTTCATCTTTGCCAGCATGACAGGAGCTATCAAGGAGTTCCAGTATCTGACAGCTGGGTTGGACTTTCACACCTCCACAGAAATGTGAGTAGGTGTTGCACAACTCAGACTACAGCAGCTGTTATTGGTCCACCGAGCCTTATATTCCCGCCTGCACATTCCCACCATCGTGGTTAAACGACGAAGATACATGAAGGCACAAGAAAAAACAAGTACAGCAGCACAGGACACTTGTGCATCTTGCCCTTGAGTTGCATTTTAAAATGCATAAATTTGATTGACGCAACTACATGTAAACTATGTCTACACATCTCAAACTGGTGTTTTAAGCTACATTGATTTAGAGCCTTTTTTAGATACCCAAAGATGCTTAACAATCACATTTTACACACAACCATTTACACTCAGCACTCATCCACACCGGTGACAAGCAGCAGCCAATCGTGCACGGCATACTTTCAACCGGGGTACTTCATCAGGCACTGAGAAGTTGACCCAGCACAGAATACAAATCCATATCTGGGCTTATGGTCATACACAAATTCACACGCATACATACTTATACCCACAAATGCACCAGGGCAATATAAAGTATCCAATTTATCTACGCAGATTATCTCCATGATCTCCTGATCTCCATATATTTGGACTGTGGGAGGAAACCAGAGTCCCTGGAGGAAATCCTACACAGACACAGGGAGAACATGGAAACTCCACCTAGATAGGGAATCAAAAAACAATGGACAATGAAATTGAAACACCTTTTATTTTAATGTGGGAGGTTTCATGGCTAAATTGGAGCATCCTGGTGGCCAATCTTCATTAATTGCACATTGCACCAGTAAGAGCAGGGTGTGAAGGTTCAATTAGCAGGGAAAAGAGCAGAGTTTTGCTCAAAATATTGCAATGCACACAATATTATGGGTGATATACCAGAGTTCAAAAGAGGACAAATTGGTGCACGATTTGCTGGCACTTGCTGGAGCAAGTCTTTGTGATGTATCAAGAGCCACTGTATCCAGGGTAACGTCAGCATACCACCAAGAAGGACGAGCCACATCCAACAGGATTAACTGTGGACGCAAGAGGAAGCTGTCTGAAAGGGATGTTCGGGTGCTAACCAGGATTGTATCCAAAAAATATAAAACCACGGCTGCCCAAATCATGGCAGAATTCAATAAATTATTGTGGCCTAAAATCAGGTGTTTAAGTTTCATTGCCCAACCCCTGTAGTTTGAGAACAACTAATTTCATTGACCTTTCTTTGGAAGTAATTTGTGATAATTTAAAGCATCTCACATCTCGCAAATGTTTATACCAATTTAATAACATTCCATAAACCATTCGTGTTGCACATAAACATCAATTCACTAAAACCAGAACTAGGTCAATCTCTTAGCTGTTTCTCGAGAAGTTCAGATCCGTCCACCACTTTTGAAAAAGTGTGTACCCTTTATTTTTTCAAATTCCCTTTGGAGACCAAGGTCACCCAGACATCGCTGGCCAATTATCTTTCCTGATATTTAGCGCACCTCTGAGGCTGAGGATGTCTGCGTCCCCTCCCAGCTCTCTCTCTATCGAGTGGCCAGGAACTGGACTCAATTAAGATCACATCAGCGGTTTCAAAGAGAGGCACCAGAGGAGAGGATTGGAGTCGGCGACCCCAACCACAATCACCCTGAATGGGTCCCAGAGACGGGTTTAAAAGTGGACAGAGACAAGCCGAACAAGGCCTTCTGTCACTTTATACTGTGGGTATTCAGAAGGAGCTGTGTAGTTCCACCTTGTACAGGGTGGTTCCAAAATGCTGTGGAACATGAGGAAGCACAAAGGGTTATGTCTTGTACGCTAACAAAATATCTGACAGTCTGGCCTGTTCACGCTAATTAAAAAAAACGACCTTTTTAAATTCATCCTGATTCGTAGTGAGCGGAATCATTTGTGAACCAACCTGCTGACGGGACACTTTCAGAAAGGCTGTCCTCCACAGTAAAACTCAATCACCTACAGGAGACGATAAACATTGCTGGAGTTGACGCCTTCATTGCAGTCGTGAATTTTCTTGCTGTAACTTTTCAATTAAAACGTTTTTCAAGAAAAATGTTAGCATTTTATAAGTCTAAAAAGCTGTGTACTAGCATACTAATTTCTTTGGGCAAGGTTGACCTTCAGCAGTCAACTTTATGCTCATGTGAGGCTTCTTTTCCTCTGCAGGCCCATCAAACTTTTCTGGTGACTTTTTCACACAGACAAGATTCAGCACAAATTACTCAGAATGGTCGTAAGCTAACGATACTTGCATTGGCATGGGAACCGGGGAAATTGGGGGGGACACAATATCAGAAATAGGTTGATTTATCGTAGGAAAAGCAGAAATTGTTTCAAAATAAACTTTTCTGCGTACTCTCTGCCAAGAGAGGGTGCTTTTCATGGCGGCGGTGCAGATTTAGGCACTACTATATGCCAAATTCAGCACCCCCTTACAAACAGAAGTAAATATTTATTTTATTTATATATATTTTTTTGAGATTAACTGTAATTTCGCAAATGTGGTTCTGAGTCACTCTAGGGTGGGCTTTGATTCATTTTAGTATGTGTCAATACTTATAGTGAGATAAAATTACTCACAGCTAGACTATTCATTAATAGAGTGTCTTCTGAAGGCAAAGGATTGCACTAGATTTTATTATTTAGGGTTTTCAGAGTAAAGGGGGCTAAATATGTGTGAGTAAGGCTGTAATCCTTTAAATAAACCTAAATAAAGTCTTTAATAACCTCAGTTAGTTAGTGCAAACTAAGAAAGAAATCACAATCATTCATTTTAAATGCATTTTAAAGTTCCCCTGAACCTCGGCTAAGCTTTGTAAGATAGATGCGATGTGACACCAGCTGAAAGAAATGCACAAACTGCCATGTTGCATGAAGTAAAGCAGGAGTAAAGAGATAATCAGAGCCGTGAGCAGACACTGAGCTATTCTAGAAGCCTGTTTACCGCATAAAGCAGCGCCAGCAGCTGCACTCAGAGGGCTTTTTAGAAGCGAGGTGGCCGGCAGAACTCACCAGTTCAAATAGTGACAGATGGGACACCCTGTTTAAAGAGAAATCCATTGTGCTAGCACCTTCTGGATTGCTACAGCAAAAGCGCACTCTCTCTCTCTTTCTCTTTAACTCTCTCTATCTTTTTCTCTCTTTCTACCTGTATTTTTAATGCTCCCATGGATTAAAGGTTGGCGGTCGTCTTATCACAGCAATCACTTTACAGGCATTTGAGCTGCAAACGGAGTGGTATTTTGAAAGGGTAATCCGATTGCAACAGGAAAGAATGGCTTGGGAAATAAAAGTAAGAAAGAGAGGAGAGAAAGTGTGAGGGAGAGAGAGAGAGAGAGAGAGAGAGAGAGAGAAGGGGAAAAGAAAAAAAATCTAATCCTTTCAAAAGTGTGCTAATTTGTGCTGCTTCCCTATTCGCTGTAAATGTACCCTACCTTTTTCCTTAAATTCTGAATGACTGAATGAATTTATTGCTAAAATATTTCATAGAAACCCTCAACCATACATGAAGTTACATAGAAAATGCAGGTAATATTTGACCCATGTTGCACATTAATGGGGTGGTGATACAAAAAGGGCTTTTATTCAAAAGGTAAGAAAGGACAAAAAATAAGTATGTATGATGATCAAAAACAAGTTTTTTGAGGAATTTCCTTTAAAAAGTTCCAGAAATCCATCCACCAATCCGGAGCTGTATTACTCTGTATTGTAATACTGTAATATTCATTGGCACCAAAGCATATGAAGTTGTTCCACAGTAGTTCCTAACTGGACAGACTGATCTTCATGATGTTTAACTAACTTTGTGTTATACTGTGATGATTAAGTGTTTCCTTATTTTTTTTGAGCAGTGTAGATGCTACAATTACTGTAACAGTTATAAAGTAACGCTGGATTTGAAGTGTTGATTTCGGGTCTGGTTACAGGTAGAAACGTGTGGAGCTCTGGAGGGTCCAATCAGTGGTAATCAGCATAGATTCCGAGGAGGAGCACGGTGGCGTGTCTTCCTCATGATTGTGGCGGCAATGCTGAATAATAAACAGGCGCAGTTCTGCGGAGCAGCTTATCTTCGAGTTCTGATGAAAATTGCTCTACGCTAAGCTTGCCCTCCCAAATCACACATGACCTCACTCGCAAGAGGAGCAACCCACCACAACTCACTTGTAGTGGTGCTTCACTTTATTTCTCTCTTTCCTTCAACCACTTTCCATCTATATGTATGACAAAGTATGTATGATACTTTGAAAAATCATCTAAATTAATCATAAGTACCGTTCTAGGCAATGAGCTCAATAAACACTGACTAACATTAGAATGTATGTAAGTAGACATTAGTACAGTAAAAAAAGTAACAACAATAGGTGCGGTCCATTCTGAAGGTAGCTGCCTAGGTAGTCATTGTTTATTTATTGATTTAATTATGATTAGATGCTCTGTAGACATGCATGAGTAATGTAACCATATGTATTTTTTAAGTTGTTTGTATAAGCCACTAGAATTAAAAGCTAGGTTTCACACAATGGTATATTCATACAGGTTAGCTAATCTGTTTTGACATTTTAGTTGCGTAAGTCAAAAACATAACTTGCTTCATGAATCTGTCATACTCACTACTTCAGATGTGATACTACAATAAGAATAGTGACAAGCAAAATCAATAATGATAATAGTTTTATTCACTTTAAAGGAAACTATTCACATTTACCACAGCAGCAAACAGTGCAAGTAAATTCACATATTCACAAAGAGATAAGAACAAAGAACTATGGTGTCAAATGTATTTTAATTGAGGATACTGAACATACAGCTACACTGTGGTGAAAGAAACAGGAACAGAGCTAAAAAGGAGAGAAAGAAAGAACATTATATTTTCCTGAACTGTTTCCTGTTTTATGCCTGTTATAGTATGTACTGTTTTAGAGGGAAAAAAAAAACAGAAAAGACAGGGGTGAGGGGTGAGAAAAAAAGGGAAGCAGAAAAATATATAGATTAATAAGAAAGACAGAAGAGAGGATAGATTTTATACAACCAACATTCATAAAAGAACTGATGCTTCTTCCAGCCGCTCTGACCAGAGTTCTTCTCCCCTGTTATAAGAGCCTCTTCCCATCCCAGTAATCGCTTCTGTCCCTGAGAAAAAATAATCTGAGTTAGTAACAGCCCTTTATGGAGAACATGATCATAATTCCACAATTAAAAAAGTCACAATAAATCACTCAGTTTTCCCTCTAACAGTTAAACCTTACACACTGTAAAACTGGCTGATACTGGTAGTGTGCTAGCAGGTTTAGCTTAGCTGACTCCGCTAACTCGCTAAGCTAATAATAGCTTCACCCAGTCAGGTCTTACTTTAAATTAAGGTGAAAACAACACTTGAAAACAAACAAACAAAAACAGTGTAAAATGTACTGGTTTAATAAACACATGCAGCAGTGAGTGAAAACACAGAAAAATGACTTACATACAAACACACAGCCACAATGTAGAGTTTCTCAAATGATGTAACTAAAAAAACGAGCAATGATGCACATTTACTCTAGCATTAAACCCATATAAGCTGGGAAAATCATATGGTCAAGTTCATGTCCCACCTTGAGTGAAATATCATTTGGCAAATCAAATTCATATTTTAGTCCTTTTTACACCATCTTTACTGAAACCTAAGAGCAGGACAAAAAAACATAAAACTTCTCACAAATAATAAAGCATAGACCCTCCAGTGAGCATGTGATGGTGATGGTGTCATTGAAAAAGTCCCTTAAAGTAGAAACCTTGGGAGAAAACAAATCTGTGATGGGCCCAGAAAGATTTCTGAGCCTTGATATACTTACACTGAGCCATAATGTAGAGCCATAGTATTGCGTTATTACAATGGCAGGCTTCAAAACCCGTGAACTATGATGTAGAGCCACCCCAGTGATAGGCTCAGCACTGAACCGAGGTGTAGATTTGCTCTGAGCCAAGATGTAGAGCTATAATATCGAGTTGCTACATGACTTGAGACATAATGTAGTGCTGGTCCATTGATGGGCCCAGAAAAAAATATGAGCCATAATGTGGAGCCATAAAATTGAGCTGCTATAATGGCAGGCTTGGAAACTCCCTTGAGCCATGATGTAAAGTCACTTTAGTCTTGGGCCCAAAAAAACATGGTGGAGACATGGTGTAGAGCCATGATATCTAGTTAATACAATGGTGGTCTAGGAAAGCCCTCTGAGCTATGATGTAGTGTCGCTCCAGTGATGGACACAGGAAAACTCTAAGCCAAGATATAGAGCCATAAAATCAAGCTGCTATAAAGGCAGGCTTGGAAACCCCCATGAGCTATGATGTAGACTCACTTCAGTGATGAACTTAGGAAAACTCTGAGCCAAGCTGTAGAGCCATAATATTGATTTGCTACAATGGCGGTCTAGGAAATCCCTCTGAGACATAATGTAGGGCTGCTCCAGTGACAGACCCAGAAAAACTCTAAGCCATGATGAGAGCCATGGTATTGGTTTGCTACAATGGTAGGCTTGGAAAGCCTTGAGCCATGATGTAGAGTCGCTAATCCAAGGCAGCTGGCAGAAGCTGAATAGTGGGTGTCTATAACAAGAAAAAGGGCAATAAGGTAGGATTTATATGTATATATTTGCATGCCAGGTCACTTGATGTAAATGTTTTAATTGCCAAAAATTCAAGAACAGATGAGAAAACAGTCATGGAAAAAGTCAGTCTGGAAAAAGTTACTTTGGGTAAATATGTTTTGTTTTTATCATTTTATTTCTAATTTTTTCCCATTTTCACCCCAATTCACACGGCCAATTACCCAACCCACTCATTAGGGTTCCCCCTATCACCAATAATGCCCCAACACACCAGGAGGGTAAGGGCTAACACATGCCTCTTCCGATACATGTGAAGCCAGCCACCGCTTCTTTTCAAGCTGCTGCTGATACAGCATTGCTGAAAGTGGAAAGTGCAGCGACTCGGTTCCGCCACATCAGCTCACAGACGCCCTGTGTTGTGGACATCACCCTAGGAGTGATGTGGGGAGAGAGCGCCATCTACCCACCCAGAGGGAGCAGGGCTAATGGTCCCTCTGAGCTCCCTCTCATCAAGCCAGCAGCTTGATGGCAAAGTTGCATGAGCTGGGGTTTGAACCTGCGACCTCCCGATCATAGTGGCAGCGATTTAGACCAATGGACCACTCAGCGCCCAGGTAAATAGGTTTTGGACTGACGTAACAAAAGCGGAACTTTTTGGAAGGTGTGTGTTCTGTGATCATTTCAGAAAAAAAGAGAATCATACTGAATGTAAAACATGGTGGTGGTAGTGTGATGGTCTGGGGCTGTTTTGCTGCTTCAGGGCTTGAACAACTTGCTGTAATATGGAAATGAATTCCTGATGGAACCAGGAATTCATTGGCCTAATTTTTTTTGATTATCTGAAAGAAAAAAAAGGAATCTGTTTGGGACAACAGATACTTTTTCATGGTACTACATGCAGACTTAATTATGTACATTATATGATTGTTACGTGAATTTAAATAGTCATTTTGTATTTTTACATAATTTTAACAAGCCCAAAATACAAAACAGATTCATCTAGCTTTTTCTCCTGTGTAAAAGCTTTCCCCTTCATATGCATTTAAAAATTGTGTGTCTGTCCTTCATCCTCTCTGAGGGAGTTTCATTCACCACCACCCCAACCACACCACCACCACCACCACCAACCCTGGCAATGTGTACACAAAGTCATTTCCTGACCATGTACTAGCCACCGGCCCAAGGGCTGTTCCTCCCGCCCAGAAATGTTTTAGGTTAATCTGCTGAGGTAAGCTGACTGTACATCAGAATGGTGTTCTCGAATGTTCCTCTGTCTCTCTTAGACCTAAAGCCTTAGATCTAAGCCTGGAAAAGACCCAAAACCAAGCTGATTGGAACATTAATGAATAGTAGGGATTACATGCTTTAAAGAACCTTTGCAACCCAAACAAAACTAACACAGTGACCAGCTTATCTGCTGTCCTTTTGGGAGACAGGTGCTCTGCTCTGGTGCAGTCTTCAGGAACGGTGGAAAACACTGTCCGCCTCTCAGATATAGGTCAGGTATTTCAGTCTTTCTCTGAGGCTTTCTCTTCCACTCCAATGGTTTCAGAGATTTCCTGTGTACCTGCTTTTAGTCCCAGAAGTCCACAACGTCCACAAAACCACTTTGGGATGTTCAAAGGCTGCAAAAATAACGCCATCAGTGTAACCATTCTCTTCACATAAAAAAACATCCTCCACATCCCCACAAAATGTTCCATTAAAATGTAAACAAAGTGATAATATCACTATTTTCCATTCAAAAGGCAGCTCAAAATCGTCCACTGCACTTATTGTCTTAGTTTAAGGTAAAGTCAGGTCACCTCATGCTCATTTCAAAAGCCTAACCAACTGACGGCCCAACACCGCAAACGCAATTACAACAGATTTGCAGCTGCATAATTACTGAACAATCAACCCTTATTCTTAGCTGGGCTCTGACAAGCAGACAAAAGCATCAAAGTTGGATAATTCTATATCCATAATTTATATATGTGCTCTCTGCTCTCTCATGCATTCATTTATGTCTCAACCTCAAAGAGCTTCGGAAAAAAAGAGCTGCCCGGTGTGAATCCAGCCTTATTACCCATGTCAACGAGAAGCCCGAAACCTGATCTAAAACAAAAAAAAAAACACTGTACAACACGAGGCATTCACAAAACAAAACTTTTATTCATCAAACTGAGATAAACTCAGACTGAAATGTGCTGTAAACTACAGGGTTGGGACTGTAGTTCTCTGTCACACTCGGTGTGACTTTAGTTTCTGCCAGTTCTCATTTTTCTGCTTGTTTTGTGCTCCCTATCTCCTTATAAGGGTGTTTTTTCCTGGCCGCGTCCTAATTCACTAGCCCGCACAGCGATAGTGCATTGGAACGCGACCCTGACGACACAGGTTCGATCCCACGTGAGGAGCGGTGTGTTTATTTATTTATTTATTACTTCTTTTCTTCTTGGGTATACCTGCTTTGAGAACCTCTGGCATGGAGAGCTACTAGTCCATAGCAAAATGATTTTGACCTTAATGCAAAGCGCTATGTGTGGCAGAAAAATAACCCCGCACATCACCCTGAACACACCATTCCCACTGTGAAACATGGGACTGGGAAACATGGGACTGGGAAACATGGGACTGGGAAGGAGATTCAGTTTAACCCTCCAACAAGACGATGGCCAAAAGTCCAAGTGAGACTTGCAGACCTTAAAATGTTGTTCTGGGTTATTTTGTGACCTCCTAGATGAGTTGTTCATGCCCTTTTAGAATAATTTGAGTTGAGTATAGTTTACTAAAAAAAAAGATTTGACTGAACTTCAGTTCCCCTATTTACTTTATGTAAAATTTAAGTCCTGAAACCGAGCTGAAGTTACTGAAATTTATCTGAAATTAAATTTACTTATTTACTTACTTACTTACTTACTTACTTTTTTAAAGTAAATTATACTCATAATTTTTTCCAGTGTGGGAAGGTTCACCAGTGGTCCATGTTTTCTCCATTTGTGAATAATAGCTCTCACTGTGGTCTGCTGTGAGTCCCAAAGCCTTAGAAATGACTTTGTAACTTTTCTAGACTGAGAGATGATCAATGACTTTATTTTCTTTTTTTTTTCTTTTTTCAGATCATGGCATAATGTGTTTTTTTTGTTCTTGTAACCTGGTTTAGGTTGTCAGACAGGTTCTATTAAAGTGATTTTTTTTACTACAGGTCTGGCAGTAATCAGACCAACTTGTGGCCAGTAGGAAAATTGTGAAAAAGTGAAACTCAGCTTTGCAAAATGTGTGATTTACCCCTTAACAGACAGGCATTTTCTTTTTATTTTCTGTCTGATATTACATGCCTATATCAAAAGATATCTATTCAAGATTTATATATTAAGGTTTCATGGTTGATAAGAAACCTTATTGAAAATCCTATTGTAACTGTAATAGAAAGTATGTTAAAAGTGTATAGTAAAGTAAATATGAAACTATCAAAATATAATGAATACAAATCGTAAACTTCGTTTTAAAAATCAATATTTTCCTGAATATAAAACAAATAAATGTAAGAATTTGGGCTTCATTTCTCTTATTAACCCTTGTGTGGTGTTCGGGTCTGTGGGACCCGTTTTCATTTTTCATTAAACGATACTAAAAAAATATTTTTTCTAACTCAAACTCATTGGCATTGGCTCATTTTTTGTGAAAAACATATATCAAAACACATTTTCAATAAACACGCACTGTACACCCCCCCCCCCCCCCCACACACACACACATTTATATTACATACAGTATGTTTGGCCAAGGGCTAATAAACATTGCTTCATTTGTAAATTTGAAACTAAACAAATGTTCTACTCATATCTTGAGTTTAATTCATTTTCTTTCACATTTTATTAAAAAACTAATAAAAAAAAAGAGTAGCACTTTTTGAAAGAAATGTAACATAAGAAAGGTAAAGGGCAAATATTAACCATGTAAGCTGTTTATATTGCAATTTAGGTGAAGCAAGCATGTGTAAAGCATTTTAATGTAAAATTGCTTCATTTTGCTGAATTAAATACAAGTAACAAAGTAAACGAGTAACAAAAATATGAACACCACACAAGGGTTAATCTTATAAATAATTATTAAGTGGAGTAGAACGTGGACAGGCATCTTCTCCAAGTGTTCTGTAGGAGTTCCCAAAACCATTAACGTTTTCAGGATGTAAATAACTAATTTTACTGCAGAGAAAAATAGTTTTATATCACTTGAGGTTGTGGCCTGGTAAAGGACCAAGGCCTGTTAATTAATGGGGCTCAAACACTTTTCACACAGGACTAGATTTTTTTGATAGTTTCCCCCCCCCCCCCCCCCCAAAAAATGAAATCGTTATTTAAAAAGAGCTTTTTAAATTTGCTCAGGTTCTCATCCCACTGTACATCAGATCAGGATATATCAGACTGGAGTGCATTCAGCTGGGACACACTTTAGACTGTAAAAACTGGAATTATGATTCTGTACAAAACTCCATGGATACATTATAGAAAATTATGGGAGATAAAAAAAACAAACAAACAACAACAACAAAAAAAAATCACCTCATCACCCTATTGTAATCATTACAGCTGTGACATGCCCATAAATCTCAGGAGATGCATTAATTCACAGACAGAATAATTTAACAAGCCATCCATACTGTGTGCTGCACTGCCGTTACTGAAATGGAAGACTCTGGTCTTCCTGCACTCGTCCTCAGCAGCGGGTCCCTGCCGTCCGCATCCATCAGCTCTCTCTCTCTCTCTCTCTTTTTATTTGCCCGTTTATTACCGCGCTCACAGGCTGCCGTTCCGCTCAAGGTTACGGGAACGTAAATCCCATCGCCATCAGAGGAGCTGTCATTTGGAATGCGGCAGGATCTCCTCTCTGTTATTTAAGACTTCCTTTTCTTTGTGTGGGATCTTGTCTTTTGTCTTTTAGAGTAAAGAGTAATGATTCTGCAGTCTGGTTTAGGTAGCATTGTTGTAGTTTTCTGCGCATTACTCTTTTAATGCACATTATGTGCCCCCAGGGGACTAAACCCAGGGAGGGTGGAGGATTAGGGGTTAATAAGGTCAACTCTGTGGGACAGTTTTTAGGACAGGAGTTTCTAGGGTTAGGCCTAGTTGTGGATTGTATTCAAATTGTTGTGTAATCCAGGATAGGGGTCAGTTTGTAAAGTTGTCTCAATGAGTTGAGCTGGATCAAATGTCATTTATAAGATTTATAAGATTTTATTTTTTATTTTTTTTATCATACCTACATTTTTCAAATTAACAAATACATTTTAATATCAGACCAATACAGCTCTGGAAAAAAGAGACCACTTAATAATGATAAGTTAGATTTTACCAAATTGAAAACCTCTGGAATATAATCAAGAGGAAGATGGATGATCACAAGCCATCAAACCACCAGGAGTGGCATAAAGTTATCCAAAAGCAGTGTGTAAGACTGGTGGTGGAGAACATGCCAAGATGCATGAAAACTGTGATTAAAACTCTTCAAACTTCATGAATATGAACTTGTTTTCTTTGCATTATTTGAGGTCTGAAAGCTCTGCATCTGTTTTATTATTTCAGACACTTCTCATTTTCTGCAAAATTTCTTCTAAATGACAATATTTTTATTTGGAATTTGGGACATATGTTGTCTGTAGTTTGTAAAATAAAACAACAATGTTCATTTTACTCAAACATATACATATAAAGTGTTTTTTTTCCAGATGTGTATAACCTGAGTAAATATATTGCCTCCTAAACCCAATAACTTGGTTGTTTACCGATAACTGACTGATTATTTTACATCTCTGCAGAGGAATTTCAGCCCACTCTTCTTTGTAGAATTGTTTTAATTCAATTAGCTGTATACGTTCTTGCCACAACATCCCAGTCAGAGTTTTTCACTCAAAACCTTTTTTTTGCCATTCAGAGGTGGACCTGCTGTTCTGCTTTGGATCATTGTCCTGCTACAAAACCCAAGTATGCCTGAACTTGAGAGCATAATTTACTGTTGCATTAAATACAGCAAGTTGTTTAGGTCCTGAAGCAGCAAAGCAGCCTCAGACTACCACCACCATGTTTGACTTTTAGTATGATGTTTTTTTTTCTTAAATGATGTGTTAATTTTACATGACATGTAACAGGACACACACCTTCTAAAGAGTTCCACTTTTGTCTTGTCAGCAGACAGTATATTTTCCCAAAGTCCTGGGTATCATTAGGATGTTTGTTGGTAAATGTAAGACGGGCCTTTTTGTTTATCTTGGTCAGCAGCAGGTTTTGACTTAACTTTTTCATTAAAACCATTTGCCTCATCTATTTCTTATTAATGAATAATTAACACTGATCTTAACTGAAACCTGCAGTTCTTTAGAAGTTGTTCTGGGTTCTTTTGTGACCTCCTGGATGAGTTGTCCATGCACTTTTGGAGTAATTTAGGTGAGCCGGTCACTCCTGGGAAGATTTACCATTTCCATTTGTGAATAATAGCTCTCACTGTGGTTTGCTGGAGTCCCACAGCCTTAGCAATGGCTTTGTTACCTTTTCTATTTCTATTCTTATCTTTGATATTAAAGTTTGCTTGATAATCTTAAAAATATATGTATGCCAAAAATCAAAAAACAAAAGAAATGTGTAAAGGGGAAAATACTTTTTCACGGCACTGTATAAGGCATATTTTGCTGAATGGGTGCCATTTCTGTCCCCAGGAAATTACATGTATAAATGTGCACACAATATAACTTTAAAATACATTGTATTATCAAGCATAGTGTCTTATACATTAATATACATGCAAAAGTAAAATATGTAATTAAAAACAACAATAAAAACTACCTAGAACACTAAAAATAGCATTTGTTACCTGTCTCTACTCTCTAACTATAAACTTTACCATGAAATATAGTTATTAAAATCTTAAAATCTTTCAGAGATATCATTTTTATTAACTATTTTCTTAAGGAAATAGTTCCTTTAGAACACTCTGTATACTTTATTGAAATATTAACCTCAAAACTGTTACTAAACTAGTTTTCAGACTATATAAATATAGAGCATAAAACAATGCAGGAAACCTTGTACATTGTGTACATAGTACACATTAAAGTAACATAGTAAACATAAAACACGAAGACACAAAGTACAGATGTTACACAATTACTACATGGGCATGCTATTTTTATGCAGAATCCTAGCCTTTACTTTTTAGCAAGGCTGCTCATTGATTTTCCAGAGGAGAAACAAAATTGTTTTTATACAGTAACACAGCCATGTGGCTTTCAATCAAACTTCTGCTTCCAGTCTTATCTTTCCATCTCAGCTGTTCTGAAGAGAGAGTGTGGAAAACACTCACACAGCAATCTCCTCAGATGCACCCATCCATTCGGCTAGACCATTTCCCAGCAATCTCACCAGACAATACTATAAACTACAGTAAACTGTGCAATTCTCTAGACTGTAAAAAATGTTCATGTATGTGAAATGATCTGGGGTGGGTTTCCCGAAAACGATCAATCTTAGCGAATAACGAACGAACTAACGAATGACGTGAGTAAAGAAAGAGCCAGTTCTGCGAGTGTTTCCCAAAGAGCTTCGCAAAGCCAAAATTAACGAACGAGGTTAAAGAACGTCTTTGTTGACTCCTCCCCCGAAACAGCGCACTCAATCCATCCACAGATATCGATTCAACACTGCCAATATGCAGTATTTATTCACTATTACACCCTAAAAACGTAGAAATGTGTTGTAATCATCAACATTATACATATTCTGAACTTTAAATTACAAAATGATGTACTTTGGCATTGATAAAATACTCCTAAAGATACATATGACTAAGTAAATACTAGAAAATCTTTTTACTTTTTTAAAACTATTATTCTTAATATATATATATATATTATATTAATAGATATTATACTATATATTAATATTAATATTGATAGTAATATTAATGTATTATTATTATAATTATTAATAATATAAAAATAGTATAATAATACATATACGTATGTTCCGGTGTATATATATATATATATATATATATATATATATATATATATTAAAACAACAGGAGTATGTTTTATACTTTATACACTCTGTGAAGCTCCAGCTCATCCTAAATCACCATCTCAGTTGGGTTTAGGTCAGGGGATTGTGAAGGCCATGCACCTTTTTATTTACTAGATAATTCCATTTGCGTCAATTCATAGTTTTCATGGTTTTAATATTAATCGACAATGTAAAAAATAAAAATAAAAACATTGAATGAGACGTGTCCAACTTTTGACTGGTATTTATATATTTGCGAGCTGACACACCCCAGAGTTTGCCCAGATGAACGGCCACGATGTTGGTTAGAAGCACCTGATTAAGGAATAATATTAAATATTACCTGCTCATTCACCGATACCCTTTACAATACGTGTAGGTGTGATTAAAGACACCGCAGGTGTCCCCTGCACCGGACCTACAGTACCAGGGATTTTCCCAATAGCATGGAAATATATTGTGTTGTGCTCTAATTCCCGGGCTGGTGGGAATATTTGTGTGTATTCCACAGTAACAGCCTGATTACAGAATCCACGGTGACTTTGCAGCTTTGCTTAGACCGTGAGCATCATCTGCAGGAATCTGGATTTTAATAATGTATTCGTGGGTTTGCCCAGTTAGACTACAAGCCACAGACAAAGTTGCCATTATAATATAATATAATATAATA
Source organism: Astyanax mexicanus (assembly GCF_023375975.1). NCBI lineage: Eukaryota > Metazoa > Chordata > Actinopteri > Characiformes > Acestrorhamphidae > Astyanax > Astyanax mexicanus. Next base: position 21,447,820 of record NC_064420.1, on the reverse strand, counting down.
TAACTCATTCACTCACTCATCGTCAACCGCTTTATCCTTTAAGGGTCGCGGGGGGGCTGGAGTCTATACCAACCGGCATCGGGCGGAAGGCAGTATACACCCTGGACAGGCCGCCAATCCATCGCAGGGCAGACAGACGCAGACAGACACACAGACACATCCACTCACACACTCACACCTAAGGGGCAGTTTTTAATTTTTATCCGACATCCAATTAGGTCTTTGGACTGTGGGAGGAAACCGGAGCACCTGCAGACACGGGGAATAATATAATATAATATAATATAATATAATTGATTATAATTAATAGTAATATAATATAATTGCTTTTTCTCCCTCAAAATTGGCGGTCCCTGGTGTTTAAGGTGCTGAACTGCAAGTCGAGATCCCCTAAAGAAGCTCGTTAAAAATAACGACTGGGTCAGGGCACTCGTTAATCTGCGAGCGAGTTTACGTAGTACTTTAGTTAGGCACGGGTTTGGGAAACACTCTTTAATTAACGATCAATCTTAAGTACGAGTTAACGAAGTTCTTAGCGTTACGAAGCTTTCGGGAAACCCACCCCTGAGCTGTTAAATGCTCTATATTGTAATATGCTCTGGAGGGTAGAAGTTGTGTAGACTTTAATACTGGCCTAATATCTCTTAACGAGAAAGCGCTCTGAACTGTGAAATCATCTAGACTGTAATAATGGACTATACTTTAAAATCTGGATTTTACAGTTTAATGAACACTGTAAACTGTAAAAATGGTCTAAAATAAAAAAATCTGGACTGTAAAATTGTCTTGAATACTAATGAATCTAGACTGTAAAAGTGGTATTGAATATAAAATGCTCTAGACACTAAAAATGGTCTTGAATAAAACATTTCCTTGGCTGTGTAAATGGTCTTGAACATAAAATGAGCTAGACTTGTAAAATTGCCTTAAATACATCATTTTCTAGACTGTAAAAATGGTCAGGCAACACTTTAGACTTCACCACAACTGATTTGAAACAAACCAAAAAAAGCCCATGAAAACATGTTCACAGATGAAAGTTGGGCTGTAATATTCATACAACAGATTTATTGAGACACAAACCAGTGAGAAAAGCTAATAAACTATATAAAAATACCAGCTCCATATTGTGCACTGTGGAAGATCAAATCAAATTTAATCAAATCAAATTTATTTGAATAGCGCTTTTTACAACTGGTGTTGGCACAAAGTAGCTTTACAGAAACATGATCACAGGACAAAGAATCAGGCAAAACATTAAACATAGAAAATACAGAATACAGAACCCCCAGTGAGCGCGGCGGCAAGGAAAAACTCCCTCAGAGCTGCAGGAGGAGGAAGAAACCTTGGGAGGACCATCCTACCACTGGTCAAACGGCTTTAAAAATAATTTAAAAAAGTCTTTTATACATCCACATAGGTTTTATATATTCAAGAGTATAGTAGCACCACTAATAGAAGCAGTAAGAGTTCGTGTAAGCTTGGATGTAATCAGTAGTGGAGAGTAGACCCACCCATCCCTCACACGGACTCTTCTCTCTGATGCAGTCCGGCAGAAGATACCGGAGCATCCGAGCCTCCACTACTAGACTCTGCAACAGCTTCTTCCACCAGGTAGTCAGACTCCTCAACACACAGAGACAGAGCTGAACCCCACCCACCATCACACACCCAACACACTCAAAAACACTATAAACTCTCTACCTCAGTAACTGCTGTGATCAAGTATGTTCTATATGATACAATATGTTACATTTCTCTGCACCTTATTCTCATTAGAATTTTCATTGTATCGTATCGGTACTGCATTGTCCTGTCTGCTAAACTGTCTCTTGTCTGTTGTATTATTATCGTCACACGTTTACACTTTATGTTTGTCAATTGCTTGTTGTGCCATGTTGCTCCATGGTTCCGGAGGAACATAATTTCGTTACAGTTTGTACGTGTAATCAGATGTAATGACAATAAAAAGCCTCTTGACTCTTGACTCTCTCTACTACTGATATGCAATAGTTGACTAGGCTCCCTCAACTTTCTAAGTAGAAGATCTCTATGAAACTTGTATGAGAAATCCAGTTTAAATTTCCTACTGGATGGCAGTGTAGGATTGGGTCAAATGTAGACTGTAGAGTTTTCTACAGTCTAAAGATATTATTTAACAGATCTCTGGCATGTTTTAACCAAAATCCTAAGCAAAACAATGCAAGAAACGCAAGCGATGCAGACAGAAAAGGATTATTTACTGGAGTCTGAGAATGGCACAAATTGTGAGTGAGCTGAACGAGGGAACAGTAGAAGCAGTGGTCACTGACGCCACAAAGACAAACAGCAGAGATTTATTTCAGTTCAGAGTCTGGGTCGCTGGCCATCTCATCAGGCATTCTGCTCACGGCGGGCTGGATCTCGCTCTGCTGTACAGGGTTAATGTGATTGTAGGGACACTGAACAAGGTGACTCCAGAAGCTCTTCCCTCCCCCAGAGACAACTTTCTCTCCCCTGTGCCCACAGTGATCCGGATAAAGGAAGACAACAAGTGTATGAGGGCCATTTCACTGAATGGGTACCGTTTGCTTGTTGTAACTCTTCCAAATTAAACACATTTTTTAAATCTTTTTTTTTTTACTCTCAATCTAATAACACATTTATTAAACTATTCAAAACATGTACTAGTCTAACTCAGGCAGCTTTACTTATTTGTTTTACAAGGTTTCTAAGCCAAAGATGTTTACAAAACTTATGTGACATTTAAGACAAAAGTAGGAAAGTCTTTATTTTAAAGAAATGGTTGACTGCATGTTCAAATTATTGATATTTAAAACAAATAATCACTCCTGTCACTGGCACTCTATAGCCGCTATTTAGCTATTTTTCATGTTTTTGCTAGTTCTATGCGAAAAACTCATTCCTGTTACAGGAATGAGTTTTTCGCATAGAACTAGCAAAAACATGAAAAATATAATGATAAATAGCGGCTATGCTAATAGCATGAGGACACTGAGCACATTCTAGTGATTTTCCAACATTTGTATTGTAAAATAAACAAATAAGATCTAAGAATTAATTTAGGTAACAGTAATGAGTGTTGAGATTGATCTCCTCATAGTCATAGTTACAATAAGATCAAATACAGTCATATGAAAAAAATTGGGCACCCCTATTAATCTTAAGCATTTTTAGTTCTAAATATTTGGGTGTTTGCAACAGCCATTTCAGTTTGATATATCTAATAACTGATGGACACAGTAATATTTCAGGATTGAAATGAGGTTTATTGTACCAACAGAAAATGTGCAATATACATTAAACCAAAATTTGACTGGTGCAAAAGTATGGGCACCCTTATCATTTTTTTTATTTGAATTTTTGCAAGCACGCCACAACAGACGACTCTGTTTGTGGCGTGCTTGCAGAAATGGCTTCTTTCGCATCACTCTCCCATTCTCCCACTCTCCCATCTCCTTGTGCAAAGTGCGCTGTATTGTTGACCGATGCACAGTAACACCATCTGCAGCAACATGATGCTGCAGCTCTTTGGAGGTGGTCTGTGGATTGTCCTTGACTGTTCTCACCATTCTTCTTCTCTGCCTTTCTGATATTTTTCTTGGCCTGCCACTTCTGGGCTTAACAAGAACTGTCCCTGTGGTCTTCCATTTCCTTACTATGTTCCTCACAGTGGAAACTGACAGGTTAAATCTCTGAGACAACTTTTTGTATCCTTTCCCTGAACAATTATGTTGAACAATCTTTGTTTTTAGATCATTTGAGAGTTGTTTTGGTGAGCCCATGATGCCACTCTTCAGAGGAGATTTAAATAGGAGAACAACTTGCAATCTGGCCACCTTCAATACCTTTTCTCATGATTGGATACACCTGGCTATGAAGTTCAAAGCTCAGTGAGGTTACGAAACCAATTATGCGCTTCAGTAAAAAGTCAGTAAAAAGTAGTTAGGAGTATTCAAATCAATAAAATGATAAGGGTGCCCATACTTTTGCACCGGTCAAATTTTGGTTTAATGCATATTGCACATTTTCTGTTAGTACAATATACCTAATTTCAATCCTGAAATATTACTGTGTCCATCAGTTATTAGATATATCAAACTGAAATTGCTGTTGCAAACACCCAAATATTTACAACTAAAAATGATTAAGATTAATAGGGGTGCCCAAACTTTTTCATATGAGTGTATACAGAAAAAAAAATTTAAAAGGGAACTTAATTTTGGTCTTTCCATGATCTTCAGAAGAACCAGCTGATGTCACTTCCTGTTCTAGAATGTTCCAGATGTTTTAGATGGGATAATGTGTTACGGTAGCAGGAATGAGTAAAACCCAGGGACACAACTAAAATATGTATGTTAACTTAAATATTATAGATTTATTATAAAAAAATAATTATATTATATTTCATGGTACAGTTTATGGATAGAAAGTGGGGACAGGTAACAAATGCTATTTTTTTCAGAGTTCTAAGTAGTTTTTATTATTGTTTTTAAATTACATATCTACAAGACACTATGCTCAATAATAAAATGTATTTTAAGGTTAATTTGTGTGCACATTGATAACTCTAATTTCCTGGGGACAGAAATGGCAGAATGGCCCAAGTGATTACAAATTACGACCTCGAATAAGAGAGAACTTAATAAATGTTAGTGCTTCAAAGTAGGCCATCAGTTGCAAATCATGACACAGATACTTTTAAAATAAATTTATGTAGCCAGTCATAGGCTATCATTTGACAATATACAAGGCTCCAGTGTTCACCCCGTGAAGGAGTCCAGCCCGGATTGATGAATGAATGCGCTCCCGCCGGAGAGAGGTGTCAGCAAAAACACGACCTCACTCAAAGACGACACGCGAAGGTTAAACACGCAGTTAGCAAGAAAGATGGTAAAGGCACTAATGTGGAGAAAATAAGCCGTGGAGGGGACCCACCTCACTTAATATGGAAATTAAAAGCCATAAATCGAGCGGGTCCAGATCAACGTCTGTCTGGACGTGGTTTGGACTGAACAGTCCTGTCACTTCACTAGGGTTTCTATTCTGTACAGTAATTAATATATCAGAGATATGTATCTTATAGGACAGGCTTGTAAATTTCGCAGCTGAAAAAAAAAAGCAGAGCTGGACTGCTGTCAGGAGAAAAGTTAGGAAGGACAGGGCAAAGAGTTTTCTGGATCTCTTCTTGAGCAACTTTAGCACTATAAACAATTTTTTTTTTACAATATGGCTAGTGGAAATCGATTGGTATGAAGACTGGTTCTCTTTAAAGGCTTCATTCCGCTAAAATCCAATTTTATTGTTTTTGTGAAATACTATAGATCTCTGTGTGCTGTTTTTCAGCCTTCCTTGTCTGCAGTCGCTAGTAAAAGAAAATCCTCAGAAATACGAGTTGAGACGCTAAGGTGTCTATATCAGAAAGTGACTTCATGGCCTCACCCAACCTGTATAGCTATAGATGAGCTAACAGCTCTGTTTACTGTGTTACCAGCTTCTGTTTACAGAGCTAGTTAGCGTTAGCTATCTTGTGTAAGTAACTGTTGGTTTACATCTCTGGATCTCCGGTCGATTCTGGGTTTTACCGAGACCTTAAATATACAATAGGGATGCACGGTTTGACAAGGCAGCTCAATTTGACAGAACACTGGTAAAAGTGGCTGCCATTCGGCCTGGATTTTATGATATAGAGCGGACTGTGGTGAAACTGCCCAAGCGCACCGAATCACTAAGTCTGAGGCAAGAGTTTAGTAGCCTTAGCCTTAGGTTATTTTTGACAAAAAATAAATAAATAAAATGCGGCATTAATAACATTTCTCGGCCGCTCGAGTCTGGTTTATCGTTTTTTTTAATGTGAATACTAGTTAATGTAAGCCACTTTTTTCCAATTCCGTTTGGTTTGACGTTTATCCATTCGTTTAATTAATTGCATGATAATAGATTTTATCAATTTCAGGTTTGGGTCTTCTTGATAAGATAAAAATAGCTTAGCATCTTTTAGAAAAATACAATGTGCATGTATATACAGCTCTGGAAAAAAATAAGAGACTCATTAAAAATTATGAATTCCTTTGATTTTACCAAATTAAAAACCTCAAAAGGAAGACGGATGATCACAACCATCAAACCAACCTAAACTGCTTGAATTTTTGCACCAGGAGTGGCATAAATTTATCCAAAAGCAGCGTGTAAGACTGGTGGAGGAGAACATGCCAAGATGCTTAAAAACTGTGATTAAAAACCAGGGTTATTCCACTAAAAATTTATTTATGAACTCTTACATTTTGAATATGAATATGAACTTGTTTTCTTTGCATTATTTGAGTTATTTCAGTCGTTTGTCTTCATTCATTTTCTGCAAGTAAATGCTCTAAATGACAATGTTTTTATTTGGGATTTGGGACAAATGTTGTGCGTAGTTTACAGAATAAAACAACATGAACAGTGTTCATTTTATTCAAACATATACCTATAAATAGCAAAATCAGAGAAACTGATTCAGAAGCTGAAGTGCTCTCTTAATTTTTTTTAGCTGTATAGTGATTATTTATGTCATAAATATCAATTATTTGACCATGCCGTCAACCATTTCTTTAAAATAAACACTTTCTTGAGAAAAAAAAATGTTTAAGGGCTTCTGGTTGTTGCTAGGTTACAGGTGTTGGGGGATTTTGACTTTTGAACCGTTGCAAGGTTGCAACTATTATTAGAAGAATAAAGCAAAACCTCATAACCTCTAAAAGGTCCTTCACAATCCACGACTAGATGCCCAGGAATGTAGGTCAGATCTCAAGCATTTCCAATATCACACACTTTGGTAACACTTTAAAATAAGACTACCTTTATAAAGAGATTTTGAATGGTTTATAAATGAGTTTATTAATGGTTATTAATTAGGTTGCAAATCACATTTATAAGCAGTTAATTAATATATAACACAAAAATAGAAATGGCAATAGTGAGCTGAAAATGAGCAAAATAATGATTCCACACTTATTTATACTGTCAAATCCTCAGATCTTTCTAGATCCTGATTTTACTGTTTTCCATTAATCAGCATTAAAAGAGTCATATTAATATATTATATATACTTAAAAATATATAAGTATATTTAACTGTTTACCATGAATTAAATGACTAAGTTGCCACTGTTTTAATTGATGTGATTGATGCTTAAAAAGTAATAATCTAATTTATAAACCATTTATAAATCCTTTATAAAGGTAGTCTTTTTTAAAGTGGTACTCATACTTTTCTACTACAGCGAGGCTCAGTACAGTTTAGCTTCGGTTGCTTGATTATTTCCGTGCAGTGAATCAGCACTACTTCACACTCAGTGTGTGTTTCATATGCATTCATGACCCTGAAACAACTGCATTACCTAAACAGGCTTAGTAGCTAACAGTGAGTAGCTGAGACGGTTGAGAGTGTTTTGCATAAACAAGCCAGATTAGATTATTCTTTATATCACCCATGAACTGGGTGTGAACTCTGACGGGAACTGAACGTTTTATCATCTGTAAATCCACCCAAATACCTCAACAAAGGCCGGAATGTTAGCTCACATGCTGACCTGCTAAAGCGCCTTTAATTAAAGTGTCGTATTTTTACTTCTCTGCACGTGAAACACATATCCTCACACGCAGGTATCCTGACTGCTCGCACACTTCCAGCACCCGTTGCTCTGCTGATCCTCTTTACTAGTGAGCGAAGAGTACTACAGCTTCATCTCACTATACTAAAGCATATCAAATGGGACAGCCTCGATTTAAGAAGATTAATCTAAAAACGGGAGCACTTACGTCACGGTGGAACGCAGCAGTAGGCACAGAAAATCAGCCAGCTAAAATTAGGGCATCTCCAAAAAGGCACGGACAGTTGATTAATGGAGTGAATGGACTTTCAGTGGGGATTTTTTTTTATCACAGTTATATATATATTTTTTTTTCTATGTCTGATGTCTGTTCATCCTGACCAGTTACGTACAGCAGACGACAGTGACGACAGAATTCTGAACTGAGGCTGAGAGAAGGCAGGTCTGCGGCAGATGGCAGAGGGACTGTAATCAGTGTGAACCTCTGAAGGCTTTAAAAGAACAACTATAATAATGATAATACAAAACAATATTAGAAGATTTTTGACCACAGTTTCTATTAATTAAACAATATAGGCAGAAAAAGACAAAATACAGAAGAAATTAAATTCAGTGTTGTGTATAGATCAGGGTTTGTACGGTTGAAAATAGCAAATTCCAGGCCTGGATAAGTTTTGGAAAAATAAAAATGCTCAGAAAGTTTTGGAAAAGTCATGAAAATTTGCTCCATTTGTCAACTGAAAAAAGCTATTTTGGTGTTAAAAATAATGTAATGTTTTGGTAAATCCATCGCGTCACTTCGCCAGAAAAACCAAGTCTCCCTGAAGCTGCGGGAGTCTCCCGAATTTCGGTAGTGGCTCCCTGATGCCCGCGAATAACATATAATCTCCCGGAATTCACACACAGGGGACAGGCTTTTTTTCTCTAATCGCGTGTGGGAAGGAGAGAAAGAAAACAGAGAGGGTTCTGATTGGCCTGTTCTCTGCAAAGAGTCTGTGAGACAGCCAATCAGTTTTTAGTGTGGGCGGGCAGTGTTTTTCCCCCCTCCCGGATGGGAATTGTTCAGTGAGTGAGAGAAAGCAGATCATGGCGGAGGGGGGGTTGTAACCTCCCTGAAATCAACTTTTGCAACTTGGGATGTCTGCTTCGCGTTAGCTAGCTGGCTGCGTGGGTCCTGCGAGCTTCAGCTGCACTGTGTAACTGTAAATTCCATAGATATCTTATGCGTATATGACGTGTAAGTGTAGTTAGGTTTACAGACATAAATATCTTCACTGAATCTCTCCACATCTTCCATCGTGTACATTAAAAATAAATATTAAAATTACAAGGAAAGAGAAAATGACTAGACCTGTAACGTTAGCCTGGGAGCTCGATACAACAGTGCAGTTTTGTTTACTAAAATTTAAGAGTGGCTCTAAAAGCAGGTTATTTCTCTTTTCTACACACGTTTAATTTATTTCGCTTTATTCTATTAGTTGATAAGTGATTTACATATTAACTGAATTAAATGTTAAATAGTTCAGTAATAAAATCTCTCTATGACCAAAAAACCTGCTTTAATATTTTAGTTTTATGCCAATATTAAAAGCAAAAAAATAAAAATAAAAAGTTGGTTGCTTATAATATATATTATTTTTCTGTATGCTGTTCAGTTCTCCTGGTGTTGTCTGACAGGTTAACTGTGTGATTTGAAACAATTTCAAGTTACTAACTTGTGTTTTTATTTTAATGTTAAGACATTTTTAGGCTGTAATGGCCATCTCTTTCTCTCTTTCTTTGTGAAGCAGGTTTAGAAATCCCAGCCAGCATGTCAAAGTTTTAAACTAAAGATTCATATATATACCATGCTCTTTGATTAAAGTATGTACCACTGTTTACAGGATAAACATTAGAGATGCTTGGCAGTGTATGGAATCAGCTCAGAGTAATTTAAGTTATATACAATAGAGCTCTCAGGATTTGACTTTTTAATTTTTTTATCAAAGATTGACAGCATTGCTTAAATAATGTCTTTTTAATTATTTAATTCCATTTTAAGTAAGATATAGGCCTACTAAAATAAGTTTTGACATGACTTTTTAGTTTTATTGTTTATGTCTGCATCAATATTTAAGGATTGTATGGTCATGGAAATTTGGAAAGTTTGTATGTAAAGTACCATATTTTAAGGCACACCGTATTATAAGGGACACTACTAATAAACGTCTATTTTCTGGTCTATTTTAATACATAAGGCGCTATATGCAACACTAGTAAGGAACATGGGTGTCGCCATGTTTTCCTTCTAATGCAGTTTTCCATTTTCACACCCTGGTTTGCCAGGTGTAGAACACAACAGCATGCAAACAGTGTGCTACAGCCATGGGCTACTTTTCTCCTGAACATCTAATTAGTGAGCTTTAGTAAGATTCATTAACCAAGCTAGAGCATATGATTGGGTGTCACTTAACACTGTGTGTCAATCTGGCAACCTACGTGAGCTCCACATCTGAAGAGGGGCAGGCAGAGCAGACAATTCTCTCCAATGTTTTTAAATTGGACTGATGTAGTCATTTAGTACTGACTGTTCATTTAAAGACACTTTTTAAAGAAAGCTTACATCCAAACCTAGAACCAGTTAGGAATATTTCATTTTTTAAGTCTAGTAAATGTATATTATCTCCTAGTGCGAGAACAAAAAATGTAAAACAAAATAATAATCTGATCTGAATCCCAACAAATATTTCAGAAATGTTAGATCCTGTTGAGGTGCTGTGTGGTTTGGACATTAATGTTGAGCTTTATATAGCAGGGGTAGTTTTTGCTCACAGGTCAGAACAGACAGGGCTTTGATTTCTCCAGCTTTAAAGAAGCTTTAATCTCTCAACAGCGAAAGTGAAAGTGGCAGGATCAGAGCACCAACAACTGAAGCACCTGCTACAAAGAGAATTCCTGTCACATGCAGTTTACTCAAAACTGCTACATAGACCCTGGTGAAAAAAATATATACTTAATTATACTTAAAACATATTGAAAAATATATAAGTAAATATACTAACAGATTTATATACTTACTTAAATTATATTAGAAGTACATTAATATTATGCTTTCATCAAATGTTTACTTATACTTTTTAATAAGACTACTATGAAGTACACTTTTAGTTTAATGTAATTCAATATACTTCTAAAATACTTTTTTGTAAATATACATTTGTACATTTTTAGCAAAGTGTGTTAAAAACAACTGTTACAGTAGTTCACTTAAATATATCATGTAACTTTTTAGAAAGTAAATTAAATAACTTAATTGGTAAAATGTTTAAAATATATATTTATGCATTACATCAATACAACAGGTAAAATGTATTTCAATGCTCTGTTTAATAAATTACATAAATAAATTATAGGACACAGTGTTCACATTTAAATGTCAAATAAACATTTTTAAGTAAATTTGTAACATGCTAAAAATTGTAGTACACTATATTAAAATATATTTTTAAACCCAATGAAGTATACTAGAAGTGCGCTACTTGCAAAAGACAGGAACAAGAAGCATTTTTGTACTCTAATGTAAATATATTTAACATCAATTCTTGGTACATTCCTAATATACCCGGTGTATAATAGTGATACTGTTGTAATACTCATTAAATGTATTATAATTTTACTGTAAGAATATTTAAAATATGGGGTTATATACATGAAGTAGTATGTTTAAATATTAATTAAGTATATTTCAAATTGTTTCATTTTAGTACAGTTAAGAACACTACAGTATAAAAGTGCAAAAAATGTTGTTCCATTTTAGCACTTTTTAAATATACTGATTACTTACTACTAATAATTAAAAACAATAAGTAATAATACATATAAATTAATAATAATTAATACTTTTTTTCCAATAGGGGATATATACAGTGGGATGAAAATGTGTTTACTCCTCATAATTTCTTTTTTTTTTTTTTGCATGTTGGTCACTCTTAAATGTTTCAGATCATCAAACTAATTTAAATATTAGTCAAAGAAAACACAAAATGCAGTTTTTAAGTGAAGGTTTTTATTATTCAGGGAGAAAACAAATCCAAACCTACATGGCCCCAGTTAAAAAAAAATATTTAACTGTGGGTTTATCACACCTAAGTTCAATTTCTCTATCCAAACCAAGGCTCACTTAAATAGGACCTGCCCGACAAAGCAAAGTAGAGCAAAAGATACTCAAAAGACTTTTGGGAAAATACTCTGTGGACTGACAAGACAAAAGTTTACATTTTGAAAGGTGTGTTTCCCGTTACATCTGGCGTAAAAGAAACACTGCATTCCAGAAAAAGAACATCATACCTACAGTAAAACATGGTGGTGGTAGTGTCTGGGTGGTCTGTGTTTGTTTTGCCTGGAAGACTTGCTGTGATAAATGAAAACGATCAAATATGGCAGAATTACAACAATTCTGTAAAGTAAAATGGAACAAAATTCCTTCACAGTGCTGTAAAAGACTCACTGCAAGTTACCTAAAATGTTAAATAATATTTAAATTAGTTTGATGATCTGAAACATTTAAGTGTGAAAAACATACAAATAAGAAATCACACCACCGTACATATAATGATTTTAAGGGCTTTACAAAGCCTGCTGAACTGAGATCAGTGTCCATACACAACATTCAGTTTTCATCTTTTATTCCCTAATTAAAGAATTTCAGACATTTCTATACATTTTCACACTGTACAGCTCACAGAACAACTGAAGCTCATATTTGCCTGATGGCTGAGTATACAGTAAAAGCGATAAAGCCACTTTCCCTGTCATTGGAAAACGTCCTGTAATCTGCATTGTGACTCAGCAGTTTTGCACACAGTGGCTGGTAATGCTGTAGCGGGAGGGGGAAGCTGGACAGTGGAGGAGGATTCAGGAGGAAGACTAGGGCTGGTGTTTTATCCCGAGGTCACTGCAGGTGAACTCAAAGGGTGACCCCGGCCACCTGTCCACCAGGTGCATGTCCTGGAGACCACCTGTTGTTTCCATGGAAACAGACCTGAGAGTGATGGGACACAAGACAGGTTTTGTAACTGTCTTATCATAGAAATAAAATTGGTTTATGGAAGAATCTTCCTAGGTGTTCTGCTGTAAGAGTGCACAGTGGTTCATACAGAATTCCGTTGGGATACAGTCAGTTCACAAAGAATTTTGTTGAGGTACAGTTGGATTTAAAACCGGTGTTCTTAGACTAAATTCGGTTCAGAAAAAGATTCAGTCGAAATTGCCTAAAGCTACAGCTGATTCCGACAGTCTTAATTGGATCTTCGCTGTGTAGAAGAAGAAATCTCTTTTTCATTGATCTACAGTAAGTTCAGACTGAATCTAGCTGGGCCATAGTCAGGTTCAGACAGAGTTTTGTTGGACTGTGTTTTATATATAGAATTTTAGACATGATTTTAGTTGATCTACAGTTGAATCAGACAAGATTTTTGCAGGTAAAGTTAGATTCAGACCAAATTTTCTTGGGCAAAAATCGGTTCAGACAAAATTCCGTTGGGCTAAAGTCGAATTCAGTCCAAACTGTCTTAGGAATTGTCTACAGTAAATTTAGACTGAATATCTAGTTAGGCTATAGTAAGTTTCAGGCAGAAACTTGTTTGCTTGTTATACTTAAAATATAGATGATTTTATTTGATCTTCAGTTGATTAAGACACTTCATAGTAAAGTTGGATTCTGACTCATTTGTCGGGCTAAAATTGGTTCAGAAAAAATTAAGTTGGGCTAAAGTCAGATTCAGTCTAAAATGAATCTAGTTGGGCTATAGTTGGGTTCAGACAGAATTTAGTTGGCATAGATTACACAAATTTCAGATATTTTTATTTAATTTACTGTAGATTCAAACAAAATTCTGGATTAAAATCGATTCAGAAAAAAAAAATCAGTTATGTAAAACTCATATTCAGTCCAAATTTCCTTAAGCTACAGTTGATTCCGACTGATTTAAATGGATCTTCACTGTGCAGAAGAAGAAACCTCATTTTCACTGGTCTACAGTAAGTTCAGACTGAATCTAGTTAGGCTTTAGTTGGGTTCAGACAGAGTTTTGTTGGACTATGTTATATGTAGTATTTCAGACGTGATTTTAGTTGATCTTCAGTTGATTCAGACATTTTTTTTGTTAAGGTAAAATTGGATTCAGACTGAATTGTCTTGGGTTAAAATCAGTTCTTGTCAGTCTTAAGAATTGTCTACAGTAAATTCAGACTGAATATCTTGGGGCTATAGTCGGGTTTAGGCAGAATTTTGATGGGGGTACGTTATATTTAGAATTTTAGAATATTTAGAAAGATTTTCTGAGGTAAAGTTGGATTGAAATGTAATTTTCTCGGGTTCAAATCGGTTCAGACAAAATTTTGTTGTGCTGAAGCCAGATTTAGTAAAATTTTTCTTAGACTACATTTAATTCCAAGAGACTTTATTGGATCTTTGCTGAGTAGAAGAAGAAACTTCCTTTTCACTGGTCTACAGTAAGTTCAGACTAAATCTAGTTAGGCTATAGTTGGATTTTGTTGGGCTATGTTATATGTGGAATTTCAGATGTGATTTTGTTTGATCTATTTGATCTATAGTTGTAGAAGTAAAACTGGATTAAGACTGATTTTCTTGGGCTAAAATTGGTTCAGACAAAATTTTGTTGTGCTGAATTTTAAGATCTTCATTGTATCTTTGCTGTGTAGAAGAAGAAACCTCATTCTCCTGGTGACCACAGGAACTCTAGGACCAGGTCAGGTCAGTTCAGCCTCAGGAAGAACATTTTTCTGATCTATTTTGGTCAGAATATATCAGGTCAGAGGAAAGCTGTACTTTGTGTCCGAGCTCTTGTTTCTGCTCCGTCTCTCTGTGTAGATGTTCTCCAGGCTCGGCCCTGTCCATCCTGCTCTGTTTACGGAGAAATGGTTTATTAGAAAGCCATCTGTTGCTGGGGAGAAGGAGCAGAATGCATTCTTTTCACAAGTTCTTTCTCTCTCTCCTCTCACCAAGCCTGTCACTCCGTCTCCGGGGGAACAGAAACACCATCACTCTCACACACTCGCACGCACACACACACACAAGCTCACATACACACTCCTGTACACACACACACACACACACACACACACGGGAGAGAGAAACACCATCACAGCCCGGAGTGACAGCAGAGTGGAGGCAGATGCCACCCAGGGAATTCCCACAATGCCACAGGTCTCACTCAGCACGCATTTTTCACACACACACATATACACAAACACACTGAACAAACACACAAACGCACACACACAACTCATTAACACCTAAAGCTGCTTGTTTCCCTCGTCTGCCCTCCGGGCTCACCCTCAGGCTGCTCTCTCTCTCCTCCCACTGAGCCTCTCTCGCTCTCTCTTTCTTTCAATTTCATTTATTTTTAATTTGCTCATTTCTTTTGTCACGTCTGCATCCAAATGGTGCCGCAATGTTGAAAATAAAACAACAGACATGTTCTTTATAGTTCTAACAGCAGCCTTAGTGACATATCATTGTGTAAAAGTGTGTAATGCTCTTCCATCTGCTCTTTAGGTGGCAATATTACGCTGCTACTACACTATGGAACAATGGTGGGATCATTGCTGCACAAGACCTTTCTCCAGAACAGTGCAAAGCTGTGTAACCTGGGTTTTATCTGTGTAAAATCCTGTGTAACTCCTTTACTACTTCAGCTTGCATGCTTTTTCTGACTTCAAATGCTGCTTCTGTAGCTCTCAGCTTGTCCAGAAATGCATGTCTGTCAATAGCGCTTTCCAGGCGGGATTAGTTTCTCAGGGGGACGTCTGTGAAAAATATTTCACATTTCTACTCAGTGATAAAACTCTTGCATCTGGACTGCAGTTGAAAAAACAGGAGGGCCAGTGAGTTCAGTAGCTCCTCCATTTCCACTCGCTGTTGTGTTTACGTGGACCTCCGTGGAAACGTACATCCAAAGTATAACTATGGTGCGTGGCAGTGGACAAATATCTATTTCATTAAATGCAACCGTGGAGTTCAGGGAAAAAACGTAGGTAATTCAGCCTGTAAATACCCCAGGACCCCCTGAGAAACGAATCCCTTCCAGATATGGCTAATGAGGGGGTGTTCAAAGTGCAATTTCTATTCACGCCAAAAGTGAAGCAAAACTGAATTACACTCCCCACCTGTAGGGGGAAACCTGGAGTAAAACACATTATCAATTCTCACACAGTTGTCATACTCTAGGCCTCCTTTCTATCCTACCTCTGGCTCTAAATACTACATTTCCCACAATCCTCTCTCTGTGGAGGTAAACAGTTCCCACACTCACCTGAGTCACCTGAGTACTAACTTGATTTATCTGTGATTCATTTACCTGCCTGTAGACACTGTTTACTTGTGATGGTCCAATCCTTTGCAAAGTATTGCCAACCTTTTCCATAGCATACAAACTATTCTCTTGTGTTATGTCAGCCTGGTTATCAATCTACTTGTTGTCACTGGTCTCTATTTTTTTCAGAGTTATTGTGGGTGCACCACGATGTTCACAATAGTGCATAGAGTTGATGAACTTTTTTGTGTTCTACCATGATTTTATTGCTGGAAAAATAGACAAGGTTTTGTTCTTGCTGGATGCACTGTGTTTGCCTTAAGGACCATTGCACCAAATCGGTGCCATTTCTGTCCCCAGGAAATTACATGTATAAATGTGCACACAAAAGTTTAAACTTTAAAATAAATGTTATTATTAAGCAAGGTGTCTTGTACATTGACCTAATTGCAAATGTAACATATGTAATTATATAATAAAATAACTTTTTAAAATTTTATTATAAAAATAATAAAAACTACTTAGAACACTGGAAAAATAGCATTTATTACCTGTCCCCACTCTCTAACTATACAGTCATATGCAAAAGTTTGGGCACCCCTATTAATCTTAATCATTTTTAGTTCTAAATATTTGGGTGTTTGCAACAGCCATTTCAGTTTGATATATCTAATAACTGATGGACACAGTAAAATTCTTAAACACATCTTGCTGCAGATGGTGTCACTGTGCATCGGCCAACAATATAGCGCACTTTGCACAAGGAGATGGGAGAGTGGGAGAATGGGAGAGTGATGCGAAAGAAGCCATTTCTGCAAGCACGCCACAAACATAGTCGCCTGAGGTATGCAAAAGCAAAAGCACACCTCAGGCGACTCTGTTTGTGGTGTGCTTGCAGAAATGGCTTCTTTCGCATCACTCTCCCATACAGCTTCTCCTTGTGCAAAGTGCGCTGTATTGTTGACCGGTGCACACCGATGACACCATCTGCAGCAAGATGATGCTGCAGCTCTTTGGAGGTGGTCTGTGGATTGTCCTTTACTGTTCTCACCATTCTTCTTCTCTGCCTTTCTGATATTTTTCTTGATATTATTCCTGTTACCGTAACACATTACCCCATCTGAAACATCTGAAACATTCTACCAGTCACATCTACAACAGGAAGTGACAGCAGTTGGTCCTTTTGAAGATCATGGGAAGACCAAAATTAAGTTCCCTCATTTGTTTTTCTGTATATTTAATCTTATTGTAACTATGATTGAGCATGTCAATCTCAACACTCTGTCCTGTTACCTAAACTAATTCTTAGATCTTATTTGTTTATTTTAAAATACATATTTTAAAATCACTAACATCACTAGAATATTTATATATTTCTTTATATTTTTAGATTTTCTATGCTAAAACCCCATTCCTGTTACCTCAATTCCTGTTAGTCAAATCATAAAAATTAGCAGGAATGAGTTCGAGTAAGTCAAGTCAAGAGTCAAGTCAAGAGGCTTTTATTGTCAGTACAACTGAGTACAGGTACACAGTGTAATGAAATTTCGTTCCTCTGGAACCATGGTGCAACATAGAACAACAAGCAATAGACAACATAAAGTACAAAAGTGACGATAGAGCAACATAAAACTATAACACTAAATAACAATAAATACAATAAATACAAAAGACGAGACAATTTAAAGACAGGACAGTGCAGTACGGATACGGTATAATAAAGTGTTTAGTAAGGTGCAGAGATGTGTAACATACTGTAACATATAGAACATATATAATCACAGCAGTTACTGAGGTAGATAGTTTATAGTTTTTGAGAGTAGCAGCAAATATTGCTGATAGGAAAAAAGACATTTCAGTCTCTGTGTGCTGAGTGGGTGTGTGTGTGTGTGTGGGGAGGGGGGGTTTAGTCTTTGTGTGTGTAAAGGGTGGTGGTGGTGGGGGGTTCAGTTCAGTTTTGTGTGAGTGTGCTGGGTGTGTGGTGGGTGGGGTAGGGTTCAGCTCTGTCTCTGTGTGTTGAGGAGTCTGACTGCCTGGTGGAAGAAGCTGTTGCAGAGTCTGGTAGTGGAGGCTCGGATGCTCCTGTATCTTCTGCCGAACGGCATCATAGCGAAGAGTCCGTGTGAGGGATGGGTGGGGTCGTTCACAATGCTGGTAGCTTTGCGGATGCAGCGTGTGGTGTAGATCTCGGTGATGGAGGGAAGAGAGAGACTCCGATTATCGAAATTAACCGAAATTAGTGCCATTAACAGGAGTAATTTATTTTTTACTTAAATATCATTTACTTGAACATGCAGTCAACCATTTCTTTAAAATGATTTTTTGAAAAAAAAAAAAAAGTCAAAGGAATTACTGCACTTGCTTTTAAACATGCTTTTTAAATGTCACATGAGTTTTGTGCATTTGTGCTTTAAGTAAAGCTGCCTGAGTTTGACCAGTACATGTTTTGTATGGTTAAATATATATGTGATATTAGATTCAGAGTTGAAAAAAAGATAAAAATAAGACATTCGCATAACATGCGAATGGCACCTATTCAGTGGAATAGCCCTTAAATGTTTTTTGAGCTCATTCAGACCGTAATTTGGATTGTTAAAAGAGTCACTTTAGAGTCCATCTAATGATCTAATCTAATGTTGTTGCTGATTATTTATAATTGTTTTGCTAAAACTAGAACTATTACGATTACTATCAGTACTACTAATAATAGTACCAGCAGTAATAACACTTATAGTTTGCAGCTGAACGTGTGGCAGAATTGTGGTTTTGTTGTTGTACATATTGTTCTGCTCTTTCTATGGGCTTAATTATTTTAATAAGAAGGCAAACTGCACTCTGATGCCCCTCAGATAAAGTGGTCTGGATTATTTTTATTGTCTCTGAGCTCGGCTGGAGCCGCAGTGTGGCCTGTAATTGGACATTAATTAGCTCTCTGTGGCCCGTGTGTCTTTTTAACATGCTTATTAAGTGACTGAGTGGGTAGATGGGGGTTAGAGTTGGGTCTGCTGGGACGTTTTCCTCATCCCTGAACTCGCTCACATCACTAATGACGAACCCACTGTAGCAGCTCGTGACATTCAGCTAAAGAGCCCATGAAGCGTTCATACAAAACAAACTCTTCTGGCAGCAATCTGGAGCTTTAATAGATTTGCTATCCAAAAATGCAGGCTATATAAATATATTTTAACAATTAATTGACTGATTGAGGGCTAAAAATGACAAAAGTGACATATTATACCCTTTTTTACACAAGTTAGAATAGATCTATGGGCTATTTTCATAAAATCACTCTAACATAAAGAGATCCCACCAGCTCTATTCTTGCCAGTTTCAGTTCCTTCCAGAATGAGCAGTTTAAGGGCTCTGTCACCTTTATGCAAATAAGATGCTGTTGCTGGCCACACCCCATGTATATGCAGGTTAATTTTAGCTTGTGCTAAATGGCAAAACAGGAACAAGCTAGTCCATGCTTAACCCTTAGAACCCTACGGACGGATTTTCCGTCCAAAATCGCACTTTGTGTTCTCAGCTTAATTACTCAGGAATTCCTTCACACATAAACATAATCCATAAATGGTTAGAAAGGACAGAACTTACTCTTTTTAAAAATAGTGATGATATCCCAGTGCGGTAAAGCTAAATCTACAAGAAACCCATTGAGAAAAACATCAAAGTGAGATCTCCTTCCCCAACCAATATTATTTACCTTTAGTGCTTCAAACATATTTATATGATGTTTCAAACCAAATAATATCAGTAAATGACTCAAAAGTGTTCACAGAAAAAGTGTGAAACTACCTGCTTTACTCAAACTAAAGCTAGGTATGGCACTACTTTATATAGTTTTTATTTTACTTGCACATTTTTACTAAGCAGTTATTTTGCACTAAACATTTTTATTTATTTAGACTAAAAAGTTTACATTTTTGTATCTAGTTTTCTTTGTGTGTCCTGATCAAAATACTGAACGGCATAGGCTGCTATGAGTGTCAGGTTTTTAATAATCTACATGTATCCTAGAGGTGTGATTAACAAAAAAGAAAAAATCCGCCTGATGCTCTCCATGTATTTTGTCAAAGTAATAATTAATAAGCCATGTGATAAACTATCATCAGTATTCTTATGGTTTCAACTCTCAGACACTCTAGTCTAACCATTTTTGAAAATATATCCTAGGTGTGAAGATATTTAAAGTCTATACATTCAAAAATACTTAAAAAAAAAAAAAAAAAAAAGAGGCGCTTGGTAAAATTTTGACCAAAACATGACCAGTCCCATGAAAATATAACAATTCTGCTTCCTTTTACATTTTAAATGATTATATTTTTGAGCAGCCGCATGGCTTCTGAAGTAAAAGAGCTCAGGGCATGTGACTGTCTGATATAAGTACTGTGTTGTAAGACCTGAAAGAGGAACTGACAAAAACAGAGAAAAAACACACCAAAACAGCCTAGGGTTCAAACGGTTAACTATGATAGAAGCACAAAACCCATTATTTAAAAGTACCTATTGTAGCATTCAGAATATACTCAGACACGTGCGGATGAAATAAACAGATATATTTATTAAATAGAGCAGAATGACAATAATCACGGGGTAGTCAAATGAGAAACAGGTCGACAGGAGCAAACAACAGTCAGAGAGGATAACAGAGAGACAGTCCAAGGGTCATGCACGGCGAGGCAATAACAGAGAGCAGGACAGGACAGTTCAGGTAGTACACAATCATCCAATGGCAGAGAGTAGACAAAAATCTGGGTAAAAAAATACAATACAAAAAGTGTCAAAACCAGAAGAACAATAAAGGCAACAGGAAAATGCTTTGTAATATAGGATAAACAAACAATACTCGGCACCAGTGTGTGCGTAAAAGGGCTTTAACTACTGTTGAAAATCAGTATTCAGGGCTTCCGGGTGGTGTAGCGCTGAGTGTGGGGGAGACAGGAGTGCTTTGAGCACCAGACCTGACACCTATATCTCGCTCATCTGCTGACTTGCCACAGACAGTAGGTACAGATTCCTCCTTCAGACAAAGTCTGCTTTAAAATCCTGCTATGTAGTGTCTAACCTTTATCCAAGGATGGAGGAGTGCAGAGGCCAGGGGGGAACATAAGTCTTATCTTATTATGCTTGCCGTCAGCAGCCGGAGTCCGAGAGAGCACAGTTGCCCTTGCGCTCTCCAAGCACAGGCGTCTGTTAGCTGATGTTTTAGAGCTGGGTCGCTGCGCTTTCTTCCGAATTAGCTACCCAATAAAATTTGAAATAAATTATTTAAGAAACATAGCTGCATGCTTTTGAAGGTTTTTAACTCCTTCCCTCCTACCCTATCTCTCTCTATCTCTCTCATACACACACACACACACATACACATACACACACACAAACAAACACACACTGTCACAGTCCTACATGGGCCAACTTCGACCAGCCTCCGAGCAACAACCTCCCAACCTACCCGCAGCTTGTGCCTGTGTGTCCCCACTGCTCTCGAAACAGAAAAAAAACTAAATACGGACACACTATTACTGTTTAAATACACTGAAATTATTTCTACATGTCACATCTTGTCGTCTCTATCACATTTCAGCTCTGAAGGTCCATCACTTTTCAATCCTGTTTCAGTACAAGCCACAAATTTGCCACAAATCATTTAAATAAATTGAATTTTTCAGCTGATTTTCAGCGCTGGTGTCGCCAGCACCTGAAAATAAACTGGCTTTCATTATGGTGAAGGGCAGGACACACACATTCACTCACACACACACACACACACACACACACAAATGAATACTGGCATCTGTCTATTAGATTACTCCCATTCCATCTACCTGTCTGAGTGTATACCACATTTAAATATACCTAAAGCGACATGCTTTTGTAAACATACACACAAAAATATAGACAATGATACACACACACACACTGTTAGCATTTATTTAACGACATGAGAATATGAGATTTAAGCATTTGAAGGATTTCTTTGTGTTTGTGTGTGTATGCACCTGTGTACTTGTAGTGACTGTATGTTTAATATGTTTTGTGCATGTGTGTGTGTGCATGTGTGCGTGTGTGTGTGTGAGTCTGCAGTGATGCTGCAGAATGGCCACAGTCCCTATGACTCACACACTTGTGACGTTTCAAGAGCAGTAATAGGACAGACGGACGGACGCGATGGAGCAGAAATCTACTGCATCTGTGTGTGTGTGTGTGATTGTGTATGTGTGTTTGTGTGTGTGTGATTGTGTATGTGTGTGTGTCTTTGCATGAGTGTGAATGTGTGTGTGTGTGTTTGTGCTACATTTCTTTGAGCTGCAGGCAAAACCCAACAGTAGGATTAATCAGGCATTAAGGAGGGAAACGGCTACCTTTCCACATTTCATCTAAATTTCAGACGCATATTGTTATTATAATTGATTATTATTAATACACAGTAAAATCCATATTGTTATTTAACCCCCTGTATTTATCCTAACGACCCTCAGTGTTAAACAATCTACAGAGTTTATATCACTTGTAAGAGTGAATACATGATGGGCAGTCCTTATCCAACGTCCAACCCAACACCAACACAATTTTCCACCTGTGCAAAAGACATAAATATGTGGCACTCTAAAATAGTTAAATGTGTGAAAAAGTAGCCCCCTATTTTATTTTTATGTATATTTTTTCTCATATAACTACTGTTAAGATTCCTTTTATTATATAACAGGGTAATATAAGTTTCGCCAGTAGAGGGCGCTCGGTGACAGGCACCAGGGTCTAATACTCTAACCAGCAGAGAAAATTAGTCAGTACCTGGTGGAGCAGTTAGCAGATAACACAGCGAGTAGCTCCTGTAACCTTTTTCTGCTTTTTCTGTGTTTTGCAGGTAAGCTGGGTGATAAATTGTAGATAAAGTGAGAATTAAGTAGTAGTGACTCATAAGAGCTTTTTGTTGTGAAAATGTCAAACTTGTGTTCGAGGCAGTCGTTTTAATGAGTTTCAGAGCTGTTTTAGGTTTGAGAGCTAATCGGTAGAAGCTAAAGCTAAATGTGAATCATTCTGAGCCTCGTGCTAAGCTGTGGAGCACATGTGGTTTTATACTTGAACTAGTCTAGTTACTCGGCTAGAATTAAAGTCTGTATTTTCCATTTTTGCTATTTTTGAGCTATTTTTGGTTTAAAGCTGCACTATATATGTTCTGTTTACCAGATTAAGTGTAAATGCTTTCTGTTAATTCATTAATATGGAACATAAGAGGCATATGCTAAAAAGATATTCATTTAAAATGGATTCGGTTTAAAATACAATTCATAAGGACATTTGAGTTAAAAAGGGATTAAAAACGGATTAAAATGGTCGTTAAAAACACTATAAACTAGAATAAGAGTTAATGATACTTGTTTACACAGTAAATGCATTCTGATGACTTAGTGAGTTTACTACAGTGATGTATGTGGAAATAAAACTGTAAAAGTGCAGAGACAGTAATGTAATTAGCTATAATAAGAATTGTTTTGATAATACTGTTTTGTTATTTGGGATTTACTATACAAGTGTATTATGTCACTGTTGCTATAATGCAGAGAAAGTTAGTCAGTACCTGGTGGAGCAGTTAGCAGATAACACACCGAGTAGCTCCTGTAACCTGCTGTTTCTGTGTTTTGCAGTGCATATACAAAAATAAATATGTTGCACCGGAGATGAGTTGGCCCATCATTTTCAGCAGTGTAACCAATACGCACATAACCTTACACAAACAAAAAAACCTTAATAAACCTATCCAAAAAAGAAGTTCAAAATAAGGAGGCTTTTTGCAGAGTTAATCATTACAGACCTCTAAACATCATGTGGCCTTTAGATTAGCTTAAGAAAAGCAGAGCATAAAGAGCTTCATATAATAGGTTTCAATGGCTAAGCATCTGCACCCAAGCCTAACATCACCAAATAAAAGCGAGTAGATAATTTTGGTAATATATGTGCAAAATGTTAATTTATATCTATTAAAATGTAATGAAAATGGCAGGTACAGGCGAATGGGCTGTGACACAATCAGAAAACCATGAAAAACAGTAGCTATACTGAAGAATAAGGTACATTTTATCCTAGAATTGTTCAGATTAGGCTGCACCAGTGGAAACACCACAATCAATTAAAGCCCATTTATTCCCATTTAATTGCTGTTTATTAAATACATAAACCCATAAACACAAAAACTCACACACACATAACCAATTACCCCATACAAAAAAGAAAGGCAAAATAAAGAGGCTTAACCTGTGAGACAATCACACTGTGAGGTGTTGAAACTGCATATGATCTGTTAAGTCTGACAAATTACACTAAGGGGGTTGTTAACACTATGGATTTTACTGTGCAGTCTCCTAAATACCCCCACCATGTGTTTCTGTATTCCTTTACCACATTCAGCACATTTCCCATCTCTCCAAAAGCTTGTGTATAGGTTTCATTACCCTGGATACAATAAAATATTATGTCAAAATGTTCATATTTTCATCATCCTGGGGAACATCTGGTTCAATAGATACACACACACACACACACACACACACACACACACACACACACACAGGTTTTTATTTTGCTGTAGATCTGCTCGTGCTCTCTCGCTGTCGTTTCCTCTTCGTGTCTGGCCGAGGCAGAATGACCTTTTCGGTGGCGGCCACAGCTGATAGCCATGTCACTGAGATCAATACTGCACTAATGCATTCCCCTCACAGTCTCTCTCTCTCTCTTTCTCTCTCTCTCTCCATCTGCAAAGTCATCTCTCTCGTTCACTCACCCACAGCGCCTCTGTGACAAGTTTCATCAGTTCATGTGTCCATAAACCCTCCAGGCATGTCCCAATTCCCACAAATACCCCCGCCCTCTGGAGGGTCTGATAGAAGGACCACTGTGGCGTCTTTCAGGATCAGAAGATTAGTTTTAAGACCTGAAGAAGATTCTGTTTAAGTCTATAGAGATAAAACTGGCAAAGCATCCAGCACGTCATTCATCGCTGAGCGACTTCTGGTGAAGCTGGTTGGCCAGTTTCAGCTGTTGATGGGTGTTGCTGCCATTAAAGCTGAATGGAAAAAATATATTAGTTCACTCAACACTCCTGCATCTATTGCATTGTGAAAGATTCCATTTTACTTTGTTTAAAAGGAGAATACACATACCACAAAAAAAATCCACTGCTCAGTTCAGTCAATGCGTAGACAGTGAATGTGCGGGCTGCTGGAAACCGGAGGAGGTACTGTCAGCACCATTGCCATCTCACAATGTCCAGCATTTGCCAAATACTTATTATTTTTTATCATATACATGAACCCTAGGCTATGTTAAAGTAATATTCAACTAAACAATAAAACATTAGGAACAAGCATTGCCTTATTTACTGGTCAAAATGAATGGCATTTAGCTTACACTCTTATCCAGAGTGACTTACAAGGTTATTCCTATTACAGAGTTGGGCCAACGTAGTGTTAGGAGTCTTGCCCAAGGCTCTTATTGGATTACAGCAGTATGGTCACCTAGACTAGGAAACTGAACCCCAGTCTCCCACATGAGA
Source organism: Astyanax mexicanus (assembly GCF_023375975.1). Classification (NCBI taxonomy): domain Eukaryota; kingdom Metazoa; phylum Chordata; class Actinopteri; order Characiformes; family Acestrorhamphidae; genus Astyanax; species Astyanax mexicanus. The sequence goes on along the minus strand of NC_064420.1, from coordinate 21,422,358 downwards.
TGATCGCATAAATAGCCTGTAGTGGTGTTATCCGCTGTGCCACACAAACCACACTACAAGCTTACTGTAAGTAACCATAGGGTATTCTTAGTTGATGATAGTTCTTTGCAGTATTTGCTCCCCCCAGACACACTAGACATGTGTACAGTCTTTATAAGGAGCAGAAAGTAAGTCAAAATTTCCCGAACAGGACAGTTTTTTGTCTCACAATGTAAATGTTAGTGCAGTAAATCAATGTTAGGAAATATATTAGCTAGCTTAATGTTAGCAATTATTTCTTTAATTCAATCGATGAAAAAATTGATGGGAAACATATAACCATCATCACTAAGCTGTTAGGGCTAAATAACTAACTCAACCAAACTGGTTGACCATTATAACCAGCACAAACAAACAGGTTGACCAGTATAATAACCGTAAATAATCTGGTTAAATACTATAACCAACATTTAACCAACTATAACCAACCCTTATTACCAAGTTATTTGACCACTAAATTCAGCACAACCTAACTAGCTAAAGACTATAACCAACATGACCAAACCGGCTGACCAGTATAAACAGCATTACCAAGTTATTAGGCCAGTGTAACCATTACAACCAACTTAGTTGACAGGTATAAGAAGCTCAATCAATCTGGTTGACCAGTATAACCAGAATTACCAAGCTATTAGACCGGTATAACCATCACAACATACTTAGTCGACCAGTATAACAAGCTCAACCAAACTGCCTGACCAGTATAAACAACCAAACCAACTTAGATGATAATTAATAACAAGCTTAACCAAACTGGTTGACCAGTATAACCAGCATTACCAAGCTGTTAGACCAGCCTAACCATCACAACCAACTTTCTTGACCAGTATAACAAGCACAACCAACCCCCTTGTCCTTACAACAAGCACAGACAAACTGGTTGACTAGTGTCAGTAAAACCAGCACAACCAAACTGGTTAAATGCTGTAACCAACACAACCAAACTGGTTTACCAGTATAAAGAGCATTGCCAAGCTATTAGACCAGTATAAACAAGACAACCGACTTAGATGACCATTAATAACAAGCTCAAACAAACTGTTTGACCAGTATAACCAGCATTACCAAGTTGTTAGGCCAGTGTAGCCATCACATCAAACTTAGCTGACCAGTATAACCAGCATTACTAACCTGGTTAACCACAACATCCAGCACAAACAAACTGGTTAAATGCTGTAACCAACAAAAAAAAATGGTTGATCAGTACAACCAGAATGACAAAGATATTTGGCCAGTATAACTAACATGACCAAAGTGTTTGACCAGTATAACCAGCATGACCAAACTGGTTGACCAGTATAACACATACAACCAAGCTACATTCAACACAACTAGCTAAAGACTACAACCAACATGACCATACTGGTTGACCAGTATAACCAGCATGACCAAACTGTTAGTCCCGTGCAACCATCACATTAAGTGACCAGTATAATAAAAACAACCAACCTGCTTTTCATTATAACCAGCACAGACAAACTTATAATCCTTACTACCAAGTTATTTGACCACTAAATTCAGTACACCCTAACTAGCACTATAAACCACATGACCAAAATGGTTGACGAGTATAACCATCACCACCAACTTACTTGACCTGTATAACAGTACAACCAAGCTACTTGACCATTATAACCAGCACAGACAAACTAGTTGACCAGTATAGCCACTCCAAATAAACTGGTTAAATGCTGTAGCCAACAAGATCAAACTAGCTTATCAGTACAATCAGCATGACCAAGCTCTTTGGCCAGTATAACCACCACAAACAAACTGCTTAAATACAATAACCAACAAGATCTGACTGGTTGGCCAGTATAACCAGCACAACTGAACATGTTGATCAGAATAACCAGTAGAACCCAACTGGTTAAATGCTATATCTATCATGATCAAACTGGTAGACCAGTATAACCAGCATCACTAAGTTAACTGACCTTCAATATCAGCACGATCAAATTGGTTACATACTTTAACCAACAAGCTCCAGCTGAGCATCAGCAGACGAGGTACAGTCTGTTAAAAAGCACCAGCAAGGTGGAGCTACACGAGGGGGGCGGCGGGGGGTTTCTGATAAAGTGGCCGAGGTTGGTGTAATATATATCTCATGCTGCTGGAATAATAATTACCTAAGATTATCAGCGTGTAAATATGTGCATGCGTGCAAATCTTACCAACACCCCTCCTCCCCCACCCCCCATACATAAACACCTGCTGTAATAAGGTTCGCTAATGGTTCCTAGCTAGCACAATTATAGATAGCCCTGTGCTACACCTCTGTCAAGCACATGCAGCAGATGATTACCGTCATTTATTTATTTACTTACTTGCTTATCCTGGAAAGTTTAAATATTCAAAGTGAAGGAATGAGGTAGCGCCCCAATTAAACCACCTCAGTACACATCTAAAGGAGGCGCCATGATGGAAAATGAAGGATCTCCCAGCAGCACAGATAAACACACAGAGGATACATATATAACACACCTCACTCATACCACAAGTTTTTAGATGTTTTAAACACACTGTGATCTAGTCCCAGATTAACGCTTAAAACATATAAAAAATATTCTTATTAAACACATACACTTTAAATCATTATTTAGGCCAACTACGATTTAAAATATACAATTAAAATAACTAAACCTTACCAAATTCACAAGAGAATTTCGCACCTTTAAAAAACTCGAGTTTATGAATATATCTAAACTGATGGCCGTGGTCTGGAAGTGAGGTGTTTCTATCATGGTGGTGGGAAATACAGGTGCGCCACTGACTGATTAAAACCCTAACAACAGTCAGCAGTCAGCTACCCAATCCTGTCTTAGCCATGCAGTGCACCCTCGCCGCGCATACACCCCCACTCGTTACACACAAAACCATGGATGCAAAGCAGCTCACAAATCCAGCTTTTACATCAACAAAAAACAGAGTAAAGAATAAAATTAAATTGCTGTTTCCTTAAATGAGTTGCTGGCACATCTTCACAGTGTAAATGAGCAGGTTAGTATCCTCTGCTGAGATACATAAAGCACCGTGCTGTTAAGATCCCAATGTGCCAAAGTGTGCCAAATGTGCGCATCTGGCTCTTAAAGGGAATGATAACTGGCACTCTGATTGGTTTATTTCATTTAACACCCAAACACACCCACAATTAATTAAAATAATTAGTTCATGCCTTTTGCGCATTTTGAGATGCGTAAGGCACATTTTTTGCGTCCTCACGATACCAAACACACCGACACGCCTTAAATCAAACATCGCAATGCGCAGTTTACTGGTGAGCTATAGATACACTAAAATAGGTCCCCAGGTCTTCTAGGAGATATTTCACGAAATGCATCTTCTTTAGACTGTGGAAGAAAAAACAAATGGCATTTTTTGGAGTTTATTCGCACAATTCTTTTGTGTCCGGACATATACAGTACCAGTCAAAATTTGGACTCATCTTAAATTCAGATGTTTTTCACTATTTTAAAATTGTTTGCACTGTATATTAATAATAAAGTCATTGAAACTATGGCAAACATTTGCACATCTTGACATTTTTTCAGTCAGCTTTATTAATTATTATGTCAATAACTACTCAACTAAGTAATGAAAAGAAAAATACTTTAAGAAATGAAGGTTAGTCAATCCGAAATGTGCAGCCGCAAAGACCATCAAAAACTTTATGATGAAACTGGCTCTCATCAGAACTGCCCCAGAAAAGAAAGATCAAGAGTTAACCCTGTTGCGCAGGATAAGTTCATCAGAGTTACCAGCCTCAGAAAGCACAAGTTAACAGCAGCCCAAAGTATTTTAGTTTGTTTAACACTTTTAAGTTTAATAAATAATTTCTTATGAGTTCCTTCACAGTCTGGTTGACTTCATATTAATGTTCAATATAGGAAAAGTATTTAAAAAAAATGTATAAGGAGAAGGTGTGTTTTTGGTACTGTACATTGTGTACATCTTCAGGACCCTGAGTATATTTTCAAAAATTAAACATGGATCAATTTAGTCTCAATAAGTATTAAAAACTGTACACTACATGAACAATGAATATTAAACTTGGGAAATATACTTGAATTTTGTGCGTTTATTTAAGACAATTAACTTTAAAGTGACTTTTAATGATTAAGTGAGGTGGTTATGTTAAAGTGTACCCATAATCTGCTTTTCCGACAGTAGAGGGTTATGAATAAAGCGGCTGTATCTGCTGCGGTTAGGCTGTGTGGGTGTTTCAGAATGAAGAAGGTCTAGGAGAGAGCAATAACTAAATGCTGAAGATTAACTGTCTTCCACGCAGCCCTTCTTCATCAGCCCACGTACAACACCGCTGCCTCGCTAAAGGTTAAAGCATATTAAAGCTAAGTTATACTTTGCTAATTTAGTCAGAGTAAATTGAATTGTAGCTGTGGATTTAATAAAGAGGAATGAGGAGAGCAGGCTTACGCAATAAGATATCATCACTTTCAGATGAACAGTGAGTTTTTATTACAGTTTTATTAAACCTGAAATCCTTAAACTTTCTGCACTGAACAGTTCATGTCTAAAGTGAGATTTTAGCTTTTTTGATTTTAAGTTTTAAGCCACATGCAGTCAAATTCTCCAGATAAAAATATGCAAATTCACCCAACTGACAGCATGTTAGTTTGCTGAGCCAATCAGAGCCAGCCAGGTTTTGATATTTATCCAAACTGAAGGCATACACTGTAAGGGTCCAGGGTTCAAGTCCCGGTTTGGGCGTCTGCTAATTTCTTACAAGTATGAGTTTTAGAATGCAGGAGTCTCTTGATTTCAAGATACTTTCCGGCTGTTCAGAAGACAGTCAAGGCCTCGGCATACTTCTAGCGAAACGAATTTCGTGAGCATTGCACGAAGTCAAGCGCGCTTTCGCGAGCTTTCGAGCTGGCTTACTTTCTGCGGCTTCGCTTTGCCTGTCTCGCATGCTCCACAACTGCAGGTGGTGCTGTTACGTTAGTAACGCTTAGTTTCATGACTACCGGAAAACCATCGCGCTCCGGTATGGCAACGTGTGAAATACTCAAGGTGTATAAACATTCCCTAGAAGAAGAAGAGGAGGAAGAACTGTTGTCGCTGCTCGGTCTGTACGTAGGCAAGAAAACAGAAAAACGCAGGTGGTACGTGAGACCTTTAAATCGCACAAGGGATAAAGATGGCGAGTTTACAATGCTTGTAAAACCTATGAGATATATTGACGAGGAGACGCACTTTTCATACTTCAGGATGTGTGCAAGTCGGTTCGATAGCTTATTGCGTAAAGTTGCTCCGCATGTAAAACATGCAAGAACGCACAGTTCTCCGATAGACTTCGCAGAAAGACTTGCCGTGACCCTACGGATTCTTGCCAGCGGTTGTACTCAACAGAGTGCTGCAGAAAGCTACAAATTAGCATCATCGACAGTACGTGCTATTGTATCTGAAATGTGCACAGCTATTTGGCATGCTCTTGAAGACTTTGTGGAGTTTCCAAAGCCAACACAGTGGACTGATATTGCTAAGGAGTTTTGGAATTTATGGAATTATCCAAACTGTCTTGGATCAGTTGATGGCAAACATGTGCAGATAAGAGCCCCACCAAGAGGTGGTAGTGACTATTTTAATTACAAAGGCACACATTCCCTTGTGCTTTTGGCAGCATGTAATGCCAGGTATAAATTCACAATGACGGAGGAGTTTTTCAGGAAAGTGAATTTGGATCCAAACTGTTGCAGGGAAAATTAGGACTGCCACCACCATCCTTTGCCTGGTTGCCAGATGACCTCACCGTACGTGTTTGTGGCCGATGCAGCTTTCCCTTTGCATGTCAACCTCATGCGTCCTTATCCGGGTAAGTACTAAATACAACAATTTAATGTTTTACCTTCTATAGAACAAAATGTTAAAATACAAATTATTGTTGTTGTCATTTGTTACATCAGGACTTGAATCTTTGAATGTACACAGCCAGGCACTATCACAAAAAAATCTGATCTGGGCTCTTATGGGTTAATGTTTCTTCATCCTTTTAAATAAAATATTGCTTAAGTAGAAATACAGTCATTTTAGCTTAATACTTGATAAAATGAATGATGAATTTCAAATGATTGCACTAAAAGATAAATAATAATGAAGAGCTAATTCAGTATGTTGAGAAGGGGATTAGTTGATTTTACAAGAGTATATTAAATGATTTGTAGCAATAGTTTACACATACCTATATAACTTATTTGTTCCTGATATTTTTTTTTTGTTCCACTTTTTACAGGATCCTGTTTGTCAGAGGATCAAAGAATTTACAACTACAGACATTCTTGAGCACGAGAACGAGTTATTGAAAATGCATTTGGGTTTTTGGCAGCAAGGTGGCGGATACTTGGGCGGCCAATTGAGTGCACTCCTGAAAAGACAGTGAACATTGTAAAAGCATGTGTTGCACTCCAGAATTACCTGACATGCACAGATACAACCAACACACTCACCACATCATACGTTCCACCACATTTTGTGGACATGCCTATTGCATGTGGAGAAACACGGCCTGGAGAGTGGAGGAGACAAGTAAAGGGGGACAACAACCTCCAGCACCCAGGAAGATTCTCAAATGCACAAGCTACCAGAGCAGCCATTGCCACGCGTACTACCTTGATGCAGTTCTTCTGTTCAGCTCATGGATCTGTGCCCTGGCAAGATGCCATTATTAACAGAGGTGTACTTAATCAGGTGTGAGAAGAAATATTTCTATTTAGCTTAGGTAACAGAGCTATATTCTAACCCCACTCATCTTTGACTGTTATTTACACAAGTTTTATAACATGGCTAAATAATCAGAAATTTGAGAAAAAATTGCTTCCAAGCATATGTTTATTTAAACAAAAAATGTTCTGTATTATAATCCACATCAGTTGAACTGTTAACTTAAATGTGAAAGCTGTTTCCAAAGTTAAGCTCAAAGTAAAAAACAATATACAGTTTGCTGTACAATGTACATTCGTTCAACTGTAATTTTAGCACAATTAAATGTACTACGTTCTTTGAACATTTCTCCAAACTCAAGTTAGATCAATAAAAAAAAAAAAAAAAAAAAAACAAGTAACAGTATTTGCACTGTGTAATGGAATTTGGTTTAGCTGTAAGTGCTGGATATAAATGAAGTGCTTTCAAGACTTTATGCATTTCTTTGCAGTTAAATGTCGTAACAATGTACGAACTAGCAAATGTGAATAAAACATTTCACACATTACAAGACCTGGATTTTTGAACATTTGAAAGTGTGAACATTTAGTGCAAATTAACTCTGAACATTTAGAAGACTTTAGAAAAAAATGCACTCAAGTGACTAAAGCATCTCAAAATTTCCTTAGGTTTGCCTGGCCAGGACTGATTTTTCTGTCTCAAACATTAGATTCTGCAATTTAAATTTAAACTCGCAGCACAACTCGGGGGGTATAGGGACCGCATGAAATCAGCCACATGCTGGACATAACGAGAGAAGCTGTCATTAGTTTTCAGTACTTTTTCAAACTGCTGATCTCTTTCAGATCAACACTTATCAAGCATCTCTGTGATGTTTTTTAAGCTCAAGCCCTCAGAGGAGTCTCTCTTTCTTTTCTGCACTCGTTGGTTGTTCTCCCTTTTCTCCTCTGAAATATCAGAGGATGCATCTGATGAAGTGGATGGTGTACTTGACGAGGGGCCTGGTGCTAAAGGAGTAGATCCTGGAGATGTGAATACTGGGCTGTCAAGGTCTTCGTAGTTTATAGTGGCAATGTCAGAAGGTAGGTCAGATGGTGGCGTTGAGTTCTGGCAGAGATCTGTTGCTCCTTGGTTTGGAAATGAGTACATTTCCACCTCCCTGGTTTTCTTTTGGGGACACAAAAAGAGATTATTTCACAGCTATAAACATACATATATACACACATCAGTGTCTCAGAAAATTAGAATATTATATAAGAACAACTGATACTTTGGGCAGTGTGCCAAATCCTGCTGGAAAATGAACAAATCTGCATCTCCATAAAAGTTGTGAGCAGAGGGAAACATGAAGTGCTGTAAGATTTTGTGGGAAAACACTGCACTGACTTTAGACTTGATAATATAACACAGTGAATCAACACCAGTAGATAACATGACTCTCCAAACCATCACTGATTGGTGGACACTAGACCTCAAGCAGCTTGGACTGTGTCTTTCCACTCTTCCTCCAGACTCTGATGCTTGATTTACAAATGAAATGAAAAATTTACTGATGATCAGTGATGGTTTAGAGCCTTATCATCTGCTGATGCTGAGCTACCTCTTGAACAGCAAAGTAAGTTAAATACCTAGCAAGTTAGTTAACTTAGCTACGTTGTAAACAATGTTACAGGCTTGCAAGCAATTCATATATTTAACTTGCTAAACTCCTTTGTCTTTGTTAGGACATAGAATACACACATACAGTATTACTCACCTCAGAGGAGTTTGGCATGTTTGTTTCTGTCTCACGGTGTTTTATGAAGCCAGAGAGCCAAGACAAGGCTGTGTACAGTGCAGGGGTCTTGTTGCCACCAGCATCTCCACTGCGACCCTTCATTCGCTTTTTTGCCTTCACAAATTTGTCACGGAGATTTTTCCACTTTTGGCGGCAAAGATTAGAATCTTTTCCAAGAGTTTCTCCGATCTCTCTCCACGAGTTTAAACCAATCTGGGTGTCTTTGTATTCTTTTAATGACGAATCGTAAAGGTGAGGGTACCGCTGTACCTGCTCAGCCAGCCCCTCTTCAAAATCGTCCATGTTTGTTTTCTTGGCACGCCTCTTTTTTAACGACCAATCACAGCCTTTGTCGCGTTGTGTCTTCGGCCGTGGAGTTCGCCCAGCTTCCATGTGCACGACACGGCGAACGAAGCCCCTGTGCGACGTCCGCGCCTGTTCGTTTTCTCCGCAATTACGTCACATTGTTCGCTAGAGCCACGCGAACGTCGTCTCCGCATGAAGTATGCCGAGGTCTTCAGAGGCCAATCCTAGAAAATATTCCTCTATTTACTTCTTGACCACCGTGTATCAGTTGAACAATGTAAATCCGCTATAAGAAGGCATCCTCAAGGGCCCGGATAGCTCAGTCGGTAGAGCATCAGCCTTTTAATCTGAGGGTCCAGGGTTCAAGTCCCTGTTCGGGCGGCCAAAGCCTGTGCTTCTTTGTTACCAATTAAACCTTTAAACGCCTCAACTGAGCATGACCTATAGACGTTAAAAGTGCCCTTCAAGTGTCTCACATAACTCTGTGTAACTGAGGTAATTTTAAAGCTGTGCACAAACTGTTTAGACTCAATGACTAGATTAAAAGCAACACTTGACCCCAACATGATTTAAACACGCAACCTTCTGATCTGGAGTCAGACGCGCTACCGTTGCGCCATGAAGTCATCGATGCTGTGTGACTTTTGTTGCCTGCTTTTGGACAGCACTGTTATTCAAGAGTAACTCCTTTAACTGGAGACAAACTGGATAGCTCAGGAAGATGTAAACAAGGCATTTAATGTGGAACTTTAGGTATGAGGACAAAAATGGATTAAGTAATGGGATAAGCAACCTAATTCTCGATTTGCTGAGATGTAGTATTTGAGTGAGAGTGACCTTGTCTGGCAAGATAGAACTTTGAATCAGGGCCTGGATAGCTCAGTCGGTAGAGCATCAGTCTTTTAATCTGAGGGTCCAGGGTTCAAGTCCCTGTTTGAGTACCTACCAGTTTCTTACAAGTATGAGTTTTAGAATGCAGAATTTCAGAAGACAATCAGAGGCCAACCCTAGAAAATATTCCTCCATTTACTACTTGATCACCATGTATCAGTTGAACATTGTTAATCCGCTATAAGAAGGCCTCCCCAAGGGCCCGGGTAGCTCAGTCGGTAGAGCATCAGACTTTTAAGGCAAACAACTTTAAGTCAGCTGAACAAGAAATATTGAATTGCACCGTAAACTATAGCAAACTAGTTGCCTTAACTAATTATGTTTCTTGTTAAAGTTGGCATAACGTAAGCATTTGTGTTGGCAAAATTTACAAATTGTAGTTGAGGCTCTTTATTTAAACAGGGTCTACTGAATTTTCACCTGATGTAGGTCACGCTATTTGCATATTCGGTGTGTCCTCCCATCTCTCACTCACCATCAGTGTATAGTCATTCTCCACAGGCTGCCTTCTCTTGACTTTTGTATATTTGTTATATAGTGGTTAACTGAGACAGGTGAGCTCGGACTTTGGCGCATTTGTATCTTAACAGTGCAGTGCTTTGTCTGTCTCAGCAGAGGACACTGACCTGCATGTTCACTCTGTGAACTCCTAACCATCTCTTCTAGGATTAGTAGGACCTAATACGTATAAAAATTTTGTTCTTGTACAGGAAGTCATTGTTTAATGGGGACAGCAGTATTGCAATCCACACAACATTATTTGTAACATACCAGAGTTCAAAAGAGGACAAATTGTTGGTGCACGTCTTGCTGGTGCATCTGTGACCAAGCCAGCAAGTCTCCAGCCACGGTATCCAGGGTAATGTCAGCATACCATCAAGAAGGACCAACTACATCCAACAGGATTAACTGTGGATGCAAGAAGAAGCTGTCTGAAAGGGATGGTAAGGTGCTTACCTGGATTGTATCCAAAAAACATAAAGCCAAGGCTGACCAAATCACGGCAGAATTCAGTGTGCACCTCAACTCCCCGTTTTTTACCAGAACGGTCCGTCGGGACAATAAATTATTGTGCTCAAAAACTAGGTGTTTCAGTTTCATTGTCCAACACCTGTAAATAAATCTGACAAAATCACTTTTTTTTAGAGCGTGTTAACATAAGGAAGTCATGTTTGAAAAGCAGCTTAAGTAATTCTACCATTGTTCTCCATAATGACTGTGTCACGTCTTAGCCCTGTCTCATGTCTCTGTGTGTCTTCCCCACGTGACCTGTGCCCCTCTGTGTCTCCTGTCAGTAGTTTTCCATCACGTGTTTCTCATTTGTAGCTCCGCCCCTTCCCCAGGTGTTTCCAATTATTGCGTGTTTCATGTTACTATAAATAGCCCTCCTCTGTCACTTGTCCCTTGTTTCATTCGTCGCTCCCTAGTTCCCTGCTTAGTGTTTTGCTTCTTGTTGTTTTTGCCGTGTAAATATATCCCTGCCCTGTTTAGTTTATGTTCTTAGCTTTGTTTGTTTCTTTGTTTATTTACTCCCTGTTTGTTTATATCTTTAGTACTTCTTGTTTGTTTAGTTTATGTTCACTAGTTCCTCTCGTTTGTTTTGGTTTACTTTATTATTATGTGTTCTTTGTTATTTGTTTATCTTTGTTATTTATTTATATATATATTTATTAAATTATTCGTTTCGTCCCTACCTGCACTTGCGTCCGTCTCCTCGTCTCCCTGCCTGGGTCAGTTCCTGACAGACTGCCTCTAACATTTGATGTCTTTTTTAATATTAATGAAATTATTTAAGTCATTAATTTGCTGATAAAGTAACTAATCCAAAATAAACAAACAATGTATGTTATTTATTAACACCCCCACCAGCAGGCTGTCTCTGTTTCTCTCCGGAGCTTTCCACAGAGCAGGGTTGTTCTCAGCTGTGACTCAGGACAGATTGTAGTTTCTGAAATGTAATTACCACAGCGGGAGGTGAGAGAATCCCCAGGCCTGTACGGACATCGACACATGCCCACCAGTTCCCCCACGCTGGTGTTTACCATCTCACACATCACTCGCACCTTCTCACTTAGCTGCTCCTCCAGCTTTCTCCTCAGAGAGCATCGTGAAGGGCCATGGAACTGTACGACATAATGTTCTCATCCACTATAACCTAAAACAACCTTTCAGACAATTATCAAATTAGGTGCATCACAAAATGTTCAACTCAGGTTCATTTGTATCACATTTCAGGCCCTATTTTAGGGATCTATAGGCGAGCTGTCAACAGCGCAACAGACAGCTTGGTTTGGGAGGGTGTCAGTGTGTCTTTGCTATCATAATGACGGGAAAAGTACACCTTGCATGTTTCGAAACGTACAAAAGGCAAATACTAATTCTCTTAAATAATCATTGGTATGTTTTGGGAATAAAGTGCAACAAACAAATCATCACGTCACTTGCCCCCACATTCCGTTTAAGAGCCAGCTGCACTCTGACTTTGGTGGATTGCTATTTCAGGGGCACAGCTAAAGCTGGATGTGTCACTTCTCAGCAGCAGAAACTGACCTGCTCATTCATTCTGTTTATTGGTAATGTAAAATCTTGCATATCCAAGATAGCAGTGAACGCCTGACTGTTGACGGAAGGCGTGAAAATAGACTGTTGACAGAGTGCAAGTTAGTAATGAACATCGCAATGCTGCTTGTGCAGGGTGTAAGACAGCGCCCTTCATGTTTAACACATTTTCGTTAAACATTATGACAGTACAGACCTTGGCTTTAAGGAGAACTTCGGTGTAAAATTGACTTTTGGTGTAGTAAAAACAGATCCAGTAGTTTTGTGCTTTTTGCCCAGCACTCGTACAACAGCTGTAAATCGCTTTTTGCACTGTTATCCAGGCTCAAAGTAGCTCCACACCTCTGGAAAGCCCTGGCATTTAAATCGAGGCATTAAGAAATGTGTACAAGAAGCTTATTGAAAACTAATGTTTACATCCCATAACACTAGCTTTCAGCTCTGATCGCCGCCATCAGTGTACTGATAATGATAGACCTATATACATAGACTCTGCATACCCTGCCACATGGTGTAGCAGCCGGTGCCAGGAGGCATGCTATACGGAGTCTATGTATGTATGATTTAAATCTCGATGTAAATGTCAGGGCTCTCCAGATTCTACCAAGAAGGTGTGGAGCTATTTTGAGTCTGGATAACGGTATAAAAAGCCCATATATGCCCCAATAGGGCCGTGGTACAGACTGCTGGGAAAAAAGCACAAAATTAATGGATCTTTGAAAGCTGTAGGAGAGCGGAGGTGGGCTATTTAACAAAGGTAAGTACTTTTTATCATGTTTTACTACACCCAAATCAAATTTACACCGGAGTTCTCCTTTAAGTGAATTCCTCTAATAATAATAATAATAATAAGAAAAGTGCTTTAACTGAACCTTACTAAACTCTAATTAAATACCTGTGCTTTAGAGCACCTGGAGTAATAACAAACTCATTGAAAGATCAGTTAACTGGTCCCACCAGGTTCTCTCTACAGCTACAGTTGGTCCACAAAGCATCCCGGGAAGAATGCATAACACATTAAGTGAAGTTTGCAGCCTCCGAACACGCACAGGCAGATCTAGGCGAAGACACCCCCCTCACCTCCCCATGGACTGCACAAAGCTCAGACCACAGTTATTAATTAATTGTCATGCAAGGTAATGAGGTCTGCAATGAGAAATTCCCACCTGTACGGAATTGCGAAACACGTGAAATATGTGTTCCGTTTGCAAATGGGACTCTTCTGGGCGCGGTGGTCCGGAAGGAGAAACTTCGACACTGAACGATGGTACAAATGTATTCTTTTCAACCCCAGGCCAATTTGCTCCCAGTGTAGCCGCTATTTGTCAATGTCTGGAGGTTTTTGTCAGAGCCCTCATGCTCTCCAGGTGCAGTACAGTACAGACATATGCAGTCTATGTAGAAGTTAGACAAGCTGGGGGAGAGAGAAGTGAAAAAAATAAAAAGAAGGAGAGCGTGTGTGTTATCTACTGGTTCTATTTGGTTCTTAGGATGAGTGAAGAAAGAAAGCATGACGTCAGTGTCAAGCTGCTTCTGATTTCTAAGGGTGTTTTCACACCAGCACTATTTGGTCCAGTTAAACGAGTTTGGTGGGTGTGAAAACAGTAATCGCACTTGAGACCTCAAAGAAGAGGTGGTCTGGTCTCTGTCTAGTCCCAAACAAATTTGGTAGCGATTCCTATATTCCTGATTTATTACCCACATCATTTCTATAGTTATTAACAATTGCTGTCTCTGCTGCTGCTTTTCACACTGAATGCATCCTCTCTAATCCGATGAAACTATGCAGAGCTTTAAGCAATATAGCATATTCCACTGTTAATTTTTTTTTAAGTGAACACTGCAAAAATATATGTGCTAGTTCGGAACACAGGAACTTCTTACTGTACTTATTTTCTAGCTGCGCCCCAGACTGCTCTGACCAACAAGCGAAGACAGTGTTTTTTCTTCTCCTGGATGTTAAAGTTACATGAATACTGGTCTGATTTACCTACTGAGTAATTTCAGGAGTTATTTCTGCCTTGTGCCCAGTGATTCTGGCTGGGTACTTTCCAGACCCAATGACCAGAAAGAATCAAATAAGAAACTGAATGAATGGTTGGATGTTTTGGTCATACTTGGTCATACCTGTTGGATGAGCATAAGCTGGGCAGAGAGTATGATGAACGGGTCATGGTTCTGCTGGCTGGTTTCGGTTCTTCTCAACAGGTTCTTGCATAGGTTCACTACATTTAGACAAACATGGTCATTGTGTGGCCAATATCTGGTAGTTTCATAGCTCGAAGCATCTAGAATTTTGGGTCAATCCGTATTTGCTTTGTATGCTCTGTGTTAAAGTAAATGTATATTAACTCCAGGCTGAGTTAAATTTTGCAGGACACCCTTTCATTTAGTTTTGAAAGGCACCATATTTTGTTCCTAAAATAAAAGAGTGTACTGCAACTTTTGACTCTTTTAACCTTGTAGAAGTTTGTATTGTTTCTTCTTGTTAAACTCCAACACATGACTAATCTATACCTTGGTCTAATTTTACCCTGCAATTTCCAGGATCTGAGCCTTTTAGTCTGTTTTGCTTTTTTGTCAGAGCAAAAGTTGCTTTTTAAGAAAGAGTGGCTGATGGTGTAGAACAGGTTATGGCAAAGCACCTCGACTCACAGTTTTGGAGACAGAAACTGGGCCACTCGCTCCCACTGGGATGGTGAGGAAAAATGTTTGTTTCAAACAGCAGAGAAAGTAAAGAGAGGTGGGTAATGTTCTGAACTGAGGCACTGTCTGGTTATAAAAGGACAGGCTGAACAAATATGCTTCCTAAAGCCAACCCTAATTAGGCTCTACGACACTAATGAGTCCCGTATGATTAGCATTATGTTAGATTCATGTTAGGAGTGTTCTGTCAGGCTGACTAAAAAACAAACAAACATATACATAAAAAACAGTCTGATTTTAAATAACCTAAAATCCCCCCTTTATAAGTAGACTTTTGTTAGAATTTTGTTACTAGTCATGCAATCAGTGACTGGAGAAGACTTTAAAAAGATTGACCAAAAGCTCCTAATGTGATTATGATTAAATATATATATATATATATATATATATATATATATATATATATATATATATATATATTTTTTTTTTTTTTACAATAAAAGCTATTCAAACTCAAGTAGGAACATGCAAAATAGTTTTTATTAGCACTATGTTAACATCTCTGTAGCAATGGATACATTATAAAGATTTTTGTAATGTGACTGAAGTACAACTAGTCAGTTGCTTATGTAAATAGATAGATAGACAGATAAATAGATAGATAGATATCAGTGGGTATACATAGTACACAAGTATATAATATACTTATACAACAGTTAGTTCCGACCTCACAATCTGATTGGTTGAGAAGTGATCTAGCCGTGATGATATTTCGTGATAATATCACGGCCTTCTCACACTAAACTTGTATCTCTCCGCCGACGCGTTGCCGAGTAACGGCGTATATACACAGGACACCCGCAGCAGCGTTAGCTTAGCACAGACTAGCGCTCAGCCGCGGCACGCTCGCCCGCAGCACTGGCTCGTCTTTCGTGGAAAAAAGGGAACGAAAATCGCTCGGTTAATGCCGTCTTGCAGCCAGAACGCTAACCAGCCAGGCTAGGCTAAGATAAGTTAATGCTGAGCTAAAGCAAGCTACTCTAACCTAACCACAGTCCAGCCACCTAGCTAAAACCAACACCACCCAGGAAAATAAGCAGAAATACTAAAATTCGCGGCTTTCACCTGAAGACGACTCCACGGAGCTGGAGAGGAGAGTATTAGCGTTATTTCACGCTCCTAACGTTACCATCTTCACTATTCCCAATTTTGCTTTCAAGCTAACTTTCGTGGCGTTAGTCTGCCTGAACCATACACTGTATGTAGTTAAGTTGTGGTGGAACTACTTTTTGGCGGAAGGCTCAGTCCATATTAAAGCATATTCAAACTGAATTTCTTAAAGTTCTTTGATTTATTTTCTTTCTTTATTTAGTAAAAAAAGAAACTGTTGTGTAAAAGCAATAGAACACTCGAGGGAGTGTGTTATCGCGAATAAGATCACGGTGATGTTATTTCGCGATAACACACTCCCTCTCGTGTTCTATTGCTTAATTATAACATGATACTGTCAAAAATTTGCATTAGTGCATTACACCATTTAGTAACAATGATAATTTCGCTACAAATAATAGCTACCCTAGCTCTGTTAACATGATCTTAAATTGTTATTATTATTATTATTATTATTATTATTATTATTATTATTATTATTATTATGTTAGCAGTCCTGTACAGATGTGAAATGAATTGAAATGGAGAAACTGACAAAAAGGTCTAAAAAAAAGTGCTAACATGGCTTTAAGTGAACAAAAGCAATCTAAGGGTAATTAACATATTGATGCTAATATTAATAATGATTCACATCAAGTTAACATTGTATTAAGATTATTTAATCAGGGGTTTTAGAGGAATTAAAAGAACAGAAATAGAGAGTGACCAAAAAGCCTAAAGTGCTAAAATAACTGAATGAATAAAAGCATTCAAATTATGATTAGCATTGTGTTAGCATTTTGTTAGCAGTCATTTACTGACAGACTGGAAAAGAACAGAAATAGAGACTCACCAAAAAGCCTGAGGTGCTAAAATAACTCTGAGGGAGTGAAAGCATTATGATTATGATTAGCATTATTTTAGCATTTTTTATTAGCACTCATTTACTGACAGGCTGGGAAAGCAAAAAAACAGAAGTAAAGACAAGCCAAAAAGCCTGAAGTGTTAACATGGCTGTAAGTGAACAAAAGCTAGCTAGCTCAGTTTAATTAACAACAAATCCTGTATGGTTAGCATAATGCTAGTATTTTTATTAGTGTTATTGTTTAAGCCCTTATGTATAAAATGACTTAAGGAAGTTTTAAATGGACAGACTGTCTAAAAGGCTGGCATGGTTGTGAATGAACAGTTATCTCAGGTTAATTAGCATGATGTTTTGTTTGTGGTTGTGTTTATATTAGCATTTGTGGTGGTGCTGCTTCTTTAACAGCAGGCTGTCTGATAAGCCCTCCAGCAAAAGTCCCTTACACACTTTGCTAGTTGCCTTCCCCCCTGCTGGTTCCCCCGGGACCTGCTCGCATCAGCCTGTTCTGAGTGGTACAGAACGTTCACAGCAAAGTTCTGGCAGTATGTGAGTGTCTGTGTGTGTGTGTGTGTGTGTGTGTGTAGCGTAGAGTTTAAACAGTGGCTATAGTCAGCTGGTACTGATGCAGTGGAATAGGGAATATAATTTGGGTCATAATCTGATCGGTTTTCATAACTTTTAGTAGACTTTTATTGTGTAAAATGTTATGGGAATTTGTTCTTGGTATGGGTGTTCTGTTTTGTACGAAGAAACTCAGATTGGTTTGACCTAGAATAAGCTGGCTAGCTTAACCCTTTAACATCATCAACATGGGAAAACAAGCAATGTAATATTGTATTGGTTGTTTAGGACAATAATGAAAACAATTACAGTCCTATTTTTCTCTTTAAAGGTCCCATTTTTAAATAAAAAAAAGTGTGCAATCATTTATGTTTTGATTTTTTTTCTAATATATTTACAAAAATGTCTGCAATTCTGATTTTACTTTCACATTATGAGGTATAAAGTACAAAAAAAATAGGAAAAAACGTTTTTGTTTTTTTGTGAAAAAAAGGTCGAAAGATATGAAGACTTCCTGACTGCAATGTATTCATTTATTTGAAACGTTAAATTTGAAGTGTATTTCTTCTTCTTCATACAATGCCTTTTCAGGCTATAAAACAGAATCTGAGAGCGGAGCTGGGTGCCGTTATCTAAATGAACATTTATCATGGTTGGCTTTTTACGATCACATTACCATATGGTAATTCCCATCATGTGCTTGAGTGGCTATCTGGTAAGCAGAGGGGATGGAGAGAGAGAAAACGAGAAAAAGAGAAAGCGAGAGAGACATCAGGAGTGTGTGTGTGTGTGTGTGTGCTGAATGCTGATGGAAGCAGGGATAATTTGTGCAGTGTGTTTTTTTGTAGTGTGTAGATAAAGTAGGGCTGTGTTGACTGTACCAGTTCACAGAGGTCAAGTGGACTGACCTCCGCTGTCTGAGAGAGGAGAGCAAACTGCTCACAGCTACACACACACACGCACACACACACAGACTCATTCACTAATGCCCTGCCCCATTTAAGTCATGCAAAACACATTCCTTCAAACACACACACACAGTCTGTGCCTGTCTGAAACACAGTAGACCTACTTTAGGAAGGCAAAAAACATTTCTCAAACACACACACACTCACAGCCCCACACACACTCTCTCTCACTCCTTATGATTTATTGAGGGTTCTTAGCTCCATGACTCATCTTGGATTCTGAAGATAATGGCTATACAGTCGAGCACCAATGGCAGTATTTATATAAACAAAGCTTCTGCTACATCATACTGGTACAGAATAGAGGGCAGTGGGTCTTAAACCTGAAGCCCATCTATTTGGGACTCTCCAGCATATCAATAGTGATTACCTGACACCAACAAATTATATATATATATATATATATATATATATATATATATATATATATAACCCTAATTCTGATAAAATTAGCACAGTATAGAAAATACAATGCAAAATACATAGTTACTTACATTTACATTAACTTTTATTAATAGAATTCTCCAGACATTCCCTAGGCAGGCTAATCAGGCCAGATCAGTTCCTGTATCAACTTCCTTTTTCTTCTGCTGCCATGCCTTTTATCATGTGCAGCATGTGGTTTTGCATTGTCTTCTAAAGAATCACCATCATTGATCATCAGTAAATTTTTAATTTCATTTGAAATGAAGGTACGAGAGTCTGGAAGAAGAGTAGAGAAGCTCCAAGCTGCTTGAGGTCTAGTGTGAAGTTTCCACAATCAGTGATGGTTTGGAGAGACATGTCATCTGCTGGTGTTGGTCCACTGTGTTATATAAAGTCCAAAGTCAGTGCAGTGTTTTTCGGAAAATCTTACAGCACTTCATGTCTCTCTCTGCTGACAACTTTTATGAAGATGCGGATTTCATTTTCCAGCAGGACTTGGCACACTGCCCACTCTGCCCAAAGTATTAATTAGTCTTAGTACCAAAATCATAAAAATAAAAAATTCTGAATGAGAAGCAGAATTAGATGCAGAGCAGAATTTAGAATTTAATTGATGCCCCAAAACACCAGGAGGGTGAAGACTAGCAAATGCCTCCTCTGATACACGTGAAATCAGCCACCGCTTCTTTTCGAGCTGCTGCTGATGCAGCATTACCGAGTAGCATCACAGTGCACTCGGAGGAAAGTTTAGACTCAGTTCTGATACATCAGCTCACAGATGCCCTGTGCCCCGGACATCACCCTTTAGTGATGTGGGGAGGGAGCAGGGCCAATTTTGCTCCCTCTGAACGCCGGCAGCTGATGGCAAAGCTGCATGAGCTGGGAGCATGAGGGGGTCAGTATTCTAAATTGACATTAGAACCAGAACTAGTATTGCACTGGTGACTTCCTGATTAAACAATCCAAATACTCAGTTCCCTGTGCAGCTCTGTGCGCAAATATTGTAAACAAGTAAACTCAAAGTGCTGTTTTTTTGTGTATGGTGTATGTTCCCTCCCCCTGCACCTGTTGTGTTAACCTGAACTTCTGAAGTGGGCGGATTAACAGTTTTTCACTCTCCAGAAGCTCCTCCCCCTGAGTGGCCGTAGGGACAGCTGGCCCTCTCAGACCTCAGTGGCCTGAGAGAATACTAATAAACGGCACATGATGAGTGCATACTAACTACAGCATTGATATTCTAAACTATTCCAGCACAGCAGGAGGCCAGGACCCGCCGCAGTCGCTCCACAGAGGAAGTGACGGCTCTGTGTGTGTGGCAAAAGGAGACGTCCTTATTAACCTTTATTACACACATACACACATACACACACACATTTATAGATATACTCAGCAGCAGCCATTAATGTCAAAAACAGCTGGCAACAACAAAAAAAAAAACGTCCAAATTGTGTCAAAAGTGTCAATATGTTGTGTGGCCACCATTATTATCTAACACTGCATTAACCCTCACCCCAATTCACCAGGATTCATTCACAGGTTTAAACTGGAATTATTTTCCATTCTTCTCGAATGACATCAAGCAGGACACATGGTGCTCTATTCACTCTAAAAAACAGAGGTACGATATGAGTACTTTTTTGTACTCAAAGGTACATTCTTTATAATTGTACCCTCAATGGTACAATACTGGTCTTTACAGGGTCAGATTTGTTCCCTCTGAAGTACAAAGTGTTTTCTAACAGCAATAAGTACAAATTTGTACCATTTAACCAGCCAAAGGGTACATTCAGTATTCTGTATCACTGAACTAATAAACAATATTTATTTTAATTGCACATTTTTTATTTGAAAGCCAGACAATTTTGGATCATCAAGTTCTTGACACATATTCAGTTGATGATAATGTTTATAATCTTTATAATCTTTACTGGCACAAAAATATGGGTACAAAAAAGGACTTTCCCTGAAAGGTACTTTTTTGTACCTCAATATAAGGTACAGCCCCAGCGACAAGCTTTGTACTCTTTTAGGTACAAATCTGTACTTATTTTTCTTAGTGTGTTGGGTTTAGGTCTGGATACCTAATTGTCCAGTCTTAATCACCTTTACCTTTAGCTTCTACTGCAAAGTAGTTGTCATCTTAGAGGTGTGTGTTTGGGGTTGACCTCCCACTTCTTCAACCTCTGCAGCAATGCTGGCAACGCTTATCTGTGTCTATTTTTTAAAGCCAACTTTTTTGGTTGAGTATGGCCCGTTCTAAATAGAAACTTTCCAGGAAGATCTATAAGAATCTTTTTGTAGTCTTTGCAGAGAGCAACGATTCTGTTTTTGCTATGAGATTCTGTTATTTGCTATGAGATGCCATGTTAAATATCAAGTTGCTATTATGAGGGAATTGAAAGGGTATTTGGAAAAACCAAATACGGGTCTGGGGATAAAAATTAAACAAACCATACCACACTCAAAGAAAAATGTATATATAAACAAAACAAAAGAATAGACAAAAACAGCAATCCATTAAAAAACGAATTAAAAACAATCACAGGCTTTTTGTGCAGAATAATAAAAGTTTTGGTTAGTTTCAGTTTCAAATCATGAAAACAGCTCATCAAAACCTCAACCTATCCTTTATATTTGACAATATTTGATTAACTTGCAGGTCCTTACTTATTTTTATTTAACTGAACTGAGTTGTATTTTATTTATAGCCTCTCGCTGAATTCAGCTCCGCGCTGCAAAAGAGAGAGAGAGAGAGAGAGAGAGAGAGAGAGAGAGAGAGAGAGGCGCAGCGCATTTTGACTGATTTCTCTTGATTATTATACACTTGTCCAACCTTATTTATTAAACGTGTTTTTTTTAGAAGACAGAGGTTATTCTGCGGGCAATGCCACTTTGCGTGCCTGACATTTTAGAGCGCTGGACGAGATTTTAATTCATAAATTAATATATTTCATATTTTAATAAATTTGCCCTGGTGATAAGAAACGAATGCTAACATATAGCTTTATATTTCTGTGTATTTCAAATGTTTTAAGTTTTATATAATTGACGGGCAGCACCAGACGCCAGGGTGACAACATGCTTTATTTTTCAGATATAAAAGTGAAATTCTTAAATATAAATATAAATCCTTAAAACTGACAGAAACAAATATAACTAATAATAATTTATAGTTACTGTGCAGATTTTAAGTATATTTTATTTTTTATAGTGGGTGAGGTTTATTTTTCTGTGATGGTATGGGGTATTTTGGAGTGCAGGGTGATTAATCATGCAAAGCTTTTTTACCTGAACACACATCATTTCCAGACCACCCCGCCTATCGGCGTTAATATATTCCAGAAGTCCAACGCTATTTTAAGGACGCGTGCAAGGCGTAAAAATAGACTGTTGATGGGGTGTACGATGGCAACGCGCCACGCTACACGCCTTGCGCGGGGTGTACGATAGGGCCCTTTGTCTGTATGCGCGAAGTAAAAAAAAAGTTTATTCAGCTGCTAAAGTAACGTGCAGTAATGGGGTGTCGGAAATGGTAACGGCGTTATAGTTACAGCCAGAGTAATTTGTTAAATTACTCGTTACTGAAAAAAGTAACGGCGTTAGTAACACCATTTATTTCAATGCCGTTACTACCATCACTGTATATGAGTTTGTACATCAATACAGTGTAATACAAACAGATAAACTGGTGCAGGCACACACATAAATAACAACACACACACACACACACACACACTCCTTTCAGCTAGCTGGACAGTGTGTTTGCTCAGGGCTTTGCTAATACCTGCATGTGCCCATTTGTTCCGTGTTTACCATGAGGCTGACTGTCAGAAAGTAAACACACTCGTCAGGGCATCTGTCGCTTCTTCAACAGGAGCACACACACGCACACACACACACACACACACACACACACACACGTACGTTTGGTAAATAATTAGCAGTCAGAGCACTAATCACAGTTCAGCTGTTGTGATAGGACTCCCATGACTGAGAAACCTAGAATACTGGAATACACACACACACACACACACACATATAGATATATGAAACAAAGTGCCCTGGGGAACATTGAAACATTATTACAGTGCCCATCAGAATTTGATTAAGAATGAATCAGAGTCAGAATTTGGAAGAGAATTAGAATCTGAATTTGGACCAAAATCAATCAAGAATCTGAATATGAATTATATGAATATGAACAGTCAGAACAAGAACCATTTTTAGAAACACAATCAGGGTCTGAATTAGAATTCAGATTTTGAACATTAATTATTCACTCAAAATAAGAAAAAAAAATACACATATACACTCTTGTGTGTATGTTTACTGCTATATAATTATAAACCCCTATTATGTGGGTCCATATGAGTATTTCATTTTGTGTATTCTTTCTCATTTTGCTATTGTATTTGAAGAGGGAAATTTTGCTTTGTCTCAAAATATGTAATTAGGTTTTCTGGGGGCTTTTAAAAGTATCACACAGGTGATGTAAGGATAAATATATATATTTTTTTGCAAAACTGAATGTGCATGGTTGTTGGAGGAGCCTGTCCAAAAGCGCTTACCTGATTGTCCAGGGTGGTTTTTCATGTATAATAGTAGTTTGCAGTTGTAGAATGCTAATTTACACTTTTATTAACAATGTGCACATTACGTACAATGTACGATATAAAATATATATATATATAATATATAATATATATATATATATATATATATATATATATATATATGAAGTAGAGACTGACAATTGGTGGTTACTATTTTTTAAAGTTTTGCATTAACCATACAATGATTTAATCTTTATAACAAAAAAATTAAAGAGTGTATAAAAACACAATTAAATAATGTCTGAGTTCGTATATCTTGACCTAAAATGACCTAAAAAAACAAACCATATATTTTTTAGTTTAATGCTTTGTGATTTATTAAGTCAATAAATTTGACATTTGACATAAAAGAAATCCCATGTGTGTGCCTGAAAGAGTTATTCAGAAAACATTAATAAATATTAATAAATAACAATAATATTTTATACAGACCATTCTCCAGTAGCAGCTTTTTTCATTCTTTTTTTATTTCCTTTTTTCTTTTATTCTTTTATTTCAATTGAAATCAGTTCCGTTTTATTTGTATAGCCTTAATTTATAGGATGCATTTCCCTAAGCAGCTTCAGGCTCAAATAAAAAAGACCTCTTTCTTTTCTTTCTTTCTTTCTTTATTTCTTTTCTTTCTTTCTTTTGTAGAGGCTCGGTTTGCTTCTGCTGTGACTCTCATTCTTCACCTGTCTGTATTTCTGGTCGCTGTTGAATAGATGCGGCGGGACGGCTATTCTCTGGGCTGCTCCTGCGGGAGACCCTGCCTGCAGTGTCCCCAAAAACTCCTTAAAAAACCCTGAGGGTCTGCATCAGAACATCCATAAACCCCCCCCACTACCCCACACCTCTGAATCAGGATGAGAGAGAGCGTAGGCGAGAGATTGAGAGAGAGCACAACTCAACACGAAATACGAATTCGTTTTAAAAAACAGTCATTTTTTAACAGTATAATGGGCCCCTTTTTAAGGATCTATTAAAATAGTCCATTGCAGATCACACAGCTGGATTTAGGGTGTGTTCGTGTAAAAAAAAAAAAAAAAAGTGCACAAAAAAACACCTTGCACGGCTTGAAACTCGCAAAAGGCATGTACTAATTCTCTTCATTAATCATGGGTTTGTTTCGGGCATAACGTGAAATAAACCAATCATTGTGTTATATATTCGGTATTGCCTTTAAGAGCCAGGTGAGCTCTGACTTTGGCACGTTCATATCTTAACAGCGTGGCACTTTTGCGCGTCTCAGCAGAGGATACTGACCTGCATGTTCACACAACGAAGGTACGCCAGCAGCTCATTTAAAAGAACAGCAATGTTATTTTATTTTTTATTCTGTTTATTGTTGAGTTGTGTACGGGGGTTTACATGTGCTCGGAGTAAGCATGGACCATGACGATTGACTGTTGTCTAGGTTCACTCTTAAAGCTCCAATGCTCTTTGAACGGCGCAAGCTCAAAGTGTAAAAATAGAGTGTTGAAGGGGTGTAAGATAGCAAAAAGCATCGTGACACGCCTTGTGCAGGGTGTACGATAGGGCCCTATGTATTAAAATACATCTGCGCTTCTATAATTCAGAGATAATTGAGCGATACTGTGGCGATAGCAGCACAGAGCCGATTTGCATCCGTTAACATTTAAAGGGCTGTGGGTGAGGATTGTGGGTAAATGTGGTGACCTCTCTGTCTCTCACAAACACTCTGTGACAGACAGACACGCGCACACACACACATGCACACGCACACACACACACACACAGAAAGGAGCAGGGATTTTCCTCTTTTGTAATGCGATGACAGTCAGTCAAACCTCAGCCTCAATAAACACCCTTATCACCCGCAGGCCTGCACACCGGTATACAGTGAGAGGGGGCGGAGGAGGCAATCATCACACACAGGAGCACAGACACCCCAACGGACACAACCATTTCAGTTCAAAACAGTCATCCTTTCAGAAAGAAAAAGAAAAGTTTAAATCGATTCTGCCGGACTTAAACTACGCTGATGGACACAGGGTCACCTAGCACACCTCTGTGAAACAGCCAGACAGGCTAAAAAAATAAATACTGCAAATAATCAGTCAACCTGAAAACTGACCAGTAAACAGTTTATTGCGATTTAAATCCTTAAAGAGGCACTAAACGCAAAACCGTATTTTTTATCAATATCTGAAATGTGTTTATTTGAAGTAATGAAAGCGCTACCACTATGATCAGGAGATCGCCGGTTCGAATCCTGCTCATGTAACTTGCTGCATCAGTTGCCGGAGCCCTGAGAGAGCACAATTGGCCTTGCTCTCTGGTGGGTAGATGGTGCTCTCTCTCCCCACATCACTCCAAAGGGTGATGTCGCTCAGCACATGACGTCTGTTAGCTGATGTATCGGAACTGTGTCACTGCGCTTTCCTCCGAGTGCGCTGTGATGCTACTCAGCAATGCTGCAATAGCAGCAGTTTGAAAAGAGGCGGTGGCTGAATTCACATGTATCAGAAGAGGCATGTGCTAGTCTTCACCCTCCTGGTGTTGGGGCATCACTAGTGATGGGGGGAGTCCTAATGAGTGGGTTGGGTAATCGGCTGTGTAAATTAGGAGAAAATGGGATAAAAATTATAAATAAAATTATATATATATAAAAAAAAACATTGTTATAAACCTTTTCTAACCTTTTCAAAATTTCTGACCTTACTGCAGAATCCTTTTAGGTTCAATGGTGCTATAGGCGAGGATGATGTTGCTGTGTATCTTGGTAGACAGACACATCACAATGTGCAAATCAGTCAAACAGTAATACCTGCCCCTGGTGACGTCCAACCATCTGTACCTCACCACTGCTCAGAGCCCAATCAGCTCTTCCTTCTGCCCTCCCCTAAACCCATACATCACTCAGTGCCCCTCCAAAACTGCCCCTCCCATTTTTCAAATTTGAGCTGAGGGTGGAGTCAGATAAAATCAGGGGTTTAATTACACTTTAAATACAACAGAAGGAGTTATTAGAATGAAACGAAACTTTATACAGTACCAGTCAAAACGTTTGGACACACCTTAGATTCAGTGTTTTTTTTTTAATAACATTGTCTGTGTAATAGAGTAATTAATACTAAAGTCATCCAAACTGTGAAGACATACATATGCAATTATTTAGCAAATAAAAAAAGTTAATTACTTAAATTTGTATGCCCTCTTAATGTCAAGAACTTTAAAAGTATCCTCAAAACATTATGATGAAACTGGCACCCATTAGGACTGCCCCATGGAAGGAAGTCCAAGAGTTTTCTCTGTTACACAGGATAAGTTCATCAGAGTTAGCTGCATCAGAATCCACATAAGAGCCAACTAAATGCTTCACAGAGTGTTTTGGTTTGTTTAACACTTTTAAGTTACTACATCATTCCTTATGTGATCCTTTATAGTCTGGATGATAGTCTGAATCCCTGTGCACAAGGGACAAGGTCAGCGGTCAGGAATAGATGCTGGGGATCTTCAGGCCCTCAGGTGACACTGGCTTTCTGTACTGGAAATCTTATTTTACATTTTAAACATGGCTTCTATATGGCTTATATATAAACATTAGATTTTCTTACTTACTTGAGATGATGTAGAGCACATACTTGGCATTGCCACTGAAACCACCTGAGATACCATAGCAACCACTGGGTAGCATAGCAGGGACTTAGAAACAACATATTAGCCACCAAACAAACACCTGGGATACATCTGGGATCAAGCAACACCCAAAAGAACTTTGAGTAACACCATATGAACCACTTCATAACCAAATATCAAATGCCTGGAAGTTACATACATCTCTTTGCTGATCTCGCATAATTGGAACATTGTTTTCATCTGACAGATACGTTTTTAAAGAAAGAGACTGTGCACTTTTGTTTTTAGAGAAAGAGAGAGTGAAAGAGAGAGAGAAAGAAAGAGAGAGAGGGAAAAAAGAGAGAGAGTGAATGAATGAAATTAAAGGAAAATGCCTCCAGCAGTGTGTGGGTCACTTTGAACACTGCAGGACTCCCCAGTGGAAGTGGACTTACTTAGTGAAGGTCTCTAATGAACAGCAGTGTTGGAGCTCAGTGTGTGTTTTTGTTTGAATGACTGAGTTCAGGTAATCTCTCCTTTTGTTCTTCTCCTTCTCTTTCCTTTTACACTTCTCTACCCTTGAAGGTCAAACACATCCCAGACATCTAGAAAAAAGAGTCAGTAGGGACCAATAGGATTGATTTATCATCTCAGAAATGACCAGTGGTGTTCTGGCAGGACTTTCTGAGGTATGAAATCAGGTCAGGCTTTTACCTCAGTGTGTTTCTAACAAAGACGAATAAAGAAGAAAAAAGAGATGTTTGTATTAGAAAATGTGAGATCTGAATTCTTAGTCATGATTTTAACCAGGCAGAGACAAATCTCACTGCGTTTTATGTTTATGGTTATGCTCTGCAACTACAGGCTTTAAAGTGTTGATCACTTTTTTGAAGATCCACCAAAAATTGGATTTCAATTTAAAAAAAATTGTAAAGAAAATATAGATAAATAAATTCTAACATTTTTGCCCACATTCCCTTTGCATTTAACTTTCTCTAATTGGCCACTTTATTAGAAAAACTTATTTTTGATTCCACTCACTGGCCACTTCGTCAGAATCACTCACCTTGTGCTTCCACTCACTGGCCACTTTATTAGAAACACTTACCTTGACTATATATTTTTACTCACTGGCCACTTTATTAGAAACACTTACCTTGTACTTTCACTCACTGGCCACTTTATTAGAAACACCTACCTTGTGTTTTCACTTACTGGCCATTTTATCAGAAACACTTTCCTTGCGCATCCACTCACTGGCCACTTTATTAAAAACACTTCACTTGTACTCCCACTTACTGGCCACTTTATAAGAAACACCTACCTTGTGCTTCCACTCACTGGCCACTTTATTAGAAACACTTACCTTGTACTCCCACTCACTGCCAACTTTATTAGAAACACTTACCTTGTGTTTTCACTCACTGGCCACTTTATTAGAAACACTTACCTTGTGTTTTCACTCACTGCCAACTTTATTAGAAACACTTACCTTGTGCTTCCACTCACTGGCCACTTTATTAGAAACATTTACCTTGTGCTTACACTCACTGGCCACTTTATTAGAAACACTTACCTTGTGCTTCCACTCACTGGCCACTTTATTAGAAACACTTACTTTGTGCTTCCACTCACTGGCCACTTTATTAGAAACACTAAATGCTAAATGTTTCTAATGAAGAGTAAAGCTACCACATCTGCTCCACACCTGCTTAAGATCCACAGCTACACGATGCAGGTGTCTACTGTAGTTACCAAAACTTTAACTAATTTGTTTTAA
Organism: Astyanax mexicanus; assembly: GCF_023375975.1. Taxonomy (NCBI): domain Eukaryota; kingdom Metazoa; phylum Chordata; class Actinopteri; order Characiformes; family Acestrorhamphidae; genus Astyanax; species Astyanax mexicanus. Next base: position 21,393,539 of record NC_064420.1, on the reverse strand, counting down.
ACTCTAAAAGACCTTGAGAGTGTGTGAAGGACACACAGGGACTCAGGGAGGAGGGACACACACTTATGCACGAGTCTAATGATGATGTGCAAGAGGCTGGAGGAGGGAGCTGAGATGGATTACACACACAAACACACGGAGAGTTGAAGAGAGAGACAGAGAGGGAGAGAGAGGGAAAGGGAAAGGTTGGTGTGTGATGGATGAGTGTGAGCACTGTTGGTCTGCTGTTGGAGATAGAGGGTAATGTTGAGGGGTCTGATGGATGTTCCTCAGGTAAAAAATCAACGTCTAAACACACTCTTTACACTACAACCACAAGTATGAGAGCAACTGAGGAAAAAAATGTTTAAATATCATTCTTAAGTGATTTAGTGAGGGCTAACAGTCTAAACATGGAGTTACAATGCTAATGAAGATGTGATGCTAATGTTGCTGGAGGGTGACTGGTTCAACTGTCATCCTAGCTGAGGCTAACAGGCTAAACATGTATTTTACCGGAGTGACAATGTTAATGTTTATGTGAGGCTAATTTGCTACAGGCTACATTAGCCTAGTCTTCCTAGCTGAGGCTAAGAGGCTATTGCATGTTTTATACTGAACACTGACATGGTCTAATGCTGCATTCCAGTTAAAAATTCAGATCAGTGTTTACTATTAAAAAAAATCAACAAAACATTTAGCTAAAGCTTTAATCTAAACTAATTTAGCGAGGGTTAACAGGCTTAGCTATGTCGTACACTGGAGTGACAATGCTAATATAAATATGAGGCTAATGTTGTTACTAGATACATTAGCCTAGTTATCCTAGCTGGGGAAAGATCAGTGTTTACTAATTCAAAACATTTCCAACAAAATAGTTATCTAAATAATTTAGAGCTTAAACTGATTAACCCGACCAAAATATTTCCTCTTTCTTTGTCCTGTCTTATAACTGGTAGAATTTTCCAAGGTCAGCATTGTTAGCAATACCTGCAGTTCATCTAAACACCATGTAAACATGTCCACAGATACATGTCGGGCAGTGTTGTGTGTACAACTGATTGAAAGACACACAAATAGAGAGAGAAATGCTTATTAGGTATATAATAGGTATAAAATATATATCTATTATCTTTACCACTGTTGATAAGCCATCTGAGCTTGGAATTTCGCAAGTTTCCTGTTGAAATGTGTTACTCGAAACTAGGACATTCTGATACCGGTTATTAATTATTATTATATTATTATTATTATAATTATATTATTATTATAATTATTATAATTATTAGGCTATAAACTCCTGGTTGTTAGCTACATTGGCATCATAGCTATAATCAAAAAACTAAATCAGCTAAACTTCAGCCCGGCAAACTATTTTCTTAATGTTACAATTAACGTTCTTAGAGCATTCAATCTGACATGTTTTCTTAATGTTCTTATTTAAAATTTTTAAACAGTCCTGTAACTTCAACGTCACTTGTGATAGTGTTTATATTTGGGATGTTTAATATTGCCATAATTTTAGTATCTGTCTAGCTGGGAACATTATGTGAGAAACATTCTAATAACGTTGCGATGCAAAACACATTCTCATAACATTCTCTGTTAGCTGGTTTGCTGTTAGTATCATCATCGATTGTTATGCTACAAACTTCTGCTTGTGTTAGCTATATTGGAATCATAGTGCCAATCTGAGGCCAAATCCCTTTTTACCCCTTGGCCCTACCCCTTACCCCTACCCCCCCCCCCCCCCCCTACCTTTGCACGTGCACGCTGAAGGGTACAGGTGTCTCGATTCTTGTTAGGCTGGAGGGGTAGGGGGAAGGGATAGATAGGGCTTGTTAGCCCTACAAATGGAGATTTTTCAGGGTATGAGAATCACTGGTTGGAAACCCACAAATGTAAATATTATCCTTGTTAAAAATGACGAATAGCACTAACTACCATAGTTTAATGTGTAATTTCAATGGTAGTTGGTACAACAGATGGCAGGGGCTGCAGCATTTAGGGTGGAACAGAAAAGTAAAATAAAATAAAATAAAATAAAAGCTAATCAAAGCTAATTTTAGCTCGCCCTTCACAGAGAAATTAAGAAATATACAATAATAATTCATTTCTGTACCATCTCAAGACATACAATGCCCTAAAGTGAAGGATTTTCACAATTCTTAGGGGGGGAGGATTTCACACTTGAAAACAAGGGGTAAGGGTAAGTGGTAGGGCCGAGGGGTGAAATGGGATTGGGCCTTAAGACTAAAGAAACAAAACTTCAGACACCAAACATGACTTGCACTTGAGCCACAGGTCTACAGTAGCACAAAACCTAATGTTGATTCAAGTTAGCTACTTTAGTATAGTTTAGTTCCTGGTTTAAGTTAACAGGCTAATGTAGGAACATTAGCCTTACAGCCTATATCTTACAGTAAAGTGACGATGCTAGTATAGATATAAGGCTATTGATGCTACTTTCTCTCTCTCTCATTTAAGGTTTAGTGACTCTCACACAGTCTTTGTAATATATCAGATTTATCTGGTCAGGAGGATCGAACCGGCCACAGTGAGCATGTTTAGATAGCCGCTACATCCATTATCTGTCCAAACCTGATTTAGCCTTTCACTCACAGAATTAGTCATTCTGCTCCACACGTACCCAAACACACTCTTTCTTTCTTTGTACACTTGTGGCTTCTCTCTCTCTCTCTCTCTCTCTTTCTAACAATCTTCTCACATCTGTATTTTTTTTTTCTTTGGAGAAGAATGTTAAGTTTGCAAACCATGTGAAAATGTAAATATGTGCATATTGGTTTAACCTCTCTGGGGCTCACTCGCCGAGCGCGGGGCATAGCCTCGCCGGGGCTCACAGTTTAGAATTGCTGTATTTCTCTTAACTTTATGTAGATTGTGTAGATTCAGCCTGCTGAATTTGGCAACCCGAGTAACTTTCGTGGCTGGGGAGGGGTGGGCGGAGTAGACTACGCTCTGTGGTGTTTTGAAATTGGACTGCTGTAGCCATTTCACACGCTCTCTCTGGGGCTACATAATGCACCTTTAAATAAACTTAAGATGAGTAAGGACATGTAAAGTTAATCAAATATTGCCAAATGTAAAGAATAGGTTGAGGTTTTGGTGTTGTTTCCATGATTTGAAAGTGATTTAAAAGTGAAATGTTGGCCTCTAGCTTTATCTGTTCTAGTGTTAAAGACAGTGAACATCTGGCATATATGGATACTGCTGAACATGTTCCAGTCTGGTTGTATGCTACTGTTAGTAATTAGTGGGAGGCGCTCCCTTGAGGGGGATTCTGATAACAGTGTTGCTGTACTTGTGTTGCTGTTGTCTGGGGGCCCCAGGCCAGCTCGGGGCCCTATGCAATTGCTTGATTTGCCTTTCCTGTTTCAACAGACCTGAGTACAACCAACAGCTCAGTTGGATTGAGGTCAGATCAGGTTAACACCACAAACAAAGCTCATCAGAGCTTGTCTGGGACCAGATTGAGGCCACTTTCTCTCAAAGGTATGGGTACAGTTGTTTTGATTCGAATCCAGATTATTAATCATTGTATTCACACCAAGGTTGAAAACAGAATCAAACTCTGAATTACAATAGCGAAAATCTCTCTTGTGTTTAATTGGCCCATTTATCCTTTAGTTCTTTGTGTAACTCACCCCATAGAAGGAAGAAGCAGTGTATTGTAAAAATAACAAATGAAACAGTATTATGGGTGAAGGACTGGAGAACACTTTGTTAGAGAACAGAAGATTCTGATTCTCAAGCAGTTTTGAGGCGATTCAGTCTGAACAGGGGGTTCTCAACCCTGGACCACACTGCCCTCCCAAAGGAATCCTAAAAGGGAAATAACAGTAAATAATTTCTGTCAGGAAAAACCAGAGCACAGCCATGTTCGTGTTGATGTTTGTTTCTGTTAGATTATCATTTTGCTTATTAAATAAAAAATATATATATATTTATATATTATTTATCCTAACAGGAAACATCACTATCCATTAATTCATCTTCTTTTCAATTCTCCAAAGTCATTGTTGTGGTGGTGGGTCTGAAACCTGCCAGGACGGCCTTGTTTCGATGTGGCACGCCTTGGAAACCCAACACATCTGGTTCTCCAGTTTGACAGAGGAGATTTAGAGGAGCTCAGGCTGGTAATAGATCTAAGGTAAGGAAATTGATCTTTATCAGCCGTGTCTCTCTCTCCGTCTCTTTCCTTTCTTATGGAATCAGGAAAGATGAAGGGAATATGTTAAATCTACAGGAATCCTGATAGGAGATTACTGAACTGTGAGACGTCAAACCTCAAACAAATCCTCCCCATTCAGGTATAATCCTCCACTTTATTCACAAAAAAAAACACACACACTACTACCTTTTCTGTCAAATGTTAACATGCTAGAGCTTTAATACAAACACATCCACACACACATATGCTGATTTGCTATGGTTTCTAGAAGACCTTGACCTTTGGTTTCTGTTTGGTTTTACCCTTCATCAGTAAGATCAGTAAAGGTACAGTAATATACTTCTTTAGTTATGTATGTATTTTTTGGACTATAATGCACAATTACACACAAAAACTCACCAGTCTGGCGGCCTTTTATTGTGAATTAGTTTCACATTGAAGGACAGCCTTTAAAAAGGGCTTTTTAATATGATGTGACACAATATCTGTCTGATTTGCAGCCGCAATTCCATTATAGTTAGCTAACTATTGAATTAAACCAGCATGTCCGCTGTTTTATGACTAAGCAACGCGCAGCCCCTTCATCACAGTGCTGAGAAGGGATTAGACAGCCATGGCCCCGCCCCCGTAGTGAAAATCATGAATCTGATTGGTTAAACTGTCCTACGACTTTGCTAACAGATTCATTACTACACCCTTTTAAAAAATCAGGAGAAGGGTCCACACAGACACAGGGGGCAGAAACCATTTTAAAAAGCTTTGATTGGTTAAAACAGCTGTCAGTCAGATAAGACGCAAGGCAAGGCAAGTTTATTTACATAGCACTTTTCATACACAATGGTCATTCCAAGTGCTTTACAAATTAGAAAATACACAGAGAAATCAAATTCAAAAACGTAAAATAATAACAGTAAAAATGGAAATAAAAACTAAAATAAGAATAAAGCATGATAGATTTCCCATAGCAACTGAAAAACGCAGACTAATGCTTTGAATTAGTTGCTGTTTTTTATTTTAGTTAATTTATAAAATATATACTTATAGTTTACAATAACTATAATATATACTTCCTGATTAAATATGATTTGATGATATGATTGATTAAAAATCATTTCTGGTTATGCTTACTGACCTCAAATTGATTTTACGTGATACATGGCCCTCAAAAATCGGTCTAAATGTTTTAGTACAATTTGGCAATTTGGGTAAGCTACGAAGCCGCATCGCTTGATAGATTGTCGTAGCATTACGGCTACCATAGTCAGGAGCCTTGTGGAATAATACTAAATGCCATGGTGGCCTCTATTATTAGCTATTTTAATCAAAACTATGGAAATAAAAGGTTAAAATGTGCAGAAATATGTGTAGATAAACACCCAGGACTCATTTAATTTGGAAAGAAAATGGCTTTTTTTTCACCCAACTTACTTTCTGCTTAAAATACGCTGGAAATGGGTGTAATAATGCCTATTTTCAAAGTACTGAGGACCACGTCTGTGCCTGCACCACCTTTGTTCTGTGTGGGCATCCATACACTGATAACATCAGAAAAACATGGCAACACCCTTGTTTACTTGAATTTAGGCATCCTTAGTAGGGTTGCTTAATGCGCTTTGTAGTCCTGTAAACCTTATAGTCCAAAAAATACGGTAGTACCTTGCATGGATATAAAAGTTGTCAGCAGAGGAAAGCATTAAATGCTGTAGGAGTTTGCGGGAAAACACTGCACTGACTTTGAACTTAATAATAAAACACAGTGGATCAACACCAGCAGATGACATGTCTCTCCAAACCATCACTGATCTTCAGTAAATTTCACATTTCATTTGGAAATCAAGTTGTACACTTGACTAAAACTTCCCAGATTTGCTTAACTCAGGTCTTGTAATCATTGGAGTAAATCAAAATGTTCTTAATGTAAGCAAAAGGGTATTAATTTATTTAGCATGTGCTATATGATATCATTAATGAAGGCCTGGAACATGTAAGGGGCATTAAATAACCCGAATGGCATGACAGAATACTCTTAATGCCCTCTAGTGGTGACAAATGCAGGGTTTCACTTTGTACCCTTCATCATGCGCTATGGATTGCATGTGTGATACGAAGGTCGAGCTTAGAGAAATTTGTTCTAAGTGTTTATAATTTAGTGTATAGCATTTAAAAATCTTTTTATGAATGTGAGTATTTCCAGGTGATCATGCAGTGTGTAGGTGGGTCGGTTTTGGAGAGATATGACTGCAGGTTAGGTGGAACAGCAGCGGTCACTGAGCAGCGCTGTGTGACCATACAGGAGGACGACAGGCAGCCCTGCTGCAGGGAGGCGCGGCTGTCGGCCTCCTCTCTGCTCCATTAGGCTGAGTGAGTGTGACCTCACACACACACAGACACACACACACAGCAGGAAGAGAAGTGTGCTACCTTTATTCCTCTCTTTTGTTCTTCAGGCATCTTCTGAGTCAACGGTTTCACATAAAAGACATGTCATGTGCTTAAACCACCGGAGTTTAACACACACACACACACACACATTAAAGGCTCAGGATCACACGATTTCACAAAGACAAATCCTACGCTATTAAAAAAAATCTTCTCTCCAATCATTGTGGCACTTTCTGTGTGTGTGTGAGTAGCGATCTTTACATCAAATGAAAAGTGAAAGAATTAAAGTGGTGATTCATCATCATGTCAGTGTCCAAGACATCTTCCCCTTTATCTAGCTCTTTTGCTCTTTTCCACTCTCTCTCTCTCTCTCTCTCTCTCTCGCTCTCTCTCTCACACACAGACTCTTTGCTGTCACTCGTCTATTATCTGTTAACACCCACTCCAGCTCTCGCTCTTTCTTTTTCAATTTCATGAAAAGAACAGCCCTCCATCTGTTAAGCATGGTGGTGGGTGGATCAAACTTTGTGCCTCTGTTGCAGCCGAAGGCATTGGAAACATTTCTCTGGTTGAGGAAAGAACAGATTCAATAAAAAAAACAGCGAAAATACCAGAAAAATCACCAAAAAATGTATTTATTTAAATTGTTACATGTTAGCATTGTTAGAGGTACCAGTTAATTACAATACTTATGGCATTTTCTGAATCGAAACAACCATGAAATCACCCGCAGAATGTGTGTAAAACTGATTTAGTGAGACACAAAAAGACAGTAGTGCTAATAAACTGAACTATACTGTTTTCACTACTCTAGATGTGTGGCACAGCCATTGTGGATTTTTGAAATTTGTGTTTTAATTAAAACGTGTTGTGTAAAACCCAGTTCAAATAGATCTGTCAAAGGTGTCAAATGTTTTGACATTCATTGCTCAGGTAGAGGTATAGATACTAAGTAAAATAGTAAAAGTACTGGTTTCAAAACTACTATTCTTTAAAAGCTTTAATAACTATAATGTTATATTAAAATGTTAATGTTGGAAAATGTGGGCTGCACTAGGCTGCTTGTTTCAGCCGCATATATACTCAATTAAAGAAAATCATGCATTTTAGTACAATGCACATATATAAAAGATAAATCTTAGTTGGGACATTTCACTCGAGTTCTCTTGAGTCTCTGCCACTTATAATCTTCATGCTAGGTTACATACGTCTGCTATGTTCTTGCTGTATTTTGGAGTGTGACCTGATATGATGTGCAGGTGTGATGGATCACATATGAACCAATAGGGAGTCGGAATGGTATATGTTTATTCTTCTCATAATCAAACCACAATCAAATTCACACTATCTGAAACCAACATTTCTACTTAAGTAAGCTAACACAGTATTAGTACTATTTGTACTATTTTGACCTCTTGAATGAGTTGTTGCTGTGCTCTTGGGGTAATTTTGGTCGGCCGGTCACTCTAGAGAAGGTTCATCACTGTTCCACATTTTTGCTATTTGTGGATAATGGCTCCCTCTATGAATTGTTGACGCCCCAAAACTTTAGAATGAAACCAAAATTTCTACCTAAGTAAGGTAATGAAGTATTCGTACTTCATTACTCAACATCTCTGTACTTTGCATATACAGCTCTGGAAAAAATAAAATACCACTTAATTTCTTTTTATTTATTTTTTTATTTTACCAAATTAAAAACCTCTGCAATATAATCAAGAGGAAGATGGATAATCACAAGCCATCAAACCAAGCTGAACTGCTTTCATTTTTGCACCAGGAGTGGCTTAAAGTTATCCAAAAGCAGTGTGTAAGGCTGGTGGAGGAGAACATGCCAAGATGCATGAAAACTGTGATTAAACCAGGGTTATTCAACCAAATATTGATTTCTGAACTCCTAAAACTTTATGAATATGAACTTGTTTTCTTTGCATTATTTGAGGTCTAAAAGCTCTGGATCTTTTTTCATTTTTCTCATTTTCTGCAAATAAATGTTCTAAATTGCAATATTTTTATTTGGAAATGTTGTTTGTAGTTTATAGAATAAATAAACAATCTTCATTTTACATATAAATAGCAAAATCAGAGAAACTGATTCAGAAAGGTAAAAGTGGTCTCTTAATTTTTTCCAGCGCTGTATCATATTTTGTAAATTTGGAATGTTGTGTTTAGACATTTTAGACAAATTTATGTAATTTGTGTTATTTTAAGAATATTAATTCTATATCATTTCATGATCATTTAGTAATAATTTAATTATCACACTCATGTTTCAGAGGTTTCAAAAACTTAAAAAAGGTCTCAAATATTGTCTAAGATTTAATGGGTTAAACTAATGAATAAAATGTATCACCTATATTTTATACATTCTGGAAATCCAGTACTGTAGCTATTCACTGCATTATAAAGATAACAAATGTCACTCAGTTTCTATTTGACTATGGAGGCGTGTCTGGGGTCTTCAGGACCCTCGAAACAGAGCAGGAAGGTGAAAGCGTGTGACTTTCACACTCCCATCGTGTTAAGCTGCGGGAGGAGTGAGGTGTGAGTGGACTGCTGATGGGCCTCGGAGTGAGTTGTTATTTCCACGTTCATTTACAGCCACTTTCACGCCTTAACTTCTTCAAATCAAACAAAATGAAAGGAGAAGTCCGCTGCACAAAGCCCACTCATTAGGACCCCCACTCTCTCTGTTAGAGATTACAGCGCAGCTGCAGCTTCAGCACCACAAACCCTCTCTGAGGTGGAGGTCTGGGGGGCATCAGCACAAACTGAACAGTTAAACATCTTAAATGAGTCAGCAGAACACACACACGCACACACACACACACACACACACACACACACACACACACACACACATACACACACACACACAAACAGACTTGGTTTTATACAATGTCAAAATATGGAGCCCTACAAGTTTATGTACATTACATAGACTGTGTATAGCTGGACAGAGCATCATCTCTCAAAAGTGAAGCCACCACAGGTCGGGCGCCCCCTGCTGTTCGGTTTCAGAAAGCTGTGTAACCCCACCCATCCCCATAGGTTTCAATGGCAAAATAGACAACATTCAATCACGTTTTTTTCTAATATACTGTAATTCTACCTCCATTATTTAAATGCAACAGCTAGTGTAATCTCTGCTTATATTGTCAATTTTTTATATCCCCACATAATTCGGTTTTTAAAACGTTATTCAGCTCTATTCAAAAAAGTTGTGTTTATTGTAAAAGGGCTGGTTATGGGCGGGACCAGTAACAGACCGTCAGCTCCGCTCCGCTCTGCAGTCTGTGACCGTAAGGCAGCCCTCAGGGGCGGGGTTATTTAAATGAGTAGGCTGCTCTCCACAGTCTTTCTCCCTCCTCTGGTCTCTACTGCGCAGAATCGGGGGTGTCAGGATCGCCAACATGGCGGAAGATTTTGGCTTCATTTTCATTGAATGAATGGGAACTGCGACACGGTGTCCATCTTTTTTTACAGTCTCTGGTACAGTATCATTTGACTTGTATGTAAACCAAAGACAGATTAAGAATAGTGGCTCTCACTGTGGTTCGCTGGATTCCCAAAACTTTAGAAATGGCTTTAGAACCTTTTCCAGACTGATAGATCTCAATTACTTTCTTTCTCATTTGTTCCTGAATTTCTAGGATATTGGCATCATGTGTAGTTTTCAGTATCTTTTGGTGGACTTCACTTTGTCAGGCAGGTCCTATTTAAGTGATTTCTTAATTGAGAACAGGTGTGGTAATAATCACTACTGGGTTTGGCTAGAGAAACTGAACAGTTATTTTTATGTTTTGGGGCAAACACTTTTTCACACAGGGCCATGTAGGTGTGTTTGTTTCTCCATTTAATCTTCATTTAACTGCATTTTTTGTTTAACTTGTGTTGTCTTTAACTAATATTTAAATTAGTTTGATCTGAAATTTGTGAGTCACAAAAAATATGAATTCATGAAAGGGCAAACACTTTTTCACACCACTAATAATAATGATAACAATGATGTTTTACATAAGATTTTGTCCTGAAATGTATGAAACGTATAAACACACACACACACACACACACACACACACACACACAGTGTCCTGGGGTAATTGCTGTAATTATGTTTTTTTTCTCCTCCATTATCTGTCCTTTAGTCCTCTTATCATAAGGTGTTCCTTATCAAGTGCAACTCTTTAATTAAATCCAAATTCAATTAATAAAGTTGATTAGCCCGAGTGTTAAGCTCTTCTGCACTGTCATCAAACAGCCGTGGGCTATTACACCCTTTCGCCCGAGCATCTGAGACTTTATTCAAGTTTTTTTTTTTTTCCCAAGAACACTGATAGAGAGAGGACTTAGTCCAGACTGTGGGTGTAATTTTTAAATAAAGTTTTTTTACTATCTATCTCAGGTCACTAAAGGCCCTGTTTAACTGTGTAATTTAGCGCGAAACTCAGATAAATGAGGTTAAACTGAAAACAGGAGCAGAGATTTTGATTAAAACCAAAACAACTGACTAACAATCTGTCAAAAATCAAGTTTCACACAGTTTTGCTTTGAAATCTTGAAATAAATTTCCAATCATGGAATTTCCTCTACAAGGTAAATGTGCAATCATTTAAAGATTGATAAAGCAGCAAATAACATGTTAAATAGATTTGAGTACAGGCATATTAAGCATATTGTTCATCACACATTGCACTGAATTGGATTAGAGATGGCCAGAGATTAATTTCATCCACTTTTTTTTCTAATTTCTAATTTTCATCCCATTTTCTCCTCAATTTACAAGGCCAGTTACCCAACCCACTCATTAGGACTCCCCCTATCACTAGTGATGCCCCAACACCAGGAGGGTGAAGAATAGCACATGCCTCCTCTGATCCATGTGAAATCAGCCACCACCTCTTTTCAAACTGCTGCTTGCTGAGTAGCATCACAGTGAACTCGGAGGAAAGCGCAGCGACTCGGTTCTGATACATCAGCTCACAGACGCCGCCTAGTGCTGATTTCTTAATTTTTACTTTTCTATGAGCATTACAAATCTACTAAATACTAAAATTGTATTTCACTTGACCATAACATTCAAAGTAGAATTGATATAACAAAACATAAAAATTAATTAAATGTTCTTACAATTTAGACATAATAACTAAAAGTGTTTAGTCGAATTAACTTAAGTTGTCAGTAAACATTACTTAAAAATCTTAAGGAAACCGTTTTTCTCATTTTTTTTTAAAGTAAATTCAACTTATCTGGGCTTACAGTGCGCATCTTTACAATACTTTTATCCATCTCTGTCTTTTAAACACCATTAATTGCTAATAAAACTTTATAACAGCATTATTAATGGAACAATGCTTTGAAAATGTTATTCAAATCCGTCTCCTTTTACTCCACACACACACAACAGAGGCTGTATCAGGTAACCAAGACACAGAGCAGGTGTGTGTGTGTGTGTGTGTGTTACAATAGGTCATATAAAATGTCCATAGCTCCACCTACCTCATGTTCCAACACTAGAACTGAAGAGACCTTTGGATAGGTAGTGTGAACCTGGAGCATTCAGAATGGATCCTGGAAAATAGCGAACCTGTGAGTATTCACTTCTTCACTTTAAATACAAGACGTTTATGAAATTGTATAAACTGATATATGAGTTGTGGCCATTGTGAACATCACACTTGTGCAGTAGTGTGATTTACTATTACAGGCTTGTGGCTGTTAGTAATAGTTAGTTGGTAATAAGCCTCCGTTGGTCTCAGGCGTCTCTGAGATGACAATGGAAGTAAACAGTTACCTTGGTAGCAGCGCTATGCCTCAGCTGCTCGTGAAGATCGCTGGAGGAAAACAACTTAAACTCAATTCATTGATCCGAACAGGCATGTTTTATATACAGTCATTTTATATACAGTACACTTCTCGTGCAGAACTGCGGAAGTCTTAGGCAAGTATAAATAGACTCTGTATGTAACCCATCACATCCTGTTTCACTCTAATAACTAAATTACCATTATAATTAACATCAGTATCATAGACGCTAAAACATAGAACCCTTTGCGACTTCACAAGGTATGCTAAAGCAAATGCCATATTTTTCGCACTCTAAGGCGCACTTAACCTCTTTTAATTTTCCCCAAAATTAGTCAGTGCACCTTATAATCCAGTGCACTTTATGTATGAATTTTACCTGTCAGGTTGTAAGAAGCAGTAAAGCTACTCTGCAGAAGTACAGAGTTACACAGGAGTTTCAGTTTAGGTCTCTAGCAGTATTAGCATTAGCTGCTAACCATACTAAGCGCTAGCTCTTACGCCATTCAGAGGTGAGTATTATTGGTCTGTAGCCTGCTGCTAACCCTGGCTAGCACTGCCAAAGTAATCTTAGCATTAGCCGCTAATGAGTATTATAGGCCTGTACCCTGTGTGTTTACCAGTTTTAAAACAAGCTACGTGGGTCAAACCGCTAGTGCTGTCGGGCGACATTAGGAGTTAGCTAGCAGTTATGTTGCTGCACCCAGCCTTAGTGAAAATCTGTGAATCTAAGGTTACTGTAAATAAGTGGAAGCGCTTTACTTACCCAAATGAACATCCAGTGCTTGTTTGGCTTTAAAAGAAAACAGTTTTTTAGGGATTACAGTTGTTTATTTAACATATCTTAGCTTTACAGGTCACCTGCTGAAGAACACCCGTTTCATACCCTTTATTAAAGTAAACTATCAAAACTCTAAACAAAAAAGAGAATTGTTGGACCAACTTAAAAAAAGTACTTCAATTGGTAACATGTAATTGAATTAAGTTTTTCAAAATTAAGTTAACAATTTAAATGAACACAGTTACTTTAAGTTAGCTCAAGCTAATTATCTGACTGTTTTGATTAGTGGAATTTAAATGTAGGGCAAGTGAACTTAAACCATTTAAGTGTTAATAAGTTAAATTATTTGAGCCTTAATAACAAACTGAACCAAGTACAGACTAATTAAGTGAATCAAGTTTACTGTCCCGTTTTTTTACGCACAATAATGATAATAAATTATGATCTGGTGATCCTTGCGTATAAATTTTACCAATCAGGTTGTAAGGAGAAGTAAAGCCACTTCGCTTAAGTACAGCTTTATACAAGAGTTTCAGTGACATTTTTACACCAGTATTAGCAGAGCTACTGTAGTTATATCGCTATTTAGAGGTGAGTATATCGGACTGTAGCCTGCATGTTTGCGGTGCTAAAACAAGCTACCTAGAACAACTAGCTGATAGCAGACATCCCAAGTTGCAAAAGTTGGTTTCAGGGAGGTTACCCCCCACCCCTGCCAAAAAAAAAAAACAAAACAAAAAAAACTTGCACACACACCAAGAGATAACGAAAATGTACTTTTATTTTAATTAATTTTACTTTTTTTTAATTAAATTTAGAGTATTCAGAGGTGAAATTAGTTTTATATTTTTTCTTTTTTGAAGGCCCTGCCTCTGCTTTCCCTGCCTCCGTCATGATCTGCTTTCTCTCACTCACTGAACAATTCCCGTCCGGGAGGGGGAAAAACACTGCCCGCCCACACTAAAAACTGATTGGCTGTCTCACAGATTCTTTGCAGAGAACAGGCCAATCAGAACCCTCTCTGTTTTCTCTCTCTCCTTCCCACACGCGATTACAGAAAAAAAGTCTGTCGCCTGTGTGCACTCTTGGGGCACTCGTTCTGAATTCCGGGACATTATATGTGACTCGCGGGCATCAGGGAGCCACTACCAAAATGCGGGAGACTCCCGCCGCTTCAGGGAGACTTGGTTTGTCTGTGATAGTGCCTTGGTTTACCGGAACACTTACTGTAAACAAACAGAAGCGATTTACTCACACAAATAAACAGTTTTCAGGAGAAAAATTTGTGTAGCTTACTCTTCTACACCCTTGTCCTAGCTATTGTCACTTAAAATGTGTCTTATAACCCAGTGCAGCTTATTTATTATAAACATTGATAGTCACTTTATAATATGGTGTACCTTATAGTCCGTAAAATACGGTACCTAATTTATGTTGACCTTGAATCCAGGATATAGTACTGGATTTTGTAATATTTTGTAGGTGTGGTGTTACCTGTTCCTTTTACTTTCAACTAAAACCTGAACAGAATTAAGTACACAGCTTACCGATCAAACATTTAATTCCGTCTCTATTCTCTGCATATCTCTGACAAAATATAATCTGGGGCAGTGTTAAATTAAACACTCTAAATTTCACTGTGTAGCATCACAGTGTCTCCTAGTGGAACTTTTGCTGGAGCTTAATTTTTACAGCTTTATAGAAGACCTCTTTTAATGGCATTCTTAAAACCGGAAACTTTTGGGTGAATCCATGTATTTTACTTTTTTTTTTTTTTTTGAGGGGGGCAGTAGAGGCAGTACAGTAAATTAGCACATTGGATTTTTATTCAGTGTTGAGTTTTGTGAAGTGAAATGCTGAGAAAGTGCTTATTCCCTCAGGCTTCAGACAGTGTGTGTAACGGCTCACAGTCCTACATCCACCTCAAGAGACCTGCTTCTAACAACCTTAAACAAATGCAGACAAAACCACACGTTACAGAGGTAAGGAAGCATGGAGGAGCATCATTATGGCCTCTAAGGTGGTTTAGTGTGCACACCTAGTAGACTTGACCTTATTGCAATATTAATGTACCTCCTTATTGTCATATTTATCTTAATAATCCACATGCTATGAGAATACTTATAGAGTATGTATCTTGTTGAAAATGTTTCAGCAGATAAGGTTCTTATACCCTGAGGACTCACTGCTCCTGGCTCTCTCAGAGGAGCTTAAGGACTTGGAACTTCACTCATTGGAAAGAATTGAGAAGGATATTAGAACAGCTCTTGACACCTCCCGCAGAGGGACCATCCACCAATCAGAGCTGACCTACCTGTTCCTCAGGTGGAAGGTGCCTCTCAGGTTGCCCACCCTGGCATCTCTCATGAAGACCTTCTCTAGCTCCACCCACCCTGAGCAGGTATAGATAGATGATTGTCTTAATGATATCCTTGCTTGGGCCGGAGGATTTTCAGCCACAATATTAAAACCACTGGCACTTTAAGTAATTTACATGTAATACCTGATTCCAGTGGCACATCTCGTTGGGTAAAAACATTCAAATGGGCAAATATAGAATTCTGTCCATATCTTGGTAGTTTGGAGCTGTCTTGATGCTGCACAATACAAAGCATGTGGTTTTAATGTTATGGTTGGTTTGTGCATGTTTACATTTTGAATGAAACTAACTATAAGCTGTAAAATTCCATGTATGGCAGATATATCATTAAGTTTATAATCTGTAGTTTACCCTCACACTATTAATTTGCAATACATGATTCAAATAATCCAAATGATAAAGATCCCATTTTCTTGATTGATTTCTTATTGTGTTAATTTATTGTTTAACATAGCATAAAAAGGATTTTACTTCTTTTACTTTAAGGATCAATCAGTAATAAATGCAAGAGAGTGTGTGCTAGCTGTGGATAGCAATCGTACTGAAGCTCAGTGATTTCATCATTCATGCTGTTGTCTATACCTGGCAACCCTGACTGTGGAAATGGGACTAGAGGAATGGCGGTGGGCAGATTCAAAGTCCAAATATTGTAAACTAAATATTATAAACTCTACTGACAAGAGCTCTCAGTGCTTAAACTTAGAGAAAATATTGTGTTTAATGTACCAGTGTGCTGAAATCCCTGCTAAGCCTAAAATATTCATTCTAAAAACTGGGTTGTCGTGTTGCTTTTCGCAGGAGTTCTTCTGGCCACGTCACAATATCTGATGATACTTTCTTATCATGTTTTAAGTTTCTACAGAAAATATCATCCTTAATGGTTGTTTAATTTTGAATAGAAATAGTTAGTGATGGAGTGTTCATTTCTCTTATTAAGGCCGATATTACCTTTCTATTTTACAGGTGCTTTATAAGGAGCTGCTGCAGTTCATACAGAAATTGATTCAAAATCAGGAGTTACGGGGAGGTAGGCCTGCAGTTTCATATGTTACTTTTTCATGTTACCTCATACAGCGTTTATCTCACATAGCACAAGTACACAAGCACAAGATACCACACTAGACAAACTTCATGTAGTTAGAAACAGTGGTTTCATGTCTTCCATGTCAATCCATGTCTTTTTTTGGGACTACACAAAATCCTGATGTGTCAAAAACACAACAAATGTTGGCCAGTCCAACCCTACTCTTAAACGTTTTGCCTGAATAGGGTATCTGCAGTTATAGTAAAATTAAATATAGCACCTTTCCAATTTTTTAATACCACAGAGAATTATTTAAAGGAGAACTGCGGTGTCAAATTGACTTTTGATGTAGTAAAACATGATAAAAAGTACTTACCTTTGTTGAATAGCACACCTCTACTCTCCTACAGTTTTCTGAGATCCAGCAATTTTGTACTTTTCCTACTGTGGATCTTGAATAATGGAGGACATATGCCACCTGCTGGTGCTGGTCTGAAGTTCTGGAGCCCAAAAAATTAAATGTTTTTTGCACATCCTTTTTACAAAAATGTATCAGTAAACTGTACAATTGAAACCTTCTAGACACAAAAATAGCAGAATAATTAAATCTAAACAAGACCCAAAAAAACATGCCCAAGTCTATGTTTATGTCAACTGGAAACTGGAAAGTTTTGCCCATGGTTTCCATATGAACCCCACATATGGATGTCAGTGATGAGTCCCATCAGGGTCAGTGCTGAGATCAGGAGGAGTTAAGCATGGACCCCATCTGCTTTATCTATTGCACATAGGGCCTAGATAGGACACCTGTGAGATTAGCGTGGGCCATTTATCAAACCCATTAAGAGCCACTAATATTGTACAAATGATCATTTTTTAAGTAGTCAGGAAAAAACCAAATACAAATCAAGAGAAACAATTTTGTCTTGCAATTTTTACTTTGTTTTGTATTTTTTTATTATTCAAAAAAAGTTTTAAAATCATATCCTAAAAATTAAATCCTAAATATTGTGGCAGTTTCCCAGACAGGGGTTAGGCCGAATTGTAGACTATATTTTCTTTTCAATGGAAAAAAATTCATTCAAACTGCTGGGTAGTCCAAGGCTTTGTTATCTGGGAAACTACCTGATTAAGTCTGTGCTTCCACTCAAACAATTACTATTATTATAGTTATTATACTAACACATAAGCTAAACCTGGGGCGTTGTGATTTTTTCCAGATAATAAGACAATATATCAAATTATCTGGTTATCAGATTACTGGCCCTTTTGGCATCTCATAACTTGATTTTTTTATCTTTTAATTATAGTGACTATCATAGCTCAGACTGCACATCAATAACTTTCTCCAGCGTTATATTTGTACTTTTTCCTGTCATGCATGTATTCATTGTGCCATGGCAAACTGCCTGAGAGAGTGGACAACTTAATTTGAATTTGGCATTTGAATAAAACATGGTCAAGTTGCATGGTTTGCATAGATTTTCAATGGTCCACAGTGAATTTGATATATTTTGACACCTTGATATTTTACCATGACAGAACCGGACAGATTAAATCTTACCTCGGCTAAACATAGAGACATTATGAGAAATACTAAACTGTAAAATTCAGTTGTTTTTACTTGAGAGAATTTGGAAAACCAATTGCCCTGAAAAAGTTAAGCAAATGTAACTGTTTTTTGTTTTAGGAAATGTTTACTTAATGTGTTCTATTTTCTACTTAATTTATCTAAGTTGCTCTAAATAAAACAAAGTAATGTTAATGTTTATGTGTGTATATATGTTTATACATGTAGTTTCTCACTGAAGGCATTAAAACTATGAATGAACACATGTGGAGTTTTATGTACTTAACAAAAAATGACCTGGCCTCCACAGTCACCGGACCTGAAGCCAATCCAGATGGTTTGGGGTGAGCTGGACCACAGAGTGAAGGCAAAGGGCCAACAAGTGCTAAACACCTCTGGGAACTCCTTCAAGACTGTTGTACTACCTCTTGAAGCTCATTAAGAGAATGCCAAGTGTGTTTTTTTTTAGTTATTTCACCTTTTTTTGGTTAAGTACATAAAACTCCACATGTGTTCATTCATAGTTTTGATGTCTTTAGTGAGAATTTACAATGCAAATATTCATGAAAATAAAGAAAACACATTAAAAAAGAGAGGGTGTGTCCGAACGTTTGGCCTGTACTGTATATGAGTTTCACATTTCGAACTGAATTACTGAAATAAAGTAACTTTTCAGTCTTTTTCTGTTTTTTTAGATGCAGTAGTATGTAGTGTGGGACAAGGGGGTTAAAAGGGGGTGTGTTCAGTGTGTACAGTGAGAGGAGTCAGCTGAAGGACTGTTCCTCAGGGCTGGGCAGCTTCTTCCAGGCTGCAATAGAAGAGCTGGATCTGCTGGCAGGCTGTTCATCATTATCGCTAATCAGATATAAACCGGTTATGAAGCTCAGTGAGGATCAGGGCGGACCTGCGCGCGCTCTACATCACCCGCAGCTCGTAATGAAACGAGAGCGCGAGCGGCTTTCTGAGAAACGAAAGAGGAAGTGAGAGAGAGAGAGAGAGAGAGAGAGAGAGAGAGAGAGAGAGAGCCGGGGGAGCAGTGAAGTTCATCCGCGCGCTTCGAGGTGATTTTATTCATTATACTTTCATTATACTGACTTTAACTGAGCGGGTCTCGCGGTTCCGAGGGTTCCAGTTGTGTACCTGAGGGTTCTTGTGTTTTGTCAGGGGGCTGAGGTAGTACTGGTGTTGTGACTAATGACTGAGGTACTGGTTCTTTGTCTTGTATCTGGTGGCTCTGATAGTGGTTCTTGTGTTTTGTCTGGTGGTTGAGGTAGTTCTGGTGTTGCGAGTGATGGTTTTAGTGCTTTGTGTTGTACCTGATGGTTCTGAGAGTGGTTCTTGTGTTTAGTCTGGTTCTGGTGTTGTGACTGATGGTTTTAGTTCTTTGTGTTGTGTCTGGTGGTTCTGAGAGAGGTTCTTGTGTTTAGTCTGGTGGTTTAAGTAGTTCAGGTGTTGGGTCTCGTAGTTCTGGTATTGTCTCTTGTATTCTTGTGTTGTGTCTGGTGGTTATAAGTGTTTTTTTTTTTTTGCTTTTTGTCTAATGGTTTTGGTGTTGTGATTGATGATTCTGGTACTGGAATGTGCTTACGTGGTTTATTGGAGAGCATTTGAGGTGCGTTTTGGTTTTACCTGTGTGATTTTGTATATAAAAAAATACATCTTCAAACTTTTGTTAATGTTTCACTACTTCATTACTTTTAAATGAGCAACATATAAAACACAAGTTTTACATAACATTGAAACATAACATTGCATTTTTATTAGTTTTTATTATATGTTGATTACACTAATTAAGGCAAGCAGAAGACGTTTTATACTGAAAAAATACTTATAACTATTTTTTCTTGATCTTCAAACTTAAAAATAGGTCAATTTGACCCAGAACATAATTGGAGGGTTAGTTGAAACCACTATTATAAATATAATTGCTTTTTTTTACATTAAAATGTTAACTAAGAAACCTGCGTCTTAAGAAGAACAAGTGTGTTTAATCGCAGTTAATCACAGAATATTGTTGGGATTAATCTGATTAAATGTTTTAATCGATTGACACACACACACACACACACACATACATATATATATATATATATAATGGGTAATATTGGTTTAACTCTTCACCATGATGATGGAAAGCTGATAAAGATGTCGGGGTTCAGAGTGGTACCTTATTATATTGAGTAGTCAGTATTCAGTGTTTTTTTTTGCGTACGGTTGTGTTTTGTCTGGTGGTAAGCGATCGCTCACACAGGGCTCTTTGTACACTATAGACAAAAATTATTATTCTTACAAACATTTTCAAGTAATTGCCCCAAATTTTACTTGCAAAATGTTTCTCTGAAAAAAAAAACACATTTAAAAAAAATTAACACACTGTTCATTAAAATGGTTGCATTTCTAGCTGGGAGGTTAGTCGTAATATCTGTAATATCTATGTAACAAACATTTTCTATCCGTCAGAAACCAGGGGTGCGTTTCCCGATAGCGATTGTTCTTAGGGATTTAAGAACAACTTTAAGAACGACTTAACTTTAAGAACGCCATTTTTCCGACTGTTTCCAGAAGCCACTCTTAAGTCTCCATACTTACGAAGGACCTTTAAGTAGCACTTTGGTGGCTCCGCCCCCGTGTCTGTGAGGTTTAAGGCAAAGCCAGATGAAAACTAGACCACCGATTTATATACAGTTCTTCATTATTAAGCCACAAAGGTATAATTTTGTATGATATAAAAAGCCAAATAAAATATATTTACTTATTTGTTTACTACTACGACTGTCAGACTGGGGAAAACCGTTAATTTAATCCATATGTGTGTGATATGTGTGAATAAAAATTATATTTGTAGGTAATTGTAACTTTTTCTTCACGTGAATACGATTATTTCAACCATATAATAAACCCAAATACTATGAATAAATATGCGCAGGTTAATAAATTAATTTAAATAGTCTGGAATTTAGTCTTTTTTTTATTGTTTATTTTTTTATAAATACGTATGCTGAATGCATCTTTAAATGCATTTTTTTAAGGATCAAAAGCGGCCTCTTTCGTTTTTGAGTCAGAACTGCACGTGGATTCCACGTTAAGAAGAACTTAGTTATTTACGAGTGGGTCAGACCACTCGTAAAGTTACGAACGAGTTTAAGTACTACGTTAGTTACGAAGGCTTTCGGGAAACGCTCGTAATTTTAAGATTGTTCGTAAGTACGAAGTTACGAAGTACTTAGCGTTAAGAACGTTTTGGGAAACGCACCCCAGAGCAGTAATGTTGTAATGAGTGTTTTTTTACAGTACTGTGATGAAGGAGTGCTCCCATGGTGCTTAGGTGGTTGATTGGGATTTGTATCTAAAAAGTGTGAATAGTGTGAAATTATTCGTAATTTTATTACGTATTTTTCAAGAGATGTTTTGTGAGGTTCACTGGATTTCTTGGCTAATTTTAAGTAATCACCATTACGATGGAAACCAAGCTGAGTTATTTTGGTATTACAGTATTAGAGCATGTCAGTTTTTAAGTCCCCTTGTGAAAACAGCTTTCTCTATAGTTAATATCTTTCCTAACATGTAATATAATATCAACTGGTATGTGACCATATATATTTTGTCACTGTACATTGATTTTTGGTTTACTACATAATTTGTACACACAAACTCTCTCTTACTTTGTGTCAAAATCACCTTCATGAATGGACCATGTCACGTCTGATGTTGTTGGTGCTCCCTGTCCTTCCACACTTAGCTCCAACGGAGGTTCTCAGTCTATCAACTACAACACCCAGAATGCACCACACACTGACATCACACACTCTGCCGATCACCTCACCTGCCCCGGCCAGGAAGTCCTGAATACTGATTACCTGTACTATTTAAGGTCTGCTCACACACACACACACGCCGCGTATTGCCTGGTTTCGCCCACATTACAAAGCGTTTTTCTCTGTTATAGTTTTCTTGTGTATGACCATGCTTTTGTTTTCTCGACTCTGATTTTTGCCTTGCCTACTCTGTGGATTATTGTTTATTACCTGGACTGTGTATTGTCTCTGATTGTGGATCTTCTCTGACACTGTCTGCCTCGTGTATGACCATTGGACTGCCTCACTATCCGGTAATGGTCTCTCCCTCCTGGTTTCTGTTTAACAGTGTTCACTACCTGCTGCTACTGTTTTATTTTGTACCTTGTGGGTTTTTAATAAAATCCTTAACTGATTCCGCGAGTGTCTGTATTCTGTATCCCATCATGACAGACCAATAGAATTTCTTCAAAATGGCCTAAAATAAAAACTTTTTACATTTACTTCCATTGAAAGTTAAGAGGGTTTTATCTGTCTCCTGTAAAGTTGCTTCATATTCAGCTCTGGAAACAATAAGAAACTCAATGCTGATGTTTTTCCTTGATTTTACCAAACTGAAAACCTCTGGAATATAATCAAGAGGAAAATGGATGATCACAAGCCATCAAACCAAGCTGAACTGCTTGATTTTTTATACCAGGAGTGGCGTAAAGTTATCCAAAAGCAGTGTGTAAGACTGGTGGAGGAGAACATGCCAAGATGCATGAAAACTGTGATTATGGTTCTGGTGTTGTGTTTGTGTAGGAGATCTGATATGTTTTGTGTTTTTGATCAGGAGATTCTGAGATGACAGTGGATCAGACTGGAACATCTGGATCTACATCCAGATCCTACAAAGATGCAGCGCTCGCTAATCTACCAGCAGACTTCCACAAACGTGAGTAATAGACAGAGACTATCCCCCCTGCATTACAAAGCTACTGGTCCAGAGGTCCAGACATCTGACACCTGCTGTTATTTACCCGATTGCAGTGGTTTACAGTGAGACATTCTGAAACAGGCAATGAGGTAAAAGTTTATCGTACCAAAAAAACTAAATAATGTGTTAAATAACCTCCCACAGAGTTGCTTTTGACTCTTTTTCAATAGCTTAAATCAGCAATTTGAAATAGTATAGTTAACATTTAACACCTTGCCAGAGTTCCTAAGTCTCTAAATTGTTACCATCAAAAATAGTTAGATTTAGATTTAAAAGATTAGTCAGTCAATAATACAACAACTGTTGCTTGAGTAGAATATATATAACATTTCTTTTTTTGGTCTACAATTAAGAAACAGGATAGCGCCGTTTTGTCCATCTAAGTTGCAGTTTACATGCTGTACTTGTTTTGTTTTGTAGTATTTTTTTTCTACTTAATGTATAAACACATTGCTATATTTACACTCAGTAAAACTAACTATAATTATTTATTGTTTATTTATTTTGGTTTAGTAAGATATTCTTAAAATTAAAAAAAATATCCTAAACTACTGTGTTATCATTTTGGGGCCATATCACCCACTTCTATTGAACACTGTCCAGTGTGCTCATGGCAAGGCCATTTAAATTATCCTTAATCTACAGTGAGACAAGTGTAATAAGAATAACACTAGAAAAGCATAAGGCGAGGACGATGTGTCCGCTTACAATATGCAAATCAGTCAGTCAATAATACGATAATACTGTGATGTCCAGCCATCTGCGTCTCACTGCTATCAGATTCACACTGCTCAGCCAAATCAGCTCTCCATTCTGTGCCGCCCCTAAACCCATACATCACCCCTCGTATTTCCATTTCCATTTTTTTTATTTTAGCTGTGGAATCAGCTAAAATCTTGTGGTTTAGTTACTGTTTAAATTCTTCCTCTCTTTTTTCTAGAGCCCCCTGTTGACTCTGCTATGTCGCAGCTGATTGGTTCTCTCAAAAATCTACTGGCCTGTCACCCTGAGGGACTGACCCTGAATCAGACCCGCAGATTCTGTCCACAACTCCTCAATCAAGACGTGCTTAAAGACTACCCGTCTGTCCGCCACCTGCTGCAGTCCATGCCCAAGGTCGTCCGGTTGGAGGGGATTGGCGTCCAGACCCGCGTCCTCCTTGCTCTCCCTTAGAGGTGATGGGAGATGTTGACCCTTGATGTTTACCAGCAGTTCCTTCCTCTGGTAGCTGCCTCTTTTTACTCAGGAGATGGAGATGCACTGACAGAGAAACTGGCACCCACTACACTTACCAAATTCCATTATAGATGAAGCCCATTTGGTTCCTTTAATAACTTTGTTTAGATATGTTAGTATTTCTTAAAAACAATTGAGTTTTTTTCAAGCTTTAAAAAGGATCTTCACACATGGTTATACGCAAGTATGGTTCCTGAAGGAACCTAAAGCTTAACGATGAGGCTATGATGTATTTCACTCAGGCTATTTGCTGTAATTTGGGGACATTACACAGATTTTATCTCATACAATTAGTCAGTCAGTCAAATCACAGTAATAAAATCAGCAGACTTTCCCTGCTATGACATTTCCGACGTCATTCCCCCCAGGCTACATTAGATTAGCTGACTGTTCTCTATGTTGTAAGCTGTAAGAGCAAGCCTTGTTTTCTGAGCTGCTAATTGATTGTTAGTTGTATACTATACTGTTCATTCCTTTATATTTTATTCCCAAGGTATTTAACATTTATATTTTATTTAAATGAAAAAAATAAAAATACAAGAGCAAAAGCAAAACTATATATTTTTTTACCTGGCAATAAAATTTATAAAAGAAATTGTATTATTTTAATCTGTAGGCAGAATAACTTTTAAATTTAAGTAAAAAATACTGAAATAAGTTGAAGTAATTCAGTGTCTCAATTTATTTAGGTAAATTCAACTTATCCAGACTTAAAATGTATTATTATTGTATAGTTATAGGTCAAGCTGCCTAAATAAACTATTAAGCTATATAGTATTTTTGATAGAATAAAAAAAGCACACAGAGAATGCTCCCAGCAGAAGTATATTCAGAAATGTACAAAGCTATTTATATAGCATAAATCACTATAGCAGTGTATGTCCTGGTGAATATAAGGTAATTGAGGGTTACCCATTGGTAAGACTCAAGCAAATAATAACAGTAAGATCAGATTATATCTTCTAATATAGATTATAAAACAGATTTATTATAAAATACACTTGAAAAACTTTACATGCTCAGAGTCGTTAAGTAGCACATGTTGGTGATTACAACAATATTAGATTCCTTAAAGTGCCACAACAAACTACACAGAACTAGAAATCACTGGATTAATTTAAAGCCATATCACATTAGAGTAAACAATGCAATATCAAATCAAATAGTAATTGTTCTTTATTTTTTCGAATACATTTTTTCGAATAAATTATTTAGTTTGCAGAACATTCAGTGCATCCCTATTTTTTTTTATCAGATTTCATCAGAAACTCTGTTAGTTATAAACAATAATTAATAATTGCTCTTAAAGAGGCACTAAACTATTTTTTTTTTATTAATAGCTGAATTGTGTTCCAGTGAAGTAATTAAACATACCAGTCCTGCTTAAAATCTTTATAAATATTTCCTAACCGTTGAAAAACGGTTTTATTTCGGTCGTTTCCGCCTCTGCAGCGCCCTCACAGGCTCAACTGTGCTATAGGCAAGGATGATGTTTCAGTCAATCAATAATACCGCTCCCTGGTGACGTCCATCCATCTGGTCTCGCCGCTATCAAAGGCACACTGCTTAGAGACCAATCAGCTCTCCCTCCTGCCCCGCCTCTAAACCCATACATCACCCATCACTCCTCCCATTTTTCAGCATTTTTCAAATTTGAGCTGAGGGTGGAGTCAATCAGGGAATTTTGTTACCATGCAGTTGAGGAATATGCAGTTAATTCCATGCAGTTGAAGAATAGGCTACAATACAAACTGTTACTCTAAGCACTCTATGGTGTAGTACCAGCATTTGACCACTAGATGTACATCTTATTACACAACATAGAGTGACCAGCAAAACAGCCATAACATTAAAACCACTGCAAGGTAAAATATGTAACTTACAATGGCACCTATCAAAAGGTGGGATATACATATTAGGCATAATTCCAAGTGGATCACAGGAGAAATAAAATAATAATAATAATAATAATAATATAAAACATTCCAGTAAATTTAAAACCAGCAGCTTTTAGACGACTACTTATGTAAAAGCTGGTACTAATATCATTTCAGGATCAGCCTCTTAAAAATGTATCAATCACTAATTGATAGTGTTCTTTAAATAAGTCTTTTTACAAATTTACTTAGAGAAAGTTGTATATATATACACTCTAAGAAATATAAGTACAGATTTGTACTTAAAAGAGTACAAAGCTTGTCGCTGGGGCTGTACCTTATATTGAGGCACAAAAAAGTACCTTTCAGTGAAAGTCCTTTTTTGTACCCATGGTTTTTGTGGCAGTAAAGATCATAAAGATTATAAACATTATCATCAACTAAATATGGCTCAAAAACTTGATGATACAAAATTGTCTGGCTTTCAAATAAAAAATGTGCAATTTAAATATATATTGTTCATTAGTACAGTGATGCAGAATACTGAATGTACCCTTTGGCTGGTTAAATGGTACAAATTTGTACTTATTGCTGTTAGAAATTACTTTGTACTTCAGAGGGAACAAATCTGACCCCGTAAAGACCAATATTATACCTTTGAGGGTACAATTATAAAGAGTGTACCTTCGAGTACAAAAAAGTACTCATATCGTACCTCTGTTTTTTAGAGTGTAATGTATATAAGGTTTTTAACTTTTAGCTTTTTTAAGCTGATCTGGGGCCAGTTTTTAATGTACCTCATTCCTCTAAAGCTATTTGATTGAGATGCTGGATCTGAACACATGACTGTGGATTTTTTTTCAATTAATGTTCTTTTATTGAACATTTTTAATTAAAAATAAATTCTATATGGTTGTAAAGTATATTATATTAAGTAAATGTATTGTTTTGTTGTCTACAATCAAACAAAACCTAGACCTGAAAATTATTTTTGTACATTTAAATAAATATGAATTGTATGTGTCATTGCATAGTTCCATTTATTAAAAGTGTTTGTAATTATTTTAATAAACATCTTGTGTTTTGGACTTATGAAGTATATGATTAAATAAAAATACATAAATACAACAAAACAGTGTTTGATCATGTTAATACAGTCCTTTACACTGCAGTAGTTGAAAACATGCCACCATGTTTTTGTACATTGTTCAACCTCAAGCTTAAAACTTTGTTGTGAGACTAAACACCAGGCAAAAAACAACAAAAAAACATTAAATTTACCACATGCAAAAGCTTCTTAAATTTTACTCAATTATACTATTGTATCTAAAAAAAATTGAATATAAATGAAAAGTTACTTTTACTTTATTTTGGCTGTGTGGGCAGTGTGCCAAGTCCTGCTGGAAAATGAAATCCACATCTCCATAAAAGTTGTCAGCAGAGGGAAACATGAAGTGCTGTAAGATTTTGTGGGAAAACAAACTGCACTGACTTTAGACTTGATAAAACACAGTGGATCAACACCAGCAGATGACATGTTTCTCCAAACCATCACTGTTCATCAGTAAATTTTACATTTCACTTGGAAATCTTACAGCACTTCAGGCTTCCCTCTGCTGACAACTTTTATGTAAATGCGGATTTCATTTTCCAGCAGGACTTGGCACACTGCCAAAAAATACCAATTGGTCTTATATAATATGCTAATTTTCGGAGACACTGCTTTTTGGGTTTTCACTGGCTGTAATCAATAATCGTCTTTCTCAATGTACTGAATCTCTGGAGATCAGCCACAGTGATCTTTGGGTTCTTCTTTACTTCTCTCACCAAGTCTCACCTAGTCCCACAATGGCTCAGTTTGGTTAGACGGCCAGGTCAAGGAAGAGTTCTGGTCGTCCCAAACTTCTTCCATTTAAGGATTATTATGGAGGCCTCTGTGCTCTTTGGAACCTTGAGTGCTCCAAAGAGCACAGAGGCCTCCATAATAATCCTTAAATGGAAGAAGTTTGGGACGACCAGAACTCTTCCTTGGGGTGATGAGTGTACATTAATAAGAGATAAATGAACTTTTTGGATTTTAGGGGTCTGAATACTCTCCATACTCAAAGTATTTCGTTCAGGAGTTGTTAAGAAACATAATAATTCAGTTGCCTTTGTATTGACTTATTTTTACTGCTTTGTTGAAATTTAAAGCAACCTTTGCACTCACTTTATTTGAGTAGAGTAGGGTTGCCACCCGTCCTGTAAAACATTGAATCGTCCTTTATTTGGCAACTAAATGTTGCGATTTGTTCCGTATTTCCATGAAATTTCTAATCCACACGTCTGTCACACACAGATCAGCACTAAACCCCTCCTCCCTTCACTCCTCTCCTCTGTGTGCTGCTTGTTACCTGTTACCTACAGACTCCACCCTCCCACACACACACACACACACACACACACGTAGTATAAGACAATCTAAATATTATATGTGCTTATTCAAAGAAAGATAAACTAATGGATTAACAGATACTAAATGAATAATACAGTTGTTCAGAAAAAAAAAACGATATGTATGAGAATCACTTTATATAAGTATGTTACACATACAAGGAATTTGGCTTGGTGAGAGCAACACATGTGTGACATGTAAGAGTTACACAGACTATTGACAAACATTACACTACGAACGAAAGCACAATAAACAATAAATAGAATGAGAATATAGTTAAAAGTACATAAATTGGAGTAGAGTAAACTGGAGCAGCCTGGTGGCCAATCTTCATGAATTGCCCATTGCACCAGTAAGAGCAGAATGTGAAGGTTGAATTAGCAGGTTTTCTCTTAATAACTGTATATGGCTGTGTCTCAATTCAGCGGCTGTATCCTTCGAAGGACGCGGTCTACGAAGGTGTCCTTTGAAGGATGGGTAGGATGCGATGGCTGTACTAAAATGGGACAGTCTACCCTACGGAGTATTTCCTGTTTCCTGTTTGAGATTCTACCCGCCACAACCAAAGTCAGAGCTGAGACATGAGCCAGAGATTATGATTCTAGTTTTGTTTCAGACCACAATATACCAAATTAATTAAGGCCAGTTTAATTAACTGTGCAGTTACTTAAATATTTTAAATGTGAACCTTTTAATCTAAGAAATGGTTTCTTAGATTAAAAGGTTTTGTACAGATTTCTCTGTAATTTGTGTCAAGATAGTAATAGTTATATTTTGAGGGATACAGTGATCATTACATAAAATAATATAATAAGTGGTTTACTAAAAACACTAGCACAAATTAATAATACATCACTGCTGCCGGTGCCCCCTTCCACAGGTGTCGGGTCTGTGGTATACATTTAAAATTTTGAAAGGTGGCAACCCTAGGTTAGAGTTCACTCCATATTTACCTAAATTGAACAGCTGGGACAATCCAAAAACCAAGGTGAAGTCTAGTCAACATTTCACAGTTATGTTGCATAAAAAGTACTTTATCTTTATTATTGGCTCCTGGCTTCAGTATTTCCATAATGTGTGTGTCCACCAACCTGTACCATTAGTGTGTAGTCTTTCCCCTTGCAGCTTCCTTTCCTTGGGTATTAAAATGTGTTTGATATAAACCTGGTAGCTGTATTGTAGACTATTAGAGCAAGTCACAGTTTTCTTGTGATTCTATCCTGTTTGAGAAGTACAGTTGGGTTTACTCTATGAGTAAAACTGTTTTAATGACTTTGGGAAGGAGCTGTACTTTAATATGCTTTCTGTAAATGGATTTGAACAGCGAGTTTATTCTCAGCATGCAAAAGTTCTCCAAGGTAGAAACATTTTCTAATGTTCTGATGTTGTCCAGTCTTATAATAAAGGCTGAACTTGGTGGTCTGAGTCAGTGGGTGGTGTCCCTGCTGTGGCAGACTGTATTGAAGGGGAATGGAGAGCGGACCATGCCCACAGTACCATCCATATTTGGACGAGGTTCTCCAGGAGGCCATGAGAACTTCATCCGCTGGATCAGAGAGGTGAAGAAGATGAAGAGCTCTGTCTTCGCCAAAGACTCACCCAGACACACCCTCGGACCTGCAGTAAAACACACAAACACACACACACACACACACACACATGTTAACCCTCCATGTTCTGTGAATTTGTTTACATCCTAATAAATAATAATTGGTAAAAACATGCAAACTGGCTGAGTGTTATAACAGTGTGGAACCACAGACCTTAAAAAGCCACTAAACCCTAAACCAGGGGTCAGCAATAGAGGTTGATTGAACTATAATGAACAAAATTGGGAGCAAAATTGGCCCTGCTCCCTCCGGGTGGGTAAATGGCGCTCTCTCCCCACATCACTCCTAGGGTGATGATGTCCACAGCACAGGGCGTCTGTGAGCTGATGTACCGGAACCGAGCCGCTGCGCTTTCTTTTTACTTTTATCCCCTGTCTCTCTGTCGCGCTCAGCATGATTTAGTTTCTACCCGTTCTCATTTTTATGCCCATTCTTTGGCTCCTTTGATCTCCTTATAAGGGTGTTTTTTCCAGCTGTGTCCCAATTCACTAGCCAGGGCAGTGGTAGTATATTGGACCGCGACTCTAATGACGCGGGTTCAATCCCGTGTGAGGAGCAATGTGTTTATTTATGTATTTATTTATTTATTTACTTTGAATTCAACTTTTTTGTGCAATTGGCTGCAACAACCCTCTGGGCTAGAGAGCTACTAGTCTGTAGCACTCCATCCCATTACACTTTATTTTCCAAAACAGAATTTTTTTTGTGGCCAGCCACGTAATGGCTTGGAAATATATCTGGCCTGCGGCAAAACTTAATTGCCGATCCCTGCCCTGAACTATATTTTTTCCATTTATAGCTGAAATGTGTTCCTTTGAAGTAATGAAACACAACAGTCCTGCTTAAATTTGTATTAAACCTTTCCTAACCTTTAAAACACGTTTATTGTGAAAATTTCTGCCTCTTCAGTGCCCTCACAGGTTCAATTACCCCTTTTGTTTTTTTAGCCTTTTTCAGATTTGAGCTGAGAGTGAAGTCAGCTAAAATCAGGGGGTTTAGGGCCCCTTTAAGAGTTCAGGAGTACTTTCTGGTGGTGTAGTTTTTCAGTAGAGTTTATTTACAAGGTGTTAAAGAGCATGATTTAACACTCCTGGTGTTCATTCCCTTTTTTTCCCTGCTTTGTTGCAGTTTAAAGCAACTTTTTTTTGAAGTCTTTGTCCCATATTCTCAGTAAATATTACCTACATTGAACAGCTGAGACACATAAAAAAATAACTAAAGCCTCTCTAAGATTCTTACAATATGCAGAAAGTACACCTTTCCTATCAGTACCTTGCATTAGTTATTAGCATAATGAGTGTGTCCTACAATTCGTCATGCACCCTCAATGTGTAGTCTTACCCAACAGGACTTCATTCCCTTGGGAAGTTAATTGAGAACTGCATGACCACAGTGTGTTCAAATTTCCACAGTCTTAATTTGATGGGTTTTCAGGACATGCTCATTATGCAAAAGAAGCCAATAAGAAAGATGCACTTCTTGTACTTCTGATCTTGTAATAAAATACATGTATGTTAGGTAAACTTAACCCTCATTTCCCTTTAAAAAATTGTAAAAAAAGTCTTATATATAAGATGAAAATGAATTGATTGAACAGTGCACAGTCTTTATTCCAAATGTAAAATTTAAAGCATATGCCTTTTGAGCTTTTGTATTTAAAACAATTGATTGACAGACACTTGATACTGGCAACAGGCTTACCAAGAGAGAATGGCAGAAAGAAGTCGTTCTTGCAGAATTGTCCTTTCTCATCCAGAAAGTTCTCTGGGTTAAATGTGTCGGAGTACTTCCACTGGTCTGGATCAGTCAGAATGGCTGTTAAGTTAGGTAAGATGTCTGTTCCCTGTCACAGAAAAAAACAAACAGCTTCACCAGGTAAAGATTTTTATTAACATTTTCATTATTTTCTTCATTTTGTCAAGTCAGAGGGCTAGTACAATATTACAATAACCATTATATTACCATAGTGTAATGTGTAGTTTCAATGTTTCATGCCCATTTTGTTCATAACAAGCATTAAACATTTGATAGTAGTTTGTACTGCAGCATTTAAGGGGATTGGAAAAATGTAAAAAAATAATTGATTAAATAAAATAATGAAAGCTCATTTTAACTCCCAATCACAGAGGAATTGAGGTATGGACGATAATAATGAATTGCTGCACCACCTGCCCCCATTCTGAAGGCATGATGCTCTAAAGTTAACTAGTTAACCAGCAGCTAGGTTGCTGAATTTTAGCGCTCCACTGCTATAGACCACTGAATTTGTGCGTCATTCTGTAGTGCTCGTCCGGCTTCCATGTCTAAGCGTTTTTTTCCCTATGAGAAAAATGAATGGGGTTTTTAAAAACTCGCCTCTGTCACATTCTGTGGTAAATTAATCTGTTCAGAACCCTGTACGTTTTATTCTGTGTACATTTTACTTCTGAAAAACACTGGATCCTCTGAATTTCGAGATCGTTTAAGGGTCATAATGAGAAAAATGCTAACTTTAAGCTAATGCTACAGCGGAGTGAACTGACCTCCCAGCGCCGCTGCATAGATTAGCAGGGGACTGTTTTTGGCGCGACACCAGCGAACTCCAGCCGTAAGTTAGGAGCTTTTAGACACTGCTGAGCCTAATAATGAACTAACTGTAATACTGAGGAGAGCTGAGTGTGAAACAGCATAAAATCACTAAAACAGGTCAGTGATACTCCAGAAGCAGCTGTAACAAGTTTTAACATTTACCCTCTTTATTATGCAGTGAAATAAATGGGTGTTTCTGGTTCGTTGTTGCCTCAGAGAGGGCAGGAAGTTAGTTGATTAGTTGATTAGTTAGTTGTTAGTTAATTATTTGGGTCAGGTTGTAAATAGTATAAACTAATGACCGTAATTAAATACTAAACCTGCAGAGAAGCCTGATCCTGAACTGAGAGCCACTTTCTCTTATTATCTGCCTTTTAAAGCTCTAACACAGTCTACACTGCTCAACATCACACTGCTTAACATTACTGAAAGAGTTTTCACCTGTTTAAATGCTTTAATGATCCTGTGTGAAGAAGCATAATAATCCAAAACGCTTTCTGATGGGAGTTCGCTGTTGTTATGCAGAATCCAGTCCTGGGTCATTTCCAGCCGTGGTGCTGTGACGTCAGTTAAGCATTAGCTTAAAGTTAGCCTTTTTCTGATTACTCCCCTTAAACGATCTCGAAATTCAGAGGATTTAGTGATATTTAGGAGGTAAATGTACACAGAATAAAACGTACAGGGTTCTGAACATATTTATTTACCACAGAATGTGACAGAGGGCAGTTTTTGAAAAGCCCATTCAAATCCCGTATTGACTTGTGCGGCTTAGACACGGAACCCCAAAGGAGCCCCAAATATGGGCATAAACAATTCACCATTTATTTTCTAATTTTTGGGTAATTTTTCAGTCTACAGTAGAATTTCTCTTTATTACCTTGGGGAGGTGGTATCCTCGTAGCTGTGTCGGCTGTGTGATTTGGTGCATCACACTCAGAGGAACAACATTAGCATAGCGCTGGATCTCGTGAACAGTGGCGTGAGTGTAGGGGAGCTGTGTACGGTCATCCATGCAGGGAGAACGATCAAAACCCAGCACCCGAACTATCTCCTCATGACAGCGCTCTGAGACGTGCAAAACCAGATACAAAAGTAGAGAAAGAGAGGGAGTACAGTAAAGAGAGTAAAGGAGGCAATGAGTTATATGTTTGCTTAAAATCAATTTAAATAGTTTAAATAGTATGCTTGTTTACCCTTTATCCATATAAGTCTAGATGTTTTACATCATAAAAGAACATTTACTGATTTTGAGCCCCAAATTGTGCACAGAAAAAAAAAGAATTCCTTTAAATTATCATAGCAAAGTTTTGCATAATTTTTTTAAGTAGATAAAAAATAATAGTATAGACTCAGAATAACAATTTCAAACAATTATCATTTCAACCGTAATGCACTCTGTAAGCTGACATCCCTCAAATTGCAATTAAGAGATGTTTATGCTTTTACATGATATTGTGAGTTCTTAATTAATATCTTATGCTTGTAACTACTGCAACATTAACAGATGCCACATTACTCCTGGTACCATTTGAAGGTGTATGATTTACACCCACTTTCAATATGTCGTTTTCCCATGAGCTACAATGTCCAAACAAACGCAGCTAAAATGTGCTAAATGTAAGCTAGGCAGTCAACAGTTACATAACACCCAAGATATGGTGGCTCAGGGGGAACAATTAAAAATTATTACTAATTGTTTGTGACAAAAGGTTGTGCCAGGAGCCAATGGGAAAATGTGGCAATGTGTTAATAACTTTATTTTTACACATATAAAATTATTTACATTTTCCCAAAAATCTTCAGTGCGCCTTATGTATGAATTTTACCAATTAGGTTGTAAGTTCAGTGTTATACAGGAGTTTCAGCTATTCAGAATGGAGTATTGTCGGCCTGTAGCACTGCTGGAGCAGCATTAGCATTACCCACTAACTGCTCTAAGTGCTAGGTATTTCCCTGTTCAGAGATGAGTTAGCCTGCTGCTAACTCCTGCTAGCTAAAATCACCCTGGCTTACTGGAACACCCAGAGTTCTTCAGTGTAGCACTAGCCGCTAATGCTAACGCCGCTGCACCCAGCCTTAATGGAAATCTGGAATTCTAAGCTTACTGTAAATAAATGGAAGGTTTTAGGAGAGAAATCTGTGTAGATAAACATCCAGCACTCGTTTTACTTTAGAATGATTTTTTTTTAAGAATTAAAGTTTTGTTTACTAAACTTAGGATTTACAGGTCACCTGCTGAATTAGAAGGAAAACATGGTGTCTACTATACTAGTGTTGTATAATGCACCTTATAATCTGGTGCAACTTGAGTATGAAAACTGACGGTGCGCCTTATAGTGCAAAAAATACGCTAGTGTAAAATGTTGTATTGATTTATTGGATTTGGGTGAACTTGAATTTGACTGAAGGTAGAAACAACTGGAAAATATTCTATTATTCAATGTATTTATTTATTTATAGCGCCTCTACTTCCTGCGGAGACTGAGGAAAGCACATCTCCCACCCCCCATCCTCACCATGTTCTACAGAGGGACTGTAGAAAGCATCCTGAGCACCTGCATTACCGTCTGGTTTGGGAATTGCAACACCTCAGACCGCAAGACCCTACAGCGGATAGTGCGGACAGCTGAGAAAATCATCGGAGTCTCTCTTCCCTCCATCACCGAGATCTACACCACACGCTGCATCCGCAAAGCCACCAGCATTGTGGACGACCCCACCCATCCCTCACACGGACTCTTCGCTCTGATGCCATCCGGCAGAAGATACAGGAGCATCCGAGCCTCCACTACCAGACTCTGCAACAGCTTCATCCACCAGGCAGTCAGACTTCTCAACGCACAGAGACAGAACTGAACCCCACCCCACCCACCACTCACCCAACACACTCGCACAAAACTAAACTGTACACCCCACCCCCCCCCCCCCCTTTACACTCACAAAGAACTGAACTTCACCCCCACACACACCCAGTCAGCACACAGAGGCTGACATGACTTTATTTGCTGCACTCTTAAAAACTATAAACTCTACCTCAGTAACTGCTGTGATTATGTATGTTCTATATGTTACAGTATGTCACACATCTCTGCACCTTATCCCCACTATACACTTATTATACCGTATCGGTACTGCACTGTCCTGTCTTTAAATTGTCTCGTCTTTTGTATTTATTGTATTTATTGTTATTTAGTGTTATAATTTTATAATTTTATGTTGCACTGTCGTCACTCCTGCACTTTATGTTGTCTATTGCTTGTTGTTCTATGTTGCACCATGGTTCTGGAGGAACGTAATTTCATCACACTGTGTACTCAGATGTAATGACAATAAAAGCCTCTTGACTCTTGACTTGACTTGACTTGACTTATTTGAAATTTCCGAGTTGCATATACTTATTTCTATTAATTAAAGGTTAATAACTCGACACATCCAGGCACAGATGCTTTTAATCAGTGATATTAACTAGTATTGGTGAACTGTAACAGTACCTTGCACATCAGGGTGCTCCATCATGAAAATAAGGCCCCATCTTAGAGTTGTTGCTACAGTGTCTGTCCCAGCAAAGAAGAGGTCAGAAATGGACATAACCATGTTCTGCTCATGGAAGGTGGAGTCTTCGTTTGGCTCTTGCTGTTCGGAATAAGAAAAGATGCTGTTCTATAATTCTGTTCCAGGAAAGACTAAAGGCTTCTAACACTGATTAATTATAAAATGCAATGATCAGTTCTCAATGTTCA
Organism: Astyanax mexicanus; assembly: GCF_023375975.1. Lineage (NCBI taxonomy): Eukaryota > Metazoa > Chordata > Actinopteri > Characiformes > Acestrorhamphidae > Astyanax > Astyanax mexicanus. Next base: position 21,357,188 of record NC_064420.1, on the reverse strand, counting down.
TTGCATAATTGCCCTCTATGGCCTCTTTTTCACCCATTGCAGGGCCAAATTGTTACAAGGCTTGCCCAACATCGCTAACACAGCTGTAGCATACTGGTTACAGGTCAGTCATACGTCACTACCTGGCTAACAAATAGGCAGATCTATCAGTTGGTAAGCCACCTCATTGCTAAGTAAGTATAGAAGCTGTAAAGTGTGCAGCTCTCAGGAGCACCTTCAGCATTTCAAACTCTTACCTTGGCCATCTCAACCAGGTAAGCGTCAATGAAGTCCCGGAGGTTTGCTGGATCCAGAGTCTCCCTGTGCTGATCAGCAGCCTCACGTATGAACACCTTGAAGCAGTTGGCGTTCTGCAACATTTTCTGGTGTGGTCCTGGAAAGTATTTTATTATGGGGAGTAAGTTGAAGATCTGCAAAAAAAAAAAAAATGATGCAACAGTTTTAAAGATCTCAATCTAAATGTATAATCAACTAAATATTGAGACCAAGGCCTGAATATCTGGTTTATATGTTCTGGAAACCAGTCATAGACCAGGATAGACCAATCAGGTCAATTAATGTGAATGTGGGCACTATTGTACACCCTGCGTAAGGCGTGTTGTGATGCTCATTGCTACCTCACACTCCATCAACAGTCTATTTTCATGTCTTGTGCCTGTGCCGTTAAAATAGTAGCAGAGTTTAGGTATATATCTACACTGATGTGGTGTGGTTGTCTGGAAATAAGGTGCGTTCAGGTCAACTTTACCTCAACAATAAACAGAATAAAAAATAAAATAACATTGCTGTTTCCTTAAATGTTTCCCTGAACTGAGAACTGAGACTTTCATACCTGTCTGGACTCTAAACATGAATAGTGCTTTTTCAGCCAAATTAAATAAAATATTCATGATACTTATCTATGTATGTTCATACTCGTGCATGGAAAGTATGATGTGGCATGACCAGACCCACAACTAATTTAACTGACCACTGATGGTTTGGGGCTTAAAAGAGTGCCTTTCAAAATATTAGAGTGTGTGACCTATTTTTTGGTGGCAACGTTTTTGTTGGCCAGGCAGCGTATGTGGAGGCCCTGACCATGGACAGAATCTTTCCACAAAACATTGAGGTTAAATATTGTGGAAAATGTTAGGATATTAAAGTCTCATCATGAAGGCATGAAGTGTGGTTTGGTAGCAAGCACATTTTCCTGTCACTGCTGGGGTCCTTTGTGGAGCCTCCATGCTTTTCACATGCTTCTCTTGTGTGAAATCGCTGCCGGTTTTAGACAATGAATGTTGGTTGAGTGTTGAGTATAATGGATGCTTAGGTATTATAACAGCACATTTTAAATGTAACTTTCATTGATTCTTAATTAAAAGAAAAAGATCTTTGTTTGAACAGTTTGTTTTCAAACGATGAGTTTGCTAAAATTTTATTAAAAAAATGTACTAAACTTTCTGCATTTGTTTTTTTAAAGTAAATTTAATTTCATGTAAATTTAAGTATCTTCAACTCGGTTTCAAGACTTAAATGTTACATAGAGTAAAAAAGTGAACTAAACTTCAGTCAATCCTTTCTTTTAGTAAACTTACTCAATTTATGCATACAATATTACCTAATTACAATTACTTCATTTATACACTATTACTCAAATAATTTATGATATAGATTATATTAAAATTCCTGATATTTAAATATTTTTAGTTAACACACACATTCAAATATTTATATAATCTCAAATATTTATTTTGTAACCAGACCAAGTCTCACTGTCTCAACACATGGATGTCATGTAATACATTCTTTTTAGTATACTAAACCACACTATACTATACTATACTGTACTATACTATACTGTACTATACTCTACTATACTTTAGTATATTAAAAAGGATGATTGCAATATGTGTGTTTTAACTCAAATATTTACATTTCAAGAATTATGTATCATAAATTATTTGAGTAATATTGTATAAATGAAGTAATTGTAATTAGGTAATATTGTATGCAGAAATTATGTAAAGTTTACGAAAAGAAAGGATTGATTCAGCAAAAATGAAATGCCTTGAAAATGCCTTGCTGGTTGTTACCTTTCCAACAGGTGATCCACCAACTCTCATATTTTCATTCAAAATCTCCAGGAGTTGAGCAAAGCGCTTGTCATCATACTCGAAGCGGTCTCCAAAGATGATGGAGCAGATGATGTTGGAGACTGCGTTCATGATGGGGTGGATGGGATAAAAGGCCTTTCCTTTAGAAAAAAAAAAACAGAAGAATGGATTTTTGAAATGAATTGTGGGACATCCATTCTGACCCCCAGATAATTACAAATCCATTAAGAGCTTAAAAAGAGCTCAAAAAAAAGTTAAGAAGCTAATCATCAGTTACCTTCCTGTTTGAGTAGCTCTCTAATAAGGTACCGTGCCTCTTCGGCCACACGTTCCTCCACGGTTTTCTTCCCCAGACCAAAGTTGCGCAGAGTGTGCAGAGCAAACCGACGCTGCTGTTTCCACGAAATTCCATATGTGACCATCACGATACCTGAGATTTTATGACATTTTATGGAAAAAGGGATTACTGGTTGACCATAAAACAAGCATTCAAAGTCAATGTTAAGCAAAGAAGTTAGTAGGTCTACTGACCATACCCCTCAGAGATCCAGTTCAGTAATGGTATAAAAGGCCTTCCAGCGAACACAGCCCCGTTCTGAACAAACGCCTTCTTCACAACATCCATGCTATTCAGCATGACTACTGGCTTCCTGCCCAGGTACATGGAGGACATCTCACCATATTTTGCCATCTGGAAGAAAAGAATGTCAGAATGTTTGCTGGACATACAGGTTTGGCAGGATGAAGGCATGTAGGCGTTGGATGCAACCGTTTTAAAGGTCTACGCCTGGAGGTATGATCCACTGAAGGTTTTAGAGCAGCTGGAAAACCTGCTGGTTGAGATCTTATGGAAACTAGGATAGAAGAAAACTGTGGCCCATCACCCAATCAGAATAATGAATCTGACTCCACCAAGAACTGCGCTGAGAACTGCTGCTTTTATTGGTCCACCATCTATACTAGACCAAGCATCTATCATACCAGTCTGCAAGCACTGCATCTACAGCCCTAGAAAACTATAAGAGACCTCATTGTTTTCAGCATTGAATTCAGCTTCTGAATCAGTTTCTCTGATTTTGCTATTTATAGGTATATGTTTGAGTAGAATGAACATTGTTGTTTCTCCCAAATTACAACAACAACAAAAAATCATTTAAAACATTTATTTGCAGGAAATGACAAATGACTGAAATAACAAAAAAGATGCAGAGCTTTTAGACCTCAAAAATGCAAAGAAAACAGGTTTATATTTATAAAGTTTAAGTGTCCAGAAATAAATGTTTGGTGGAACAACCCTGGTTTTTAATCACAGTTTTTATGCATCTTGGCATGTTCTCCTCCATCAGTCTTACACACTGCTTTTGGATAACTTTATGCCACTCCTGGTGCAAGAATTCAAGCAGTTCAGCCTGGTTTGATGGCTTGTGATCATTCAACTTCCTCTTGATTATATTCTAGAGCTTTTCATTTGTGGTAAAATCAAAGGAACTCATAATTTGTAAGTGGTCTCTTGTTTTTTTTTTACAGAGCTGTATATGAGTGCATCGTCCTTCTTCACTTGTTGGCAATATGTAGTCTTTCCCCTAGGCATTCCTGGTTACTTGTCATTTATATTAAATTATGCCTGTTACATCTGCAGCGACAACTCATGAATTAATATAAGATTATTTTATTTTTGAAGATGAAGGTGATGATGGTGTTAAAATGTAAGTTATGTAAAAATGATTAGGTATTAAGTTGTATTCGGAGTCTCTAGCGCAAAATTTCCAAGTTTCCAGTTCAAGCATGCCTGGATTAAGTAACAGAGTAAATCAGTTCTGAGATTGCATTTTGATTTTAAAACAACTTCTTGGAAACATTGCAAAAAAGAATATGTATAATTTCTCAGCAGTTGTCTGATCATTTAGAGGCAGATGACTGACACATATATTGTTGCAAGCTACAGTGAGAAAATACTTGAGAAGTTTCTCTGATGGTAATGATGAGGAACTAGAGAAGGGGAAGTGGTAAAGGGCTTGCGTTTACAGCACTTTTTCAAACCATTAACCCAAACATTTAGCAATTTCCTCAAGTGCCAACAACATTATGACACCAAGCAAGATTCAAAACGAGCTTTGACATTTAGCTGTTTTACCAGAATAGAAAACAATCGAATTTTACCCTTAAAACATCTTGAAAGACCAAAGAGTCTTCCACAGGGTTTGCAACTGTAGGCTGGCTATTCTCTGGGCAAATTCAAGCCTTAAATCAAGTTAATTTATTCATTGACAGTGGTTCTACATTACTAAATAATGTTTTTTCAACATTAAAAATGATGTGACAAAAACAAAACTAAATTGGGCCAATCAAACAAACAAAGACATGGCGCCCTATCTATAGCATACCGGTCAATTGAGCATGGCACAGCTTGATTTAGGGCATGTTGGTCTTTGGTATCGTGAGGGGGCCAAAAAATATGACTTGTGCAGCTTGAACTAATTCTTGGACTAATTCTTTTAATTAATCATGGGTGTGTTTTGGGCATAATGTGAAATAAACCAATCTGTGAGCCAGTTGTCATTAAGACGATGTGCTCTGACTTTGGTGCATTGATATTTTAACACCATGGCACTTTGACGCACTTTTACTGGCACTTTGCGCTGTGAAGGCACGCCAGCCGGTAATTTACGGGAACTTTATTCTGTTGATTGTTGATGTAAAAATTTTATTTGCGCGCTGTAGCACACAACTCGATAAGATAGGCTTGGGCAGCTAAGTGTTGTCAGGGTTTTAATGAGTAAGTGGCCCACCTATTTCCCGTTGTAAAGACAGAAACATGCCAGATGCATGGGCACAGGGCTTAAAAATAGACTATTGAACGGGACTTAGATAGCAACGAGCATCATAATGCACTTTGCACAGGGTGTATGATAGGGTCCATAGTGTTTACCTAAAAAGTATAAATTAAGCTTTCTGACCATGCCAAATTAGTTTTGTTATTACACATAAACTAAAATATATTGACTTATTCAGTTACAAAGGCCTAGTAGATTAGAAAACTATTAATTGTAGGATTGCTGGGAAAATGGGCTCCAAAGTAGCTACAGTTGTTTAAAGCAAACAATTTGCTTTAAACATGGAAAAATAACTGCATTCAGAGCAGAGTTCTGAGATTTTTTTAAATCTTGTAGATCAGAGCTGGGAAATATTGTCTGGAGTCCAGCACAGTTTGCCCACTTCAAACCAGGCAAAACACAAATACAGTGTTTAGTGGTGGTTGATTCAACATCATATAAAAGATGAATCAGCTGTGAATTATGTTTCGAAAAAGATGAATTAACATCAATATTATAATTAACATTGTTTACTTTGCAACATTTCATTACACTTTCATTCTATATTGTACACTCTTAAAAATGACAGTACCTTGAGAGTGTACAGAATTATCGACAATCCAAAAAAGTTATTGACTGATCTCCAACCAGTCGAAGACGCCCGGTAAATATTTGGCATGCTAAACATCTGACCCAAAGCGATCACATAGAGAGAAAGAGCCACGTATACAGTACAGGCCAAAAATTTGGACACACCTTCTTATTCAATGTGTTTTCTTTGTTTTCATGACTATTTACATTGTAGATTCTCACTGAAGGCATCAAAAATATGAATGAACACATGTGGAGTTTTACGTACTTTACAAAAAAAAAGGTGAAATGACTGAAAACATGTTTTATATTCTAGCTTCTTCAAAATAGCAACCCTTTGCTCTGATTACTACTTTGCACACTCTTGGCATCATTCTCTCAATGAGCTTCATCAAGAGGTGGTCACCTGAAATGAAAAGTTTTCCAACAGTCTTGAAGGAAGGAGTTCCCAGAGGTGTTTATTAGCACTTGTTGGCCCCTTTGTCTTCACTTTGCAGTCCAGCTCACCCCAAACCATCTGGATTGGGTTCAGGTCATTCATAGTTAATGTGTTCATTCATAGTTTTGATGCCTTCAATGAGAATCTACAATATAAAGAGTCATGAAAATAAAGAAAACACATTGAATGAGAAGGTGTGTCCAAATTTTTAGCCTGTACTGTATGTCGAATTTAATAAACAGATGAAAAACTTTGGCGACATGTGAGACTATCCTTTGTCTAAACAAAGAGGTACGTTTTAATTTATAAAATATTTACCTCCAAATCTCTCTGTACAACAGACAGTCCCTGCTGGCCGCATGCCTTTTCCCATCTTCTCAACCACATTTTTTTATTTTTCTTCATTCTTTTATTGGTGCAAATCAGAGCATATTGCTTGTTTCTAGATGTCCATTTTGGAAATAACATAGCACATGCATGGCATTGCTAGTTCTAATGTGAGTTCATGTGAGTGCAATTAGTTTTCAAGTGTTCTCATGACAAAGCGTTATTTTGAAGATCAGCCAGGTGAATCAGGATTTCCCACAGGGAGAAATCGTGTCATTTGTCACAGATCGAACACAGATCGAGGTCTGAAAGCTCTGCATCTTTTTTTTGTTGTTGTTTCAGCCATTTCTCATTTTCTGCAAATAATAATATTTTTATTTGGATTTTGAGAGAAATGTTGTCCGTAGTTGATAGAATATTTTTTTTTTTTTAAATCAATGTTCATTTTACAACATAAACCTATAAATAACCCTTGTGTGGTGTTCGGGTCTGTGGGACCCGTTTTCATTTTTCATCAAATGATAGTAAAAAAAATATTTTTTCTAACTCAAACTCATTGGCATTGGCTCATTTTTTGTGAAAAAACATATATCCAAACACATTTTCGATAAACACACACTGTACACCCCCCTCCCCCCAACCTTTTATATTACATACAGTATGTTTGGCCAAGGGCTAATAAACATTGCTTCATTTGTAAATTTGAAATTTAAAGAAATTTTCTACTCATATCTTGAGTTTAATTCATTTTCTTTTACATTTTATTAAAAAAATAAAATAAAAAAAAAGAGTAGCACTTTTTGAAAGAAATGTAACATAAGAAAGGTAAAGGGCAAATATTAACCATGTAAGCTGTTTATATTGCTTGCAATTTAGGTGAAGCAAGCATGTGTAAAGCATTTTAATGTAGAATTGCTTAATTTTCCTGAATTAAATACAAGTAACAAAGTAAACGAGTAACAAAAACATGAACACCACACAAGGGATGAATAGCAAAATCAGAGAAACTAATTCAGAAACTGAAGTGGCCTCTTAATTTTTTTTCAGAGCTGTATGTGAACAAACATACATAAAAACAACACCACAATGGGTGATTTATTTCACAATTACATCACAAATATCATCGAGGTCATGTCTGTTTATTGTATGATAATTTGATAATGTATTTATTGTGACAGGTCTAATTGCACCTGACTCACAGCAGCTAACAATTTGTGGTTAGTAGAACGTTCTTAGTCAGGTTTTCTGGATGTTCTTAGAATATTCTTACTCAATGTTTTTAAAGGTTGTGGCTGATCTTCCTGGAAAGCTCATAAATGTTCTGCTTTAAAGAAAGAAAAAATAGGAAACTCACAGATCTGATGAAATCCATGGGATTCTTCATGAATTCCGGCAGGTTTCCCACAAAAGGCAGGGGTTTGGGTCCTGGAGGGATGTGAAACCTGGAGGAGTTCAACCTGAAGATCTCCAGCAGAAACAGAGAGAGAAAACCAGCCAGCAGGACCAAGACAACAGATATCCAGTCCAGATATCTCAGTATAGACTCCATTCTGAGAGAGTTTGAGTTTACTACAGCTGCTCACAGCTTTACAGAGAGCAGAACTGAGAAGAAGGATGTACTGATGTTCATGGGCGTGTTTAGTGCATACGTCTTGCTGTAACTTGTTGAGGTGTGAAGTAAACTTCCTTTTCGAGACCTTACACTCAGTTTCCTGGCAGATATCGACTCAGCCACTGCTGTATAGTACACTGGTACACATTGTCTTCTATCTAATCTCAAATCTTTAATCAGTACTTAGAAATGTTCTTAAAAAACAACACCAACATTGCTCAGCAAAATATAAAGACCATTCCACTGAATGGTGCCATTTCTTTCCCCAGGAAATTTACATGTATAAATGTGCTTAAAAAATAAATTTAAATACATTTCAATATTAAGCATAGTGTCTTGTACATTGACCTAATTCCAAAAGTAAAATATATAATTTAAAAAAGATATAAAACTACTTAGAACACTGAAAAATAGCATTTGTTACCTGTTCTAACCCCACTCTCTAACTATAAACCTTACCCTGAAATATAATTATTAAAATCCTTCAGAGATGGGTTTTTTTTTTTTTTTTGGCATTTTTTGTCATTTTTGTGACTCTAAATCCCATCTATGCTTTACAAATATATATTTGTAATTATATTATTATATAGTCCATAATATTTATGTTAAAATATAAATTTTAGATGTGTGCCTGCCTGGGTTTCACTCATTCCTGTTACCCTAAAGCATTACCCCATCTGAAAAAGTCACATCTACCACAGGAAGTGACATAAGCTGGTTCTTCTGAAGATCGTTGGAAAACCAAAATTAAGATCCTTCATTTGTTTTTCTGTGTATTTGATCTTATTTTAATTATAACTGAGGAGCTCAATCTCAACACTCACTCCTGTTACCTAAATTCATTCTCAGATCTTATTTGTTTATTTTTAAAATATAATATTTTTGGAAAATCAATAGAATGTGCTTACTGTCTTCATGCTGTTAGCATAGCCACCATTTAGCTAATTGTCTTTGTTTTTGCTAATTCTATGCTAAAAATAATTTATGTTACTTTAATTCCTGTTACTCAAAACATAAAAAGTAACATGAGTGAGAGCCAGTAACAGCAGTGATTATTTCTTTTGTCATAAATATCAATTATTTGAACATGCAGTTAATCATTTCTTTAAAATTCTTTAAAATGTTCTTTAAAACACTTTCTAAGAGAAAATCAAATTAATTAGTGGACTTGCTTTTAAACATGCTCTTTAAATGTCACATGAGCTTTGTTACCATATTTAGCTTAGAAACCTTGTAAAAAAAAAAAATAAAAAAAGGAAAGCTGCCCCAGATTGACTCACATGATTCTAAGAAGATGAATTACTGTAAATACTATATTAAAGATTAGTATGAAATTTTGTTAAATCGATATGATGATTAAGACCGAAAAAAAGGGTTTTATAAAGATTCAGCCCCCTCTTGCTGATGTCACTGCCTGACACTTCACTGTGGTTGCAACATAGTGGTTGCATCAACATACAGAACACAACCATGAGTAACACGGGTATGCTGTTATGTACGTGCACACAGTAAAACGTTTCTTGTAAATTATATAGTAATTTACCGGCAAAGAGTGGCCAAAAAAATTTAATGCTACTGTAAAATTACAGTAATTCACTTTGGAGAAAGATTACAGTCATTTGCTGTAAACATATGACAGTGTTACATATGAGTGTTGCAGCTTTTTAGAGTGAGTTTTCTCATATATAAATGCAACAATATAATTGAATGTAATTATTCTTTACAAAAAACATATTGGCACTGTCCAATGAAAAACACTTATCTCCATTTTTGTTTGAACAGACAAACTGTCCCTTACACTGTGCCAAAATTTCTTGATGAATAGACCAGTAGAAACACTTCAAATTTACCTAAAAATAAACTCTTTTTACATTGACTTCCATTAAAAGTTTATAAGGTTTTTCCTCTCTCCTGTAAAGTTGCTGTTTTGGAGATAAGTGTTTTTCATTGGACAGCGACAATATGCACTTTAAATGGGCCTTTATTTCATAATAAAGTAAAACTATAGTTAACCTAAAGAAATTCACCACAAATAAACAGTAAACAAGTAACTTACTCTTACAGCCTACAACACCATAGCCAGACAGGCAGCTACTATATAAAATATAACTCAATACCCAAGACAAGAAACCCTAGTAGACAAGAGTTCACACTAATAGTGAGATGGGGTGGGAGGGGCCATGCCCATTGCCGAAAAAAAGGATGTCCCCAGCCAATATGAAAGATGTAACTTTTGTATAACAAACTAAGAAATATTAGATTTTTTTTAGTGAGTCTTAGCTGTTCAATTTAGGTAGTATTTACAATTTAGGGAATATGTAGTAAATAAGAGCACACTGTTGCTTCAAATGTATTGAGCATATTATATATGGTACTAACCCTAACCCTGGATAAAATAAGGTTCTGCATGTGGTAGATTTATGTGTTTTTGCTGGTGTTTAGTCTCAAAACAAAGCATTTAATTTCTGGGAAACATTTTAAATCTAACCACACATTTTTCCCTTAAATGCTGCTGTTATACATACAGGTATCTCAAGATGCATCGCTTTCTACAGTTTTACGACAGAACATATAACAGGGATTTGGTTACTGTGTAGGTGAATACCAGGGGCGGATCTAGCCATTTTGGGGCCCTAGGCAAAACATAAACAAGGGGCCCTCATTCTTAAAACACACACATAAACCAAATAACTAGAGCTCAGCAGTGTATCGGTATCGGCCCATTTTTTTTTTTGCCAAAATACGGTATCAGCGATCGGCAGATATTCTTCTGATTTTAGCCGATCTGATTCAGGAGTTTAGGGTTAAGCAGTTTATCAGTGCGGTGTGTGGATGAAACTGGTGAAACCGGTGAAACTGCTCGCTTACAGGAAGCTGCAGTTCCTCATCCAATTTATAACTACGGAGTTTAGTGTACACACCACGGCTGCAAGGTTAGACTGTTGAAGGCTACTGAAGACTATTAAAGGCTATTGGAGGTTATTGAAATGGTTATTGGGGCAGAAATCAGTAAAGACGTCCTCGTCCTTTGCTGCAGTGAAACTGCGACTAGCGCTGTCACAGTGATGTTTATTCACGTCATTAAAACAGATTTTGTCAGGTATTGTCTTATAAATATTTACACAGAACTTATATCTCTCCTAAAAAGCGTTTATTTTGGTCAGTAACACTCCTGTTTATTTACTAGCAGTGTAAATTACCAGTGTTTGCTTTGGCGTGGATGTAATTAGGGGAAACACGTCGTGTGGCACATTGCTACGTCATCATATTATGGACTAGTTCAATGCAAGCAACGGAGGGGGGTATGTGTGTTTGGGCAATTAGTATTTAGACATTAATTTGGTATTCTACTGATATTTCTGTTGTTTTTCTTAAATAGAAATATGTTTTTTCTTTACTTAAGTAACAAATTAACATTGTTTTTGGTGTATTTACTGTAGCTGGGATGGTCAGATTTGGGGGCCCCTATTTGGTCGAGGCCCTAGGCAAATGCCTAGGTTTGCCTAATTAAAGAACCGCCTCTGGTGAATACAGTGTATAAAAGGTTCCTTTAAATTTTACAGTAAAAAGCCATTAATAAAGGATTGTAAAATGACAGTAATTGACTGAGCAGAAATATTACAGCATATTACTCTTTAATAAGAATTAGACTTTTACAGTTTTCTTTTTAGTTTTGGCATAAAAAATCACTACATATTTTTTATAATAATTATATGTTATGATATAAATGTTTCGGGTATGTAGTTGCCAATAAAGTACTGTAAATTTAAAGACATACTCTGTGTAGAATCACTGTAAATGAGCTGTAAAACATTGGACACTGCAAAGTTACTGCATTGCAGTTCTCAGTCAACATTAAATCATGCTTTGCTGTAAAGAAAAAATGTTTTATTGGCACCATTTTATTTTTTACACTTTCATAAAACAAGTAATCAATTGTTTTTCACAACAAAACCAGCACATCTATTTAAAATATATATTTTTTACGTTAAAATTCATATTTGACACAAAAAATATTTCTTAAAAAAAGATTTGCTAAATTTTTTACTGCTAGCATTTCATTTCATTTTTGTACACAACAGTTTAAAACCAAGTGATCCATTTTTTCCCACTTAAAAACCAAGATGTAAGAATCATTTCATTTTACTTTAACATTTATGAAACTGTAAAACTCATTATTCTCATTATGCACATGTTTTTTTTTTAAACATTTTTTATGAATAAAATTAGTTAAAATACACATTTGGATGAAGTCCATTATGCAAATAAAAGGATGTCAGGGGGCAATAGGAAATGTCTTTTGTGTAATGAAAAAAATAAAACATTATATTTAGGTTCCCAAGAGCTTTAAATAAGAACTACTTTTAGATTCTAACTGCCAACAGGTGTGGCTGAATATACAAATAAATTAAAAAATAAATACATGCCATTTTGTGTATATTTGCATCAATGAGATCACTTATGATAGAGATAACACTGCTCTCTATAGAAAAACATATATACACATTTTAATACACTTAAAAAAATTCTCAATTAGCATATATATTATAATTAGCACATATGCTAAATAGGTGACTGCTTTAGTTCTGTAAAAATACACAAATAAAGTTACTAGTTGGCTCACCAGCTTGCCAGTTCCTGTTGATCAGACTCGAAGAGAGGGTCGAGTAGAGATATAGTACTGTTTAGATGTAATATTAATATTTAAATGAACACTACTCAAGTATTACAATATAGTATTGTGTTTTTCAGGAATGGTGCTGCTCTCTCTCATACAGAAGCTGATCTTGGTGGTCTAATTCAGTGGGTGGTCTCCCTGCTGCTGCAGATTGTATTATAGGGGAAGGGACAGCGGACCAAGCCCATGATGCCGTTCATGTTTGGACGAGGTTCTCCAGGAGGCCATGAGAACTTCAGCCGCTGGATCAGAGAAGTGAAGAAGATGAAGAGCTCTGTCCTCGCCAGACTCTCACCCAGACACACCCTCTGACCTGCAGTAACAAACACACACACACACACAGTAATGAGTTTATACACACACTTTCTTAGCTTGTTAAAGATGTGGCTTGTATATCTTGTTTTAATAAAAAGTCCAGGTGAATGAGTTGAATGAATTTAACATGGTCCTAGATAACATATGGCCCCACTCACTATACTGTAAAAATAACTCAACCACAAGAGTTAATATTTTAGAATTAATTCAACACTGTATGGAGTCATATACAGTATTAACCCCACAGGGTAAAACAACTCACAAAATTGTTGATTCAATTATTTTTCACCTGAAATTATAAACCACAGTATCTCTAAGACATTATAAAATATCATAGTATCTAAGAATGAATAACTTTTTTTATCCTATATAAGCTTTATTATACAAGAGAGGACATCAAAAACTGCCAAAAAGCTGCTGTGGTTCTCCCATAACAGAGAAAATCTTAGGTGGAGACCCTTATCCTCCATTCAACCCAACACCAAGAGGGTGAAAAACGCTCCACCAGGGGAAACAACACAACTAAGTCCTATTTACCCACAAACAAATATAAGACACACACACACACATAATAACCTCAAACAAAGAATAATGGTGACCGCAGGGCATGCTGAGAGGAAAGCAGAATCAATTTTAACTCTGAATAATAACACCAATAACACCAATATAGCTCTGTATCATACTTAGAATACTGTATACAAGAGCTAAGCAGTATAACAGCAACACAGTATAAAGCAGTATCTAAGAACTATGATGTTATCTCCATATTTCAAAAATATGATGTGTTTGATGAGTTTAAAATGATGATTTGTCTGTTCTGTATCTAATCTAATCTAATCTAATCTAATCTAATCTAATCTAATACATGGCCAAAAATATCTAATTATTCTTGTGCATTTCAAATGGCACTGGGCAGAAGCATGGTAGGCTGGTGATGTTACAGTGCCGAAAATAGCTGGGGACAAAACACAGGAATTTTAGCAACATGCTATGTTCAAACTAATGGTGACAAGCAAACCTGGATGAACCAGTTTGAAATATGTGGCCCAAAACATACAGAAACATCGCTAAGGGTCTTTTTACAACTATGGATTTAAAAAAACAGGCTTCACTTGTCATCTGTGTCATCTGCCATTTTTTACTACAAAGTGTGAATTAATGCTGGGTCATTTTTCCCTGCAAATGCCTATAATGACAACAATTTTCCTAACTTTTAAATAATTCCCAAAGGAGAATGTAACCCTGGTTGACAAGACTAGACACTGATAGTGATTTGCAATGTGGGACACACTCATTATCCAAATAAATGATGCCAGAACCTAGAAGAGAAGATGTATCCTTGTTAACTCATTGCAGACACTCACCCATAGAAAATGGCAGAAAGAAGTCATTTTTACAGAACTGTCCTTTCTCATCTAGGAAGTTCTCCGGGTTGAACACATCTGGATGCTTCCAGTGGTTTCTGTCAGTCATGATGGCTGTAGAATTGGCCAAAATCTGTGTTCCCTGCCATGGGAGAGAAAAAAACACTCCACACAATTAGTCAGTCAATTAATCTACATTTATAACTCTCTTATAACATTAAATTACAATTCTTCATCAGTACCGCTGGGATGTGGTATCCATGCAGCTGTGTTGATTGTGTGGTCTCGTGGGGTGGACCAATAGGAATGATGTTGGAACAGCGCAGGATCTCGTGAATAGTGGCATGAGTGTAGGGGAGCTGTGCACGATCATCCATGCAGGGAGAACGATCAAAACCCAGCACCCGAACTATCTCCTCGTGACAGCGCTCTGAAATGTGGTAAACCAGGAACACAAACATAAGAGAACATGATATTATAGTTATTGCATGAACAGAAATAGTGCCAGTTTCATCAGCTGTACTCACAATGATGCATTTATAAGGCAGGGGTCTATCAATGATAATCAATATTCTCTTCATCACTCCCTCTGAATGACCATACTACCATGCACACTGTTCTAGAATGCTTTTACTACCATGCATACAGTTTTAGAATGCTCTCACTACCATGCATATAGTTTTAGAATGATCTTACTTCTATGCATAAAGTTTTAGAATGATCTCACTACCTTGCACACAGTTTTCGAATGATCTCACTACCATGCATACAGTTTTAGAATGCTCTTACTACCATGCACACTGTTCTAAAATGATCTCATAACTAGTGATGGGACGATACACTTTTTTCAGCTCTGATCCGATACCGTTATAAAACTGATATAAAATTACCGATACAAACACCGATACTTTTAGTTTATTAATAGCACTATAATTACGGTTACATAATGAGGCTGAAACAGATCACACAGCCATTTGAAGAGTATACACAAGTGCATTTAATGTAAATGCATTCAAAAGTTATTTATTTGACACACTTTATATGCAAATACACAATAGTTTCCTTTCAAATTAAATGTTTTAATTTTTTTTAAATATAAAAAAAAGTTAAATATTAACTACCTTAAAAATTTAATTCAGGCCATTTTTTGCAACGGTTGCACAGGAGACTTTTATTTTGACAGGTAGCATAGAGGATTAGCTGCATTAGCTAACGACTAACCGGCGATGCTAACTGTATTTCCGAGCTGAATTAATCACTGTTTATTAATAACTGATTGATTACTTAGTGCTGGTTAGGGTTGGTAGGATCTGTGGTTTGATATTAGATGTGGATTTTGACTGTCGTTCACTCAAGATTATTTATTAGTTATTTATTACATTCATAATGCCGGAATGCGTGTGGTAGCTAGGCTAACAGACTGCAGATCTTAATAGAGATGGCTAACGGCTAACTGGCAATGATAACTGTATTTCCGAACTAAATTAATGACTGTTTTTTAATAACAGATAGGTGAGTTTGTGCTGGTTAGTGTTTGTAGATCCAGTGGTTTTATAGGATATGTGGATTATGAATATGGTTTACTCCAGTCACCCCAGTTACGGCAGGTTGATTGGGCAGCTGTTGGATTTATATGCTAAGGCTACATTTTAAAGCTACATTTTTATCCTACCTTTCAGTAATCAATTTAATCACATATTTTACTTTTCTATTCTATCTCACTATGATAATCAAGTTGCTCATAATAAAGTTAATTACATATTTTACTTTTCTATTTTACCTTCAGTTAATCATATATTAATTTCCTTTGCAGGCTATTTTCGATCTTACTTTGTATAACCAAGTTAATCAAAACATATATCCATTCCGCTTAATCAGCTAAGACATTTAATTCACTATACTTAATCTACTGCAATGCCTAAAGCATGTAACATTGCTCAAAAAAGGGTCACTGTAAGGTCAGAGAGTTCAACCCGGCTGGCTTTAGCAAACCAGACAAGAACAATTTCTCTGCAGCAGCAAGAGACAGAAGACTCCTTATCTTTGATAACAGACGGGGTTCGGCCCAACGAACGGGATGACAATGTAAATTACAGACCCTGTGCATATGCTCTGGAAGCACGTACGCATGATTTGGCAGAAATTAAGTTTTCATATAAAAGAGGAGTCAGATGGGGGGGTGGGGGGTGGGGGGTGTTTGGGGGTCAGAATTGTCACTAGGATGTACTGATGAATGTCTTGGTGTAAATTCTCCTGTTCTGTTAATAAACCTGTGAGTGTTTGAACTTCACTTTCTGATCTCAAGAGTCTTCTTCTCCACCAATTCAACGAACACGCAAGGACTGCTTTGTGGTTAGAATCACAGTCAAACACTGAAATATGGACTGAAATATGGATCGGTAAGTGCATCGGCCGTGCTCGCCGGATATCCGATTTGTATCCGATATTGTATCGGATCATCTCTACTCATAACCATGCATACAGTTTTCGAATGCTCTCACCGTGCACACTGTTTTATGATGCTCTCATTACCATGCACACAATACTAGAAAGTTCTCTACCATGCACACTGATCTAGAATGCGCTCACTACCATGCACACTGTTTTATGATGCTCTCATTACCATGCACACAATTCTAGAATGTTCTCTACCATGCACACTGTTCTAGAATGTGCTCACTACCATGCATACAGTTCTAGAATGCCCTAACTACCATGCACACACTTCTAGAATGCTCTCACTACCGTGCACACTGTTCTAGAATGTACTGTTCACCATTCAAACTGTGCTAAAAAATTTTCACCATCTGTAACATTCACACTGTTCTTGAATGTTTCCTACTTTTCTATTATAATATTTCCCTTGCTGAATGGTAAATGGGGATCTATAGCAGTACCTTGCACATCAGGGTGGTCCATCATGTAAATGAGGCCCCATCTAAGAGTGGTAGCTGTGGTGTCTGTTCCGGCAAGGAAAAGATCAGTGGTGGATATTATCATGTTCTCTTCATGGAATGTAGATTCTTCCATTGCTTTTTGCTGCTCAAAACAAGAATAGGGTGTTTATAAAATGCTAAATACTTCATAGAACTGACTTGTAGCTTACTCACATTTTAACAGCCTGTTTTGTAAAAAAAATGTCTTTAGGAAACTCTGCCTAAATCTCTTGCTTCTGGTAGACTTAGCTTGATAGTAGCATTAAAAGGCACTAAACCCTAAACCATATTTTGAGTTTCTTTGAAGTTGTGAAACATACCAGTCCTGGTTAATATTTTTATAAACCTTTCCTAGCCTTTTAAAACCATTTTAATTTTGGTTATTTCCGCCTCTGCAGCGCCCTCACGGGTTCAGCTGTGCTATTGGCGAGGATGAAGTTTCAGTGTACTTTCATACACGGACACACAATATGCAAATCAGGCAATCAATAATACTGCCCCTGGTGACCATCTGTTTCTGACTGCTATCAAAAGCACACTGCTCAGAGACCAATCGGCTTTCCCTTCTGCCCCTAAACCCATACATCACCCAGTGCCCCTCCCAAACTCCTTCTCCTATTGGAGTCAGCTAAAACCAGGAAGCTTAGTTACCCTACACAGTTTCATGGTGACAGTATTAGAATGAGAATGAAAACTGTGGGTGTTGAAAATGTTAAAATGATACCCAGCCCTAGTCTACAGTACATCCAGAAAGAATTCACATCACTTCACTTTTTACACATTTTGTTACATTACAGCCTTATTCCAAATTGTATTATATTAATCTTTCCTCAAAAATCTACACAAAACACCCCATTATGACCATGTGAAAAAAAATTTCTTGAGGGTTCTGAAAATGTATTAAAAATAAAAAACTAAGAAATCACATTTATATAAGTATTCACAGCCTTCGCCATGAAGCTCAAAATTGAGTTCAGGTGCATCCCGTTTCCACTGATCATCTGTGAGATGTTTCTACATCTTAAATTGAGTCCACCTGTGGTAAATGCAGTTGATTGGACATGATTTGGAAAGGCACACACCTGTCTATATAAGGTCCCACAGTTGACTGCATGTCAGAGCGCAAACACCAAGCGTGAAGTCAAAGGAATTGTCTGTAGACCTCCGAGACAAAATTGTCTCGAGGCACAAATCTGGGGAAGGATACAGAAAAAAATTCTGCTGCTTTGAAGGTCCCAATGAGCACAGTGGCCTCCATCATTCGTAAATGGAAGAAGTTTGGAAACACCAGGACTCTTCCTAGAGCTGGCCTGCTGTCTAAACTGAGCGATCGGGGGAGAATGGCCTTGGTCAGGGAGGTGACCAAGAACCCGATGGTCACTCTGTTAGAGCTCCAGAGTTCCTCCGCGGAGAGAGGAGAACCTTGCAGAAGGACAACCATCTCTGCAGCAATGCACCAATCAGGCCTGTGTGACAGAGTGGCCAGGTGAAAGCCACTCCTTAGTAAAAGGCACAAGGCAACCCATGTGGGATTTGCCAAAAGGCACCTGAAGGACTCTCAGACCATGAGAAACAAAATTCTCTGGTCTGATGAGACAAAGATTGAACTCTTTGGTGTGAATGCCAGGCGTCATGTTTGAAGAAAACCAGGCACTGTTCATCACGAGGTCAATACCATCCCTACAAGCATGGTGGTGGCAGCATCATGCTATGGGGATGTTTTTCAGCAGCAGGAACTGGCAGACTAGTCAGGAAAGAGGGAAAGATGAATGCAGCGATGTACAGAGACATCCTGGAGGAAAACTTGCTCCAGAGCGCTCTTGACCTCAGACTGGGGCGATGGTTCATTTTCCAGCAGGACAACGATCCGAAGCACACAATCAAGATCTCAAAGGAGTGTCCTCTTTATTACTGAATACTTTTAATTCAGAATTTTAGCTAAGAAATTCCAATAAGATTTTTTTTTTATTTAAAAAGAAAATTTGAAATCAGAATGCCAATGAAGAAGTTTCAGTATTTTAATGAGGCACTGATGGCTCATTGGTTAGAGCTCAGGGCCTTCGACAACAAGTATGTGGCTTCAATACTTATAGCTATGTTTGGTGTCTTGACAACATTTTGCAAAGCATATTATTGCCATGGTCTGTCCTCATATGTGGAGGACAAATATATTCTCTGCATTTGATTTCTGGTAATATTTTGTCCTGATGATTTCACCTTGGTCATTTCCACCAGGTAGGCATCAATGAAGTCCCGCAGGTTTTCTGGGTCCAGAGTCTTCCTGTGTTCCTCTACAATCTCACGAATAAAGCCTTTCAAGGAATTAGCATTTCTCAAGACCTTCTGATGAGGCCCCGGAAAGTGTTTTATAAAGGGGGCCAAGTTAAAGATCTGCAGCACAAACCAAAATAATTAATTTTCACATTTCTAGTCAATTTTGTGATGAATAGACTAACAGAAATCCTCTACGATTAATGCAATTAAAGGTAAATTATTACGGACTAACAGTTATGTTCTTTCATGCTATAAAAGTGTTATATATTTGAGATAAAAAGTCCATGAAAAGTTTGGTTAAATCATATTAAACAGCTGGATTTCTTGCTGGTTGTTACCTGTCCTATCATTGATCCAGGAAGCCCAACGTACTCATTTAGGAGTTTCAGCAGATGAGCGAAGCGCTTGTCTTCATAATCAAAGCGGTCTCCGAAGACGATGGAGCAGATGATGTTGGAGACTGAGTTCATAATAGGATGGATAGGAAAAAAAGCCTTCCCTTCAAGACAAGTGGAAAAGGAATAGACTGAATTAGGAAGAATACACTGACAAAGCACTTTTTGATAAGTAAGAGATACAGTACACAAAAAGCTAGTTTTTTATGTGTATTAATTTATAGAAACTGTACCATTCAGACTAGGGAAGAAACTCAAAAGTTTGTAGTAACTTTAAAAACATTAAACAAACCAAAATACACTGTGAAGAAGCATTTTGGTGTTTCTTATCTGGGGTGATGTTAACTTGCGATTTCTGAGGCTGGTAACTCTGATCAACGTATCCTGTGCAGCAGAGGATACTCTTGCTTTTCATTTCCTTAAGGAGGTCCTGAAAACTGCCAGTTACATCATAATGTTTTGATGGTCTTTGTGACTGCACCTGAGGAAAGTTTCAACTTTCAAAGGTCTTAAAATGTTTAAGATAGATACCAACACATATGATGCTCTCAAACACATTAAAAAGTTCAGCACAGCTGTTAACTAAAAGCCATTCCAGTTGACTCTACCTCAGAAAACTGACTGAGAAAATGCCAAGAAAGCAGTCATCTAAGCAAGAGCTGCTATTTTGAATAATCTAAAAGATTCTGGAATGACTTCTCATTTCTCCAGTTAAAAATTAATCCAATCGCCAGAGATGTGTCACTACCTTCATGCTTTAGCATCTCTTCAACAAGGTACCGTGCCTCCTCAGCCACGCGCTCCTCCACACTTTTCTTCCCCAGACCAAAATCACGCAGAGTGTGCAGAGCAAACCGACGTTGCTGTTTCCACGAATTCCCATAAGGGGCCATCACAATACCTGAGAAAAGCAGAAAAAGATGGAGATATAGAGACATATGTACAATACAGAGACTTAAGACTAAAGATTAAAAATTGTTCACTATAAGAGAAGAAATTAATTAATTTGTTACTTACCCAACCCATTAGTGACCCACTCCAGTAACGGCACTTGTGGTCTTCCAGAAAACACAGACCCATTATTAACGAAAGCCTCCTTCACAATCTCCATCTTATTCAGAACAATCATTGGTTTTCTGCCCACGAACAGACAGGACATCTCACCATAGTTCTCCATCTGAAAGAGACTTAAAACCTTTACTATAGGAGGTAAATGTGTAGCATCTGATGCAACAGCTTTAGTATCAAGTTTATTCATTATGCCAAGCTCATACTACACAACATTTTTGTCCCTCACAATGTTTACTTTGTCAGATTAAGCAGTTCTCTTTGTTTCTCGGGGGCACTGGCAACACTACACGTTAGTCACCGACCAATCATCATCTACATCCTTGCGTGAGTTCGTAGGTCATCGCAGGGGAGGAGCATAGAATCTGACAATCACGGCTACAGAAGCGCTTTGTGTGATTGTAGTGCTTTTGTGCTCAGAAAAACACAAAAAGAAGAGGAAGAAGCAACTGTGGGCTCATTCCTGGGTGACCCAAAGAGGACATCACGGGCAATTGGGAACAGCAAAAGTTAGACTGACAGTATTTGAACAACCACTGTGTTTCTTTGGTGGTGCTGTTCTACAGTATGGCACTGCGGTATGTAAAAAAAAAAATACTGGTACAAAATTGCGCCACGGTATACCGTATGAACCGGTACACCACCCAGCATCTCCCCAGGATCAATGTAGTTTGACATAGTATTAATCATCTGCCTATAACACCCGTAATGCTCAGTGTATCATGCTACAGGCCCCCAAGATGAATACAGTAATTGGTTTATCAGCATTTCAAGCTGCTGCAGCCAAAGACCGGAACTCGCTGCAAAAAAAACATTAAAACTGGATAAATTTATTTCTAAGCCAGCTTTTAAGAATTTGTTGTATGATGTTTGTCATTGTCTGTTCCCCTTCTACGTTTGTATTTTTTCCCTCTCTCTTTAAGAGTCTTTTTTCCCTCTTGCCAGGCTGCCATTGTAAATAAGGTGTTCTTAATGACTTGCCTGGTTAAATAAAGAATAAATAAAACATAATATGCTTTATTCACCATCGTCTAGCAAAATGAAGCTCTGGGGTACAGAAATAGCGTTGGACCGCTGGATACCAACAATGCCACCTCACTGCTGCATTCCTAAATGCACTTCTTCAAAAATAAATAAATCTTAAAGAGGTCAACCCCTCCATAGTTTCCCCAAAGATCCTGTACTTCACCGTGAATAGATTCACAAAGTCAATAGAGATTTCCATTTCTATTTAAGATGTATGTTATTGTGCTAGCTAGCTAGCTAAGGCTAGCCATATTAATATTACACAGCCAGCTGTGTCCACTTTATTTGCCTGGACAGATAGACGTAGTTAGACGAACTACAAGGAGGTATTGTAGTGTCCGGCTGGATGTTTGGAAGAATGACAGAGAAAGACATTTAAAATTCGCTGTATTGCTAAACTGGAAAAAGATTGCTGTTAGCCGCAACTACGCCTTAAAAATAACAAAAAGCTAGCGCTAACAAGCTAACCTAGCAGCGGAGAGTGACGGAGAATAGGCGGAGAATAATACAGGGTGGAACAATGCAATGTTTAAACCTCTTACTGCAGATCCAATTTTATGCTCATTTTCATGCAATTTGCACTAATACGATATAACAATGAATATCTTAAGTTTTACATATATAGCACAATGACCATTCAGGGCTTAAATTGAAGTAGAGACGATCACTCAAGAAAAGTAGTTGTTTGTGAACCAATAAAAAACACAGAATCTAGAAGAAGACACCCTTAGCTTTGTATTCACGTACAACTTTAAGTAAAAACATTACATTGTGTGGTCGCTAGGAGCTTGAGAATATGACGTTGCGGCTGCGCTGAAACTAAAGCAAGCAAGGAGAAGTGAGCAGGCGAATAAAGGACTTTATGGATATTTTATCTGCAGTTCAGAGCTGTACTGTGGATGCTGTGATAGTAAGTGAATTTTCTATAATATAATCTGATGTTATTTTATATACTTATAATATTTTATAAGGCTATTTTGTTGGGGAGGCGTGTTCAGGCTGTTTTCAGTTGGAGATTTCTGGCCACTGGTTTCATGTAGATGGCTGTAATTTTGCATGCAGGTAGTTAAAGTAGTACTAATGAATATGAGTTGGTTAGTTGGTCGCTCTGTTTAGAATATTTGACGCTTTGAAACATTCTACTTTACATAGTCAGAACGGGCCCGCCGGCGACCCTGAAGACGGCGCTTCTGCAGTAACCGGTTAAACGCACGTGAAAAACACATGTATCGATGTTTTTACGTCAAATCGATGCATTGTATCGTTCATAGTTGTATCGATGCATCGATACAGATCAATATATTGTTACAGCACTAGTAACTAGCTAGCAAGCTAGCTAACACACAAGTGTTTAATACAGCAAATAAAGGCAATTTGCTAGTGTGTCATATTTCTTCTGATATGACACACTCACCCCTCTTGGCAATTCTTCTTAAATTCATGTACAGTCCTTTTTTTTCTATTTTGCAAAGTATGTAAAAATTAGCTATGTAAAAAAAAAAATAATAATATATAAATAGTTCAGAAAATATAATTTAAGACGTGAAGTTAATTAATAATAAGTTAAGAAACAAAACATTTTAGGTCAAGTTAGTTGACTGGTTTGGCGTAATACAGTCACAAGCAGATTTAGCTGGTAGATTAACACACTAGTTGTCTGATTGAAGCGGTTTTCTTGTGCTATACGTTTAATAGGTGCACAGGTTCTGGTTGGGCTGGATTTTTGGGTCCTGATCTAGACAGGAAAACTTCAATGAAGTTGATGGTTGGGCTGTATGTTTGTAATTTGCAAAAAAAAAAAAAATTAAATTAAATTAAATTAAAAAATCCAATTCTGTAGGGGCCATTTTCAGTGGGTTAAGTGGGACATGAGATGAAATGACAATCAATACAATTTTCAAACATTTGACTTCTTTCTGTAATAACTACACAATACATACCCATACTTCTACTTTCAGTACTTAAGTAGAACATTTTAGAATAAACTATTTGCAATACTTATGTATATTTTTTAATACATTAGTACTTGAGTATAAAGTTTAAAAAACACTTCATATTCTACTCTCTAGTAGTTCATACATTCTGATTGTTTTATTCTGTGTTCTATTTTTTGTTGATGTAAAAGTTGGGTTTGAGCACAGCCAAGTGTACGGTGGCCGAGAAAGCCCAACGCAGTGCAAATTGAAAAGCGCTGCAAAAGCACAAAACACATCCATCAAAATTACAACACAGGCGCAGCAAATAGAAAAACGCGCTGCAACTAGAAAAACGCGCTGCAAATAGAACCACAACACAACGGAAGTGAGTCACAACACAACGGAATTTTCCCGGGGGACCTTAAAAGATACTGTACCAGCTAAGCTGCGTCTTCAGTAACGTCTCGGACTTCACTATGTGTACAAAGGACAATAAGTGGCAAACAAGGCGTTTTGTGAAGCAGAACTTTTAATAATATGCACACAACCGTGGTGATCACAGGTAATAAACATAACTTACTTTTCAGAAGCTTGTTTGCCACTTATTGTCCTTTGTATACAGCTGGTACAGCATCTTTTAAGGTCCCCCGGGAAAATTCTGTTGTGTTGTGACTCACTTCCGTTGTGTTGTGGTTCTATTTGCAGCGCGTTTTTCTATTTGCAGCGCGTTTTTCTATTTGCAGCGCGTTTTTCTATTTGCTGCGCCTGTGTTGTAATTTTGATGGATGTGTTTTGTGCTTTTGCAGCGCTTTTCAATTTGCACTGCGCTGGGCTTTCTCGGCCACCGTACAAGTGTCCTTGTAACAAGTGTAACAACAGGGGTGTACGCATGTTGAGTGTGCGAGGCACATTTTCATCTTAGTAGAGCTTAGAAGTCTGGTCAGTATTCTGATGCTGGTGTCTGCAAAACCACGGCATGAAGCATGCATGGAATAGTTACGTAATTCTTGGAAGGGTATCTGGCAGCGTTCCAGTGGAACACGTCACAAGAGTCGTGCAAACTTTACAGCAAGAGTAAACATGCCCCTGTAGAAAGGAGCTGTTTTTTCTGACATGCATATAATCGCTGTCCAGTGGAAAAAACAAGTATCTCCATTTTTGTAGATTTAAAGTTTACTACATAATTTAAACATACAATCTGTCCCTTACTCTTTGTCAACTTTTCTTGATGAATGGACCAAAGAAGATTCTCCAAAATTACCTGGTGGGTTGTTTCTCTCTCCTGGAAAGTTGCTGCTTTCGAGATACATGTTTTCCACTGGACAGCGACAATATACACAGTCATATACAGTTACATAGAAAAACAGGAAACTGACCGATCTGATAAGGTCCATTGGCTCCTTAAAGAGCTGCATCACGTTTCCCACATAGGGCAGACTTTTAGGTCCGGGTGGGAAGCGTCTCCTGAAGGAGTTAAACCTGAAAATCTCCAGCAGAACCAGAGAGAGAAGACCACCCAGCAGGGCCAAGCCCACAGACGTCCAGTCCAGATATCTCAGCACAGACTCCATTCTGAGAGAACTGCTGGAGAGTTCAGCAGTTCAGAGCTTTATACAGGAAAACAGGTAGAGGGAGGGGGAAAAGGGAAAAGAGAGAGAGAGAGAGAGAGAGAGAGGTCTGAAAAGAAAGCCAAGTTTATTGAAGCAATACAAGCAATAAAAGGGATTGAGAAATGCTGCACCTTTTGATGATGCAACCTTGTCTCAGAGTTCAAAATTTCACGTTATTTCAACATATAGGGTGTGATTGTGTAATAGTAAAGGAAGGCGTGGCTTTCTGAGCTTCTTTCTTTTGTTTATGTGGAGGCTAATCTGTGGCCAACAGCATAATCCCTGTGCAATACTCTGTTACATTGACTTTTACATAAGCTGCCCAAGTGTTCAGTTTAAATCATTCTAAAATATCTCTTTATTGTCATTATACTCATACTGGGTTGTATAGAAATGTATAATAAAAAGTAGAACAATTTCACCACTCTTCTTAAGTACTATACTGTTGTATTTGTGATGGGATTGAATGTGATGAGGTTTAATGTGATTGGGTTAAATGTGATGAGGTTGAATGTCAGGGGGTTAAGAGGGATGGGGTAGAATGTGATGGGGTAGAATGTGATGGAATTGATTGTGACGGGGTTGAATGTGACGGAATTGAATGTGACTGGATTAAATGTGATGGGGCAAATGTGATGGGGTTGAAAGTGATAGGGTTGAATGTGATGGATTGAATGTGATGGGACTGAATTAGAAAAGGGTTGAAAGTGATGGGGTTAAATGTGATGGGACTGAATTGGACAGGGTTGAATGTGATGGGGTTGAATGAAATGCGGTTGAATGTGTCAGAATTGTATGTGACGAAGTTGAATGTGATTGATTGTAATGGGCTTGAATGTAACAGGGTTAAATGTAATGGGGTTAAATGTGATGAGGTTGAATGTGATGGGGTTGAATGTGATGGGGTTGAAAGTGATTAGGTTGAATGTGATGGGGTTGAATGTTATGGAATTGATTGTGACGGGGTTGAACGTGATGGGTTTAAAGTGATGGAGTTGAAGTGATGTGATTGTTATGAGGTTGAATGTGATGGGGTTGAAAGTGATGGAGTTTAATGTGATGGGTTGCAAGTATTGGAGTTGAAAGTGATGGAGTTTAATGTGATTGGATTGTATGTGACAGGATTAAATGTGATTGGGTTGAATGTGATGGGGTTAAATGTGGTGGGACTGAATGTGACAGGGTTAGATATATGTGGTAGACATATGTGTTTTGCTGATGTTAAGTCTCAAAACAAAGCAGTACAATTTCTGGGAAATGTTTTAAACCTAACCACCCATTTTGCCCCTTAAATGTTATTGTTTTATATATACAGGTGGCAGCAGTTTTCATAAAGCATCACAAGATGTATTACATTTCACAGTTTCACAACAGAACATCTGTAAAGTTATTTAGCGTCTGAATTTACTGTAAAAATACCAGGGATTTGGTTTAAGTGTAGTGTAGGTGTAGTTAGAAGTTAACGGTACGTATTACATTAAAAAAATTACAATAATTCACTGTAAAACATGTTACTCTATGATCAAATTACATAGTTCTACAGAATTAATACAATAAAACATTGTAATTATGTTTTACAATAATCATGTTATGTTATAAATGTTCAGGATATTTAGTTGCCAGTAAAGTAGTGTAAAATTATAGACATACTTTGTATAAAATTTGAACCATAAAATATTGGCAGTATAAACGCTGCAAAGTTACTGCGCTGCAGTTCTCAGCCAATGAGGCTTTGCTGTAAAGAAAACCGCAACTTGCACAAATGTCTCTTCTGAACAAAGGTTTTGTCACCATTTCATTTTTAGACTTTCAAAAAACAAGTAATCAATTGTTTTCCACATTAAAACCAGCACATCTATTTAAAAAACATGTAAATTGTCTTTTTTCACTTTAAAATTCATATGTGACACTAAAAAAACATTACTATTTTCTTAAAACCACTTGTATTTTTCTTTTGAAAAAGTTTTATTAAAACCAAGTGATCATTTTTTTCCACATTAAAATCCAATACACATATAAAACCAACATGTTAGAAACATTTTTGTCACTTTAAAATTATTATTTTTTTCCTAAACCCCTTTTATAAAATAGAATTCATTAATAAAATTAATGAACATTTCACAACTCACTTAAAACAAAACATTATTATTTTGTGTGGATAACTTTATGCAAAAAAGGTAAAGGGTGTCAGGGGGCAATAGGAAAGAAAAAGGATAAACTTTTGTTTAATGAAGAAAACTTTTTGGTTCCCAAGAGCTTTAAATAAGATCAACTTTTAGGTGCTAACTGCCAACAGGTGTGGCTGAATATACAAATAAATAATACAAATAAATAAATTCATCTCATTTTGTGTATATTTGCATCAATGAGAGCACAAATAATAGAGAGAACACATGCTTTAATAGAAAGATATATAAAAATATCTTAATACACTGTATTATTTACCATACATATTGTAATTAGTATATATGTTAAGTAAGTAATCGATTTAGTTTTATAAAATATACAAATAAAGGATGGGCATAGGTGAAAGAAATTAATAATTAGTATTCAATTGGGATGCACCCATAGTGAATATTTGGAGAGCTTGCTATTTGGCTCACCATCTTGCAAGTTCTGGTTGCTCAGACTGAAAGAGAGGGTCAAGTGGAAATATACTACTGCTAAGATTTAATTTTAATATTTAAATATAAAGCTGATAATGTTCTTCAGGAATGGTGCTGCTCTCTCTCATACAGAAGCTGGTCTTGGTGGTGTAATTCAGTGGGTGGTCTCCCTGCTGCTGCAGATTGTATTATAGGGGAACGGAGAGCGGATCATGCCCAAGATGCCGTCCATGTTTGGACGAGGTTCTCCTTTAGGCCATGAGAACTTCAGCCGCTGGATCAGAGAGGTGAAGAAGATGAAGAGCTCTGTCCTCGCCAGACTCTCACCCAGACACACCCTCGGACCTGCAGTAATATATATATATATAAATATACACACACTTTTTTAGCTTGTTAAAGATGTGGCTTGTTTACAGAATTCATTAAGAAAGTCCAGGTGATGCAAATTTCAAACCTTCATAAGAACCTTGTCTCAGCAACTAATCTAATCACGTGCATGGCCAAAAATAGGTCAATTATTCGATTACATTTAAGATAATACTAGGCTAGGCATGTACTAATGGGTGGGGAAAAAATACAGGCACAATTTTAATAGCAATTTTAACAAAGTTATATTCAAACTAACCTGCACGAACCAGTCTAAAATTTGTGCCCCAAAACAGCAAAAACATCACTACTTGTAGTTCATTTCTCTGGTCTGAATCAGTTGTATAATAAAATAATTTTATTTGGAGCATTCCTTGGTTTGGTATGTTTTCACACAGGCACAAAATTAAACACCAAATGCTCCGCAATTAAAGTAAATACAGCAGGAAGGTCCAGCATGCATATCTGTGCAGTGTAAATCAGTCTCTGCATGCGATTACCGATTTCACACCTGCAGAAATTAACCACACCAAAAGTGCAAACAAACCAGAGTCTGTTTTAATCAGAGCAGTCCTCTCTCCTATCTTGTAAACTTGAGCGATCTGAATTTGGCAGACTGCTTTAAAGGTGCACAAGAAGGTAATTTAACACTAACAAAATTTATTTGACAATGACGTAAAGTTTGTTATTTTATTTTATGTTGTAGTCTGGCGCTGCTGTGTGTCCATGTGTGCACGACATGTGTGTTGCACACACAATTCACTGCCAAAATAGCAATGATCATCTGACTGAAGACATCTGCCTAGGTTCACTTCAGTCAGTAACGTACCTGTGTTTTCTTTTGCCAAGATAGCAAAACACCAGAAATTTACTTAAACAAATCTAATTTCGAGTAAATCTTGTATTGGCTCCTGGCATAATTTATTCACATAATAGATGTGCCCCCCCAACTCACTTGCCATCCGTGTGGATATATTGTTTACCTGCCTGGTTACAGTGTTGTAGGTCATAAGAGCAAGTTATTGTTTACTTTACTACTAAGTGTAACTTAATGTTGGTTAATTTTCCCATGCAAATGCCTATAATGACTAGGGAAGATGTATCCTTGTTAACTCATTGCAGACACTCACCCATAGAAAATGGCAGAAAGAAGTCATTTTTACAGAACTGTCCTTTCTCATCTAGAAAGTTCTCTGGGTTGAACACATCTGGATACTTCCAGTGGTTTCTGTCACTCATGATGGCTGTAAAATTAGCCAAAACCTGTGTTCCCTGCCATGAGACACAAAAAACACAGTAAATCATTCCCACACAATTAGTCAGTCAATGAATCTACATGTATAATTCCTCTATTTCCCCATCAGTACCGCTGGGATGTGGTATCCATGCAGCTGTGTTTGTTGTGTGGTCTCGTGGACTCCACCAAAAGGGGAGATGTTGGAACAGCGCAGAATTTCCTGAACAGTGGCGTGAGTGTAGGGGAGCTGTGCACGATCGTCCATGCAGGGAGAACGATCAAAACCCAGCACCTGAACTATCTCCTCGTGACAGCGCTCTGAGACGTGGAAAACCAGGAACACAAACATAAGAGAACATGATATAGTTATAGCATGAGCAGAAATAGTGCCAGTTTCATCATTTGTACTTGTTAAAATGCAGTTAAAAGATCAATGATCTTTTTCAATGATAATCAATGTTCTTCTCATTACTCACACTGATTGCTCTCACTACCATTTATATAGTTCTAGAATGCTTTCACTACCATTCTCACTATTTTACAATATTTTTTTCTTAGCATTCATACTAATCTGTAATGTTTTCATCACTGTTCATACTGTTCTAGAAAGTCGTTTTTAACATTTACCATATTTTAAAATATTATCTGTTCTAGAATATTTAACTTTCCTTAACTCACCCTTCTAGAATGTCTTCCCTGCTATGCACACTATTCTATAATACTATCCTCATCATTCACACTGTTCAACAATGTTTTCCTAACCATTCACACTGTTCTACAACACTGTTTTCTCAGCATTGCCATAGTTCTGGAATGTTTTCCTTAGCATTCACACTTTTCTAGAATGTATCCTTGCCCTTAAGTCTCTTCTACAATGTTTTCCTAAGCATGCACACTGTTCCAGAACATCTTCAACGTTCACAGTATTTTAGAATATTAGCTGTACTCTTCACTCTGATCTAGAATATTTACCTCACCAATTACTCTGTTCTAGAATATTTACCTCACCAACAACTCTGTTCTAGAATATTTACCTCACCAACAACTCTGTTCCAGAATATTTACCTCACCATCAACTCTGTTCTAGAATATTTACCTCACCATCCGCTCTATTCTTGAACATCTTCTTCAACGTTCACAGTATTTTAGAATAAGACCTGTACAGTTCACTCTGTTCTAGAATATTTACCTCACCATCCGCTCTATTCTTGAACATCTTCTTCAACGTTCACAGTATTTTAGAATAAGACCTGTACAGTTCACTCTGTTCTAGAATATTTACCTCACCATCAACACTGTTCTAGAATATTTACCTCACCAACAACTCTGTTCTAGAATATTTACCTCACCAACAACTCTGTTCTAAAATATTTACCTCACCAACAACTCTGTTCTAGAATATTTACCTCACCAACAACTCTGTTCTAGAATATTTACCTCACCAATTACTCTGTTATAGAATATTTACCTCACCATCAACTCTGTTCTAGAATATTTACCTCACCAATTACTCTGTTCTAGAATATTTACCTCACCATCAACTCTGTTCTAGAATATTTACCTCACCAACAACTCTGTTTTAGAATATATACCTCACCATCAACTCTGTTCTAGAATATTTAACTCACCAACAACTCTGTTCTAGAATATTTACCTCACCAACAACTCTGTTCTAGAATATTTACCTCACCATCGACACTGTTCTAGAATATTTACCTCACCAACAACTCTGTTCTAGAATATTTACCTCACCATCGACACTGTTCTAGAATATTTACCTCACCAACAACTCTGTTCTAGAATATTACCTCACCATCGACACTGTTCTAGAATATTTACCTCACCAACAACTCTGTTCTAGAATATTTACCTCACCAACAACTCTGTTCTAGAATATATACCTCACCATCAACTCTGTTCTAGAATATTTAACTCACCAACAACTCTGTTCTAGAATATTTACCTCACCAATTACTCTGTTCTAGAATATTTACCTCACCATCAACTCTGTTCTAGAATATTTACCTCACCAACAACTCTGTTTTAGAATATATACCTCACCATCAACTCTGTTCTAGAATATTTAACTCACCAACAACTCTGTTCTAGAATATTTACCTCACCAACAACTCTGTTCTAGAATATTTACCTCACCATCGACACTGTTCTAGAATATTTACCTCACCAACAACTCTGTTCTAGAATATTACCTCACCATCGACACTGTTCTAGAATATTTACCTCACCAACAACTCTGTTCTAGAATATATACCTCACCAACAACTCTGTTCTAGAATATATACCTCACCATCAACTCTGTTCTAGAATATTTAACTCACCAACAACTCTGTTCTAGAATATATACCTCACCAACAACTCTGTTCTAGCATTCACACTGTTCTAGAATTTTACCTCCACCTATCACATTGTTCTCTTCAGCATTCACATTGTTCTACAATTTCCCCTCCACCATTCACACTGTTCTACAATGTCTTCTTCAACATTCACAGTATTCTTTATTGTCTCTATATTGTCTATACCATTTTAGACTGGTTCCCCCAACCATTTACATTATTCTACAATGTTTTCTATAATTATGTCTTTTTGTTTACATACTTCTGGAATACTCTCAACCATGTACACTGTTCTAGGATGTTTGACATCGAGGAACCTTTTTATTTTTGGGGGGGTTGGAGGTGATTTCTCCACAGTTTAGAACTGTTTTAGAACTAGAACATAATACTGTTCTAGAGTATGTTCCCCACAGTCCACACTGTTCTGGAAAGTATTTCTCGCCATTTAAACTGTGCTAAAAAAACGTTTTTCTATCCACTGTTCCTTAACGTTCATCACTTTTCTATTATAATATTGATTATTATGGATCTGTAACAGTACCTTGCACATCAGGGTGGTCCATTATGTAAATGAGGCCCCATCTAAGAGTGGTAGCTGTGGTGTCGGTCCCGGCAAGAAAAAGGTCAGAGGTGGATATAATCATGTTCTCTTCATGGAATGTAGATTCTTCCTTTGCCTCTTGCTGCTCAAAACAAGAAGAGGATGTTTAGAAAACGCTAAATGACTCATGGCTTGCTACTTGCACTTTAATGTGGCCCCTGTTGAAGACCAACCTTCTGCATCTTGCCACTATCAGAGGCACACTTCTCAGCCCAATCAGCTCTCCCTTCTGCCCTGCCTCTAAACCCAAACATCACCCATTGCCCTTCCCAAAATACTTCTCCCATTTTGTACCATTTGTTAAATTTGAGCTAAGGATTGAGTCAGATAAAATCAGGCGGCATAATTACCCTTTAAAAAGATTCTTGTTCAGTCATTAATGCTTAATGCATTAGCACTTTCCACTTACAAGATACAACAAATTGCTTGTTCAGAAGCTACAACTGAAGATATGTGATGGATTGAAGTGTGCAAACACATAGAGACCAATCACTATAGAGAACAGAGTCAGAATCCTAAGCGAACATTAAACTTAGTCTTAAACTACATGTGCCTTTTAGTAGAGAATTACTATTATCATTCTTAATTCCATTCTGAATGAATTCTTATTTGTATAGATTAGCAAAGAAACTTTTATCTGAGAAATTCCTTTCATGACAAGTATGTGGTTTTGATACCTAGCTATGTTTGGAGGGCCTCTGAGCAAGGTCCTTAACCTTAACTGCAACAGCTGCCCACCACTCCAGGCACGTGGTCTCAAAAAATCACCTTGGGGAGTGGCCAAATTTCACTTGTGCCCAGCACAAGTATTGTAAATATATGCATATTATTGCCATTGACGATCCTTATATGTTTTATTTTTCTCTGCATTTGATTTCTGACAATATTTTGTCCTAATGTTTTCACCTTGGTCATCTCCACCAGGTACGCATCAATGAAGTCCCGCAGGTTTTCTGGGTCCAGAGTCTTCCTGTGTTCCTCTACAACCTCACGAATGAAGCCTTTCAAAGAACAGGCATTTCTCCAGATCTTCTGGTGAGGCCCCGGAAAGTGTTTTATGAAGGGAACCAAGTTGAAGACCTACAGGACCAAGAAAAATCCACATTTCTAGTTAATTTTGTGATGAATGGACCAATAGAAATTCTCCACAATTAATACAATAAAAGTTAATTTATTACTAATTAACAGTTACGTTAATTTATGCTTTAAGGTGTCATATTTAAAAGATACGAAGTCCATGAAAGGTCTAGTCAACATTATATTAAATAGCTGAATGCTTAGCAGCTGAGATCTTGTTGGTTGTTACCTGTGCTACTATTGATCCAGCAAGCCAAATGTTCTCATTTATAAGTTTCAGCAGATGAGCGAAGCGCTTGTCTTCATAATCAAAGCGGTCTCCAAAGACGATGGAGCAGATGATGTTGGAGACTGAGTTCATAATAGGATGGATAGGAAAAAAAGCCTTCCCTTCAAGACAAGTGGAAAAGGCATAGACTAGATTAGAAAGAATACACTGACAGAACACTTTTTGTATTTTATAGATACAGTTCCAACCAGACTATGAATAAAATCACTTGAGAATACTTTTAAACTTTTTTAAGTTTGTGAAAGTATTTTGTCCTTATGTAGTTAAGTAGTTCTTGCTATAATATGAAATAGAACATTACACAAAAAAAAAACTGATGCTCTCAGACACATTTAGAGCCCTATTTTTTTAATCAATTGCAGATCGCACAGCTGGATTTAGTTGGTGTGTCTTTTAGTCAACATTTTAGTCTAGTTTAAGTCTAATATCTTTTAGTCAAATAAATTGTGTGTATTATGTATTTTTATTGTGTTACTATTTTAAATGTAAATTTACATTGTGTTACTATTTTTAAATGTAAATTTGTACGATTTATTACTGCTAAAACAAGTGAACTGTAAAGATGATACAAATAAAGCCAAGTTTCTCAAATTACACACTTACTGAAATAGAGATTTATACTAATATTACTGGCTTTCAGTAGACTACACTTACATTATTTAACAAGTGTATTTAAAACTCATGCAGTCCAGTAACATTGAGCGTTAGGAAAAAGACAGGAAGAGCTGCTTTTCGATGAGTTTACTGGTGACCGCTAGAGTCTGAGTCAAGACCAAAACTGGAAAAAAATGAGCCTGAAAACAAATTAGGATTTAAAAATAAAAATATTAAAGTATCTTTCCTATTTATCAATATTATTCTTAATCTGTCTCTTCTCAAACTTAATCAGGAGTCACCACATGAAGTCAACTGAATCAAATTGTATTTATTTTTATTATAAAATATAAAAACCGATCACAATTTGCCCTCAAACAACTTGTTACTAAGGTTGACTAGCTTGTACTCTCCCACGTAACATTAGTATTTAAGCTAGCTTGTCGCTGAGGTTAGCTAGCTTGTCACTAAGGTTAGCTAGCTCGTCACTAAGGTTAGCTAGCTCGTCACTAAGGTTAGCTAGCTTGTCGCTAAGGTTAGTTAGCTCGTCATTAGCTTTAGTACTCTCCCACGTAACATTAGTATTTAAGCTAGCTCGTCACTAAGGTTAGCTAGCTTGTCGCTAAGATTAGCTAGCTTGTCGCTAAGGTTAGCTAGCTTGTCACTAAGGTTAGTTAGCTCGTCATTAGCTTTACTACTCTCCCACATAACATTAGTATTTTAGCTAGCTCGTCACTAATGTTAGCTAGCTTGTCGCTAAGGTTAATTAGCTCGTCATTAGCTTTAGTACTCTCCCAGGTAACATTAGTATTTTAGCTAGCTCGTCACTTAGGTTAGCTAGCTTGTCGCTAAGGTTAGCTAGCTCGTCATTAGCTTTAGTACTCTCCCAGATAACATTAGTATTTCAGCTAGCTCATCACTAAGGTTAGCTAGCTTGTCGCTAAGGTTAGTTAGCTCGTCATTAGATTTACTACTCTCCCACGTAACATTAGTATTTTAGCTAGCTCGTCACTAAGGTTAGCTAGCTCGTCATTAGCTTTAGTACTCTCCCAGGTAACATTAGTATTTTAGCTAGCTCGTCACTTAGGTTAGCTAGCTTGTCGCTAAGGTTAGCTAGCTTGTCACTAAGGTTAGCTAGCTCGTCATTAGCTTTAGTACTCTTCCAGGTAACATTAGTATTTTAGCTAGCTCGTCACTAAGGTTAGCTAGCTTGTCGCTAAGGTTAGCTAGCTTGTCACTAAGGTTAGCTAGCTTGTCACTAAGGTTAGCTAGCTTGTCGCTAAGGTTAGCTAGCTTGTCACTAAGGTTAGCTAGCTTGTCGCTAAGGTTAGCTAGCTCGTCATTATCTTTAGTACTTCCCCAGGTAACAATAGTATTTTAGCTAGCTCGTCACACTTTTAGGCATTAAACATCGCTAAAACTAAACCGAAGACATATTAAACAAGCCATGTTACACGGGTTATCTGCCTCCAGAAATCTGAACCAGCTTACCTTTCTAAATATCTTGGTGACGAGTAATATGCCACAAAATGTTTTTATTCCTCATATTTTGCGTGGGAGAAGATCTGCTGTATGAATGAGTGAGTAAAGGGGTTTAGGGGAACCAGTCAATATGTTATAGTCATAGTCAGTCATAGTTCTCCATTTACTGCTCAAAAATATTATTTATTACAAATAATTTCCCCATTTGTCAGTCTTCGACATTTTTGTTTAGTTTTTATTAGTTAACTAAAAAGCCATTCCAGTTGACTCTACCTCATAAAGCTGACTGAGAAAATAATGCCAGGATGTGCAACGCTGTCATCTAAGCAATAGGTGCTACTTTGAAGAATCTAAAAATATTTAAAAAAATTTCTCCTGTTAAAAATTAATCCCCTATCCACAGGAATGTATCACAATAGCTAATCTTAAACTACCTTCATGCTTTAGCATCTCTTCAACAAGGTATCGTGCCTCCTCAGCCACGCGCTCCTCCACACTTTTCTTCCCCAGACCAAAATCACGCAGAGTGTGCAGAGCAAACCGGCGCTGCTGTTTCCAAGCATTACCATAAGGGGCCATCACAATACCTGAGAAAAGCAGAAGAGGATGGAGATATAGAGACATATGTAGGATTTTACAGAGTGGTAGAGACTTAAGAATGTTTATTGTAAGAGAAGATACTGATTCATTTTTTACTGACCCAACCCTTCAGTGATCCAGTCCATTATTGGCACATGTGGTCTTCCAGAAAACACAGATCCATTATGAACGAAAGCCTCCTTCACAATCTCCATCTTATTTAGCATAATTATTGGCCTTCCACCCAGGTATAGACAGGACATCTCACCATAGGTCTCCATCTGAAAGAGACATGAAACCTTTACTATAGGAAAAGTTTGTCCATTAAGCAAATTTTGTAAATCTTAAAACACCACTAGACTGAACTGATCAAAGGTTTCATAGCAAATATAAGACCTAAGACTGAACTAAAAATCCTGATGACTGCCAGTTTCATCATAATGTTTTTGATGGTCTTTCACTTGAGTGTAGAACTTTCAAAGTTCATACTTTTTTTCAAATTGACTGACCATCAGGTCTTACAGTATTTTTTCCCCTTCATAGTCATAGTCAAGAACTATAAATCTTGCCATAATATGGATTAGAACATTACTCAAATACTGTAGAGCTATTCATTGTACAACAACACACACAAATTATGCTTTAAAACACATTAAGCGAATTCTGTAGATCTTAAAACACCACCAAACTGAACTGATCAGGCTTCATAGCGAATATAAGACTTAAGTTTGAATAGAAAACATATTTACAAAGCTTAATCATTTTTATTTTTAGGACTTTTCATTTCCTTGTATGACTTTGGGTTGTATCAAAATTTTACCACATCACAGTGAACAGTTTAAGCTTTACACCCAACTAAGTATGCAGACAATATGAGAAATATTAAGAGGGAAATTAATATCAATTATTGATAAACATGAACAGCAGCAAGGGTCCTTAGTCCCTTTGAATATAAAACAATAGTATGAAGGTTGTGATTTCACTGATGTCAAAGATTACTTCCTTAGAGGGGCGGAGTTATCCGAAGATGATTGGGTGAACAGGGAACTCCTGGATATGTTTAAATAGCTTAATATCTCTATGGAAATATCTAAATGAATATTTAAAATGCCTAAAAATGAAGGACTGATTAGTTAAACTAAGGTTTGGAGGAGAACTGGAAATATGGAACCTTATTAAGAACAGGGTTGGCAAAGACTTGAATAAGATAATTTCCTCAAAATCATAAGGGGCAGTTTCCAAGACAGGGATTAAGCCTAGTCTATAGACACTGTGCAGCTTGAATTTGTCACATTTTTGTCCTGTCTTCCGTGTCCTCCCTGCTGCATCCCTGACAGATTTAGGAAATGTCAGTGTGTCTTTGATACCGCAACAACGAGAAAAGTACTCCTTGCTCGACTTGAAACATGAAAAACGACATGTACTAATTCTCTTAATTAATCATGGTTGTATTTTTGGCTCAACATGCAATAAACCAATCAGTGTGTCAATTGCCCCCACATTCCTTTTAACCTTTTATCGCAGATTCAGTTTTATGCAATTTTTTTAGCTGATTTGCACTACTACGCTATGTCTTAAGTTTTACTTATAGCACAATGACCATTCAGGGCTTTTACAATGTGTGTATAAATGTTACCTGTCACGCTCTACATTTTCTGATTCAGTAGGGTCTTAACAAACAGATTACAAAACATGAAAAAGATACAAGAAAGCATTGATAAGCTACACAGCATTATATTAGATGTCCACTAGGCGTCTCCAAATGGTTCAAAACCTCTCCAGAGTGTCCCCAACCTCTCCAAATACACAGAAGAAATCTGTCACTATACAAAAAGTTTGTAATTTTTTTTTTGTTTGTTTGTGATAGAACAAATTAATGTAAGTCAATATTATTATTATTTTTTTTTTATGAAATGACACACAAAGTCACACGTGTGTGCTCTGTGTGCGCCCTGGAGTTTATAGTGGTGATTGTATTTTTTCTGATGACTGCGCACTGGCTCTGTGTTCTTGTGTGTGGGTAAAAAGCAGTGGTGTACAAACAATTAGCGTGCGAGGTGCACCTTCAGATTAGCAATCTTAGACGTCTGATCAATATCAGTATAAACATTGTTGCTGGTGTCTGCAAATCCAAGGCATGAAGCATGCGTGGAATAGTTACGTAATTCTTGGAAGAGTATCTGGCAGCGTTCCAGTGGAACACGTGACAAGAGTTACAAACTTACAGCAAGAGTAAACATGCCCCTGTAGGAAGGAGCTGTTTTCCTGACATGCATATCATCGCTGTTCAGTGGAAAAACAAGTATCTCCATTTTTTTGTAGAGTTTAATTTGCTAAATAATTTGAACACAAAGACTGTCCCTTACTCTGTATCAAATTTTCTTGATGAATGGACCAAAATAAATTCTCCAAAATTACCTGATGGTTTCATCTCTCTCCTGGAAAGTTGCTGTTTGAAGATACATGTTTTTCATTGGACACTGATGATATACACATTTTTGTACTGCTCCATAGAAAAACAGGAAACTGACCGATCTGACGAGGTCCATTGGGTTCTGAAAGAGCTGCATCAGGTTTCCCACAAAGGGTAGAGGTTTGGGTCCGGGGGGGAAGCGTCTCCTGGAGGAGTTTAACCTGAAAATCTCCAGCAGAACCAGAGAGAGAAGACCACCCAGCAGGGCAAAGCCCACAGACGTCCAGTCCAGATATCTCAGTACAGACTCCATTCTGAGAGAAGTGCTGGAGAGTTCAGCAGTTCAGAGCTTTATAAAGAAAAAGCGGTAGAGGGAGGGGGAAAAGAGAAAGAGAGAGAGAGAGAGAGAGAGAGAGAGAGAGAGAGAGAGAGGTCGCTTTGCTTTAAAAAAACTCGACAGACAAGTTTCTAGGAATTCACACACACACACACACTTCTGAAAAAGAAAACGCCTAAAGAGAAAGCCAAGTTTAATGAAGTACAGAAATCTGTGGCATGTAAAAAGTACAAGCAATACAAGTAATTGAGGAATGCTGCACTTTTTAATGATGCAATCTCGTATCAGCTTTCAGAATTTCACATTGTAAAGGAAGGTGTGGCTTCCTGAGCTGCTTCTATTGTTTAGGTTGAGGCTAATGGTCTGTAATCTTTGGCCAACAGCATGAAATCCATGTGCACTTTTCTGTTCCATCGAGATTACATTATCTGCCCAGGGTTCAATTTAATTCATTCCAAATGATCTCTACTGTCATTATACTGATACTGGATTGTACACAGAGAGGAATAGTAAAGAATTACTACACTACTGTTTTTAGTACTTAAATACTGTATCTGTACCTACTAGAGTATTATTTTTCCTTACACTTTTACTTAACTACATATTTGGATGAGAATACTTTTACTCTGCATTATGTAGCATATGTGCTGCATCATTACTGGTTACAATCATCTGCGATCTGCCTTTTGCTCTGCTGCCTACCTGCAATATGCTATTCAAGTACAAGCAGCACGTGTGTGATCAAGGTAGAGTTATTACTGACTGTAGAGAATATGTAGTCAGTGATATGAATGTGATGGGCGGTGTAATGTAATGAGGTTGAATGTGATGGGATTGAAAGTGACAGGGTTGAATGTAATGAGGTTAGATGTTTTGTTGTACTTTATTAGCAGTTAAATACGCCAAATATGTGTAACTTTTATGGTTATTGTAAAGCTTCTTTATATAATTATAATATTTTTATATCAAAACTTATTTTTTCTGAAGTTTGTTTTAGTGCTGAAAGTTAGACAACATGTGGATTTTACTCAATTCTCCTTCCATTTGTTTACTCAGTTATTATGTGTAACTGCTACAAAATCCAGCAGTTTAATCTTTTGTAAGGTTCTTCACACTTATACATCTCTCCTACAAACATGTTTCATTAGAACTAAAATGATTTTTCTTCTTTTTACCTCTGAACCTTCATTTGTACAATAAAAGTGACGGTTGCTGTGTTCTATTACTGTAATACTTTAGAGAAAATTACAGATTGCTAGGTGTTATGGTTGGGGTAGGTGTTGGATCCAAGTGCAGAGCAGATAGGAAGATTTATATAATACATATATAAAATGAATATATTTGTGTATTTATTATTTAATTAAAATGGATATAGTACTATTATTGATCAGTCAGTTCTATTTATAGTTTTGAAATAATGTCGTATGAAATGTGTCACGAAGGAGACTGGAGAACAAAAACTCACTAGAAGTGTAGGAAAAAAGGTAGGTGTAGAGGTGTAGGAAAAAAGGCGGGAAACAGAACGAAGAAAACGCTGCAAATGGTGTGTACAAACAAAAGACAGCTTTCAGCTTCAAATAAACCAAACTAAAACACAACCAAAATCTTTTTTTCTTTTTTTTGTGGCTTTCTTTTCAGATCTCTTTGCTTTTTTTGTGAGCATTTTGTTTTTTTTAAAAAAACGTATTTTCTTTTCCTCTCTGTTACTGGTCACCCCTCTACAAAGGTGCGACAGTGATGTCTGGTTTGACTGAGGTTTATATAGCGTGCTGTACAGGTGCAGCTGCTTGATGCTAATCACCGACAGGGATTCTGGGATTTGGAGTATTGAGATCCAACTCAGTCATTTCTTCCCCGTGTCTACCAGCCCCCCTGCTGGCAGTCTGTGGTGCCTTACTGCCCTTCACACTAGATGCTACGGTTGTAGCTGTATGATTTGAATGAAGTACAGGAGACGTATTGCATGCTGTTAAGTTTATTTAAATGTAATTAACAGTGGAGAGAAAGACAAGTGAGGCTAAACTGCAGGATAAACAACAGCCAGGTGTCTGCATCACTCGGTTTGAACAGGTCTGGTTCTTCTTTTTCCTTTCTCAATAGCGTAGCAAAGTGGATGAGCTATGGTTTTATACTGTGGAGACAGAACAAGATCACAATTACACAGAAACAATCACAATCTGTTCACAATAAACTATTTCCATAAATTAGCTCTCCTCTAAAATCTAAAGTGTTACAAACCTGATTGCACTCAGAATGGCCGTCACCATAACGTATCTTTGTAGCGATGTGTTCACATGTGTTTGAAAATTTCCAGGTTCCACATCTTTTATACATATTTGTAATACTTCTCGCCATCTCATCCCATGATCTGGGCTTAACTACAGGGCCGTTTGTTCTATTTTCCATATAGTTGAAGACCTCATAGGGATCTCTTAGATTTCCAAAAACACAGCCATTTTCTCCTACACAAACACACACACACACACACACACACACATTAACAGAAATCAGAATATTTTTAAGAGAAACTCTATAGATGTAATCTTTCATGTGTTTTCTCCCAAAATTTAGAGATACAAAAACATCACCTTTGATTGATAAGATTTAACAATAATCACCACCTGTTTAGCTTTTGTTCTACTCGGGCCCCCAAGACCAATCCACATACTGCTACTCTGTGCACATGACTTCCGAACACCAGCACTATTTTACACCAGCTGCTGGATTTCCAATAATAAGAGTAGATTTTGAAATATACGACTCTTCCAAATACAAATCAAATGCACATTATATTGCATATAGCACAGCTTTCTTCTGATTGGGAAACACAAACAATATCCTGTAAATTGTCAGTTCTAGAAACAACTTGAAAAAAACAATTTATCCATTGAATGTGGAAGATGAGCAGCTATTTAGCTAATTAGTTTAAACTTCAGTTAATTAAGTATGTTTCTCCTTTTAGTTTCTCCTTTCTTTATTTATTTTTATTTCTTTCATTATTTTATTTTTAATTGTTTTGTATTGTTATGTTTAACTTATTTAAATTTCTTTTTTCTATTTTATATTCTTTTCTACATGTTTTCTATATATTCTTCTTCTTATTATTATTAGTACTATTTTTATTATTTTTATTTATTTTTATAATAATTATTATTAATATTATTTATTGTACTATGTAAAAGTTGTTTTAGCTTGTTTTTCTATTTTATTTTATCTTCTTCTTATCTTTATTTTAATTTCTTGTCAGTTAAAGCTCAAGCTTGATTTTTTAAATCTATTTTATCTTTTATTCATTGTTATTTTATTTTTTTTTTTTTCATAGTTAGTAGTTTTCATTGTCAATCCCTGTTTTTGTAAACTTTCGGCTACATTGAAAATGAGAGTTGACTTCAATGTACTTCCGAGTCAAAATAAAGGTTGATTGATTGACTGTTTAATGAAAAGTTAAATATATTAGAATGCCAGAGGCTGTAAAACTCTCCATAGACTATGTGCTATAATGTTCAATCTATAGAATTTTAAGTATTTTAGTTTAATTAGTTCAAAATAAAGACTAAATACAAATATGTATTTTATTTACCTGACCAAAACATTTGAAATGAAAGTAACTGATGTGACAAAAACCTTAAAACATTAAATTGATTTACAATTTAGGCATAACAACTTCAAATCCTCACAGAATTTAATTAGTAACACTTTAAAATGAGGGTCACAAATAACAGTACTTGTGATAGTAATAAACATTGTTAAATATAATTAATCATAAATTGATACTAGTTAAGACATTATTAAACAGTACTATATTTTAATGCTTAGTAATATTATATATGATCATATTCATTATTTGAGACATTAATTAAATGATTCTGTAATAATTGATAATGTCTTAACTAATGTCAATTAATTATTTGAGACATTCTGTAATAAGTACTGTCAATTAATGTACCTTTATTGTAAAGTGTTCCATTTAATTTGATTTAATTCAGCGTATCCAGGCTTACAGTGTATGAGATACTGAGTGCTCAGCAAATAACAGTTTGGCTACAGCTTTCTCTACAACTTCAAACTAGACCAGTGTTGCAGCTGCTTTGTTTTTTAAACATCCATATTTAATGTTAACTCAAGCCACAACCACAACTGATGACATAATATTATAACACTGTGAATTACAGATGATTTATTGTCATGTATACTGAACAGGTTGATGCACATACTTGTCATTTCAAACGTATCCTGTTCTGCTGTCTTATTAGGCAGTGCATTATTTAGCCCTTCTCCGACATACACGGCGTAATGGTTGTAGAAATAACAGTGTCCGGGATATCTGATAATATCACCTCTTTCAACCTGTAAAAAATAACAAAACAACAGTGATTATAGAAAATACAACAGAAATGTGTCCTGTAAATGCTTAACCCTTTGATGAGCAACGTACTCAAAAGTGACCCGGCTGAGATTTAATTTTCTATATATCTGCAATAAATTACTGAATTATTTAGTATTCAATGTATTCCATGAATTGACTTGTTTTGGTCATCATACATCCTTCACTACTCCTCTAATGCACACAGGGGTCAAAAATGACCCGCATTCATTTTCTATGCCAATTAATGTATGGCTGAAGGTTTCTTTTACACAAATCTGCATTTTTTTTATTATTTACTACTTTA
The DNA here is from genome assembly GCF_023375975.1 of Astyanax mexicanus. Classification (NCBI taxonomy): domain Eukaryota; kingdom Metazoa; phylum Chordata; class Actinopteri; order Characiformes; family Acestrorhamphidae; genus Astyanax; species Astyanax mexicanus. The sequence continues at coordinate 21,313,123 of NC_064420.1, read as the reverse complement.
TAAAGAAACACACAGTTCAGACATGATCCACAATTACCATTTCTCTCACCTTCATTTAAAAACTGCATTTTGTTTTTATTTGATGATCTGAAACATTTAAGAGTGACAAACATGCAAAAAAAAAATTCACATCTATATTCTAGTTTAATTAGTTCAAAATAAAGACAAAATACAAAAATATTTTGTTCACCTGATCACATAAATTGAATTACAGTTTAGGCATAACAACTTTAAATATTCAGTATTCAACGTATTCCTTGAAGTAACTTGTTTTTGGTCATTATACAGCCTTTTTTACTTCTTTTTTACTGTTTGAATAAAGGCCCTTTTTGTATCACTACTCCTCTAATGTACACATGTGTCAAACATGACCCCCTTATTAATTTTCTATGCTAACGGTTTCTTTAGCACAAATCTTAATTTTTATTATACTTTATTACTTTATAAAGAAGAAGCTTCTGTATTTCTACATCAAGTTTACACACACGCTTTAGACACGACCCACATTTACCATTTCTCACTTAATACAAATAATAAAAACCTTAACCATTAAAAATCTGCATTTTGTGTTAACTTGTGTTGTCTTTGACTAATATTTCAATTTATTTGATAATCTGAAACATTTAAGAGTGACAAACATGCAAAAAAAGAAATCAAAAAAAGAAGGGCAAACAGTTTTTCACATCACTGTAAGCTACTGATCAAAGCTATTCATTATTACTCAATATAGATTTATAAACACATTATCATGATTGTGAGTGTTTTCCAAGTAATTAAGCTTTAAATAAAGTATAACTGACCAAACTAACAATGAGATTATTAATAATAGACTTAATATTAAAATCATACCTCAACGGAGAACCCGAGAAGTGCAGAGATCAGGACTAACTTTAGAATCATCTTCACAACCACCATCTTCACTAGACCTTCACTAAAACACAAAACTAAAGACAAACAACAAAAATAACAGAAACAGATATGAAATTACTGTATTGATTAAAAAAAGCTAATATTTGAATTCACTTGAAGGTTTAGAATGGGATCATAATGGATCCACTTTTTTAAACTCTTATAATGAAAAGTGCAAATCTGTAAAACTCAGAGTGTACAGTTTATATACTGTAGTAATTTATATAAATATAGAGCCCCACTTTCTAATCAGTGTCTGTAGTAAGTGTGTAGTTACTGTAGTGTAATTACTGGTGAAGGACGCATTGTTAAAGATTTATTACAGTTGTACAGCTCAGTACAGCTCCCGTCACACAACTAACTCAGTACAGTTATTAATAGTTTTAACATTATTTTTCTCTGCAGCCCCTTATAAGGGTGCTTAGCGTGGCAGCATCCCAATCCACTAGCCAGTTCGGCGGTAGAGCATTGGGCCGCAATGGCCCGGGTTTGATTCCCCTTGGGGTAAAGGTTCAGTAATAATAATGAGTGGAAGTTAAAAATGAAGATTTGTGCTAAAGAAATTCTCAGCCATACATTAATTAACACAGAAAATGAATGTGGGTCATTTTAAACAACGTGTGTTAATTAGATGTAGTGATATAAAAACTATTTTCTTTTAGAAAGTATTAGTGAAAAAGTGAAATTAAAATAATGATCAGCGGTGATCACAAACAAGATATGTAAAGAAAACTTGCACTTCTAATAATAAAATAAACTGATTTCCTGCATCCCTTGTAGCCTGCATTAAATAACCTGGGAAATGAATGCAGGTCATGTTTGACCCGTGCATCTGATACACATGTGAACTTAAATTATAACATGTACAGCTGTAATTAATCTTTAACAAATTTAACAAAGGCTAATAGTGACACTTTTATGACATCATTGTTAAAGTGTAAATATACAGTTATTATATCAAATATGATTCATTCATGATCATAGCCCACAATTTAAACAAAATGAAATAGAGAAGATTCAGTTCTTAAATAGCCAGTCTTCTCCTAAATTAAAACTAAAATGATATGGTCACTAAATAATGACAAACAGAAAGAAGAGAGTTCTAGGCTTACCTGTTGAGCAGATCAGGAGCAGATGCTGAAGACTGAATTCTGAGAGGGACTTAAATACTGTTGCCCTCTGACCAATCTAAGAACATTCATCACATCTAAGAGGATATTTCCACTGGAGTCAATGAGCTTCAGTTTTACATTGACCAGTGTTTTGCATAATTACAGATATGAAGACTGAATTCCATAACAGTAGTGAAGATAATCTCATGCTGTGGTCACATTTGCACACAGAGTGCACGATACTATGTGTGCAGACTTCCTATCACAGGTGATATGGGTTCCTCATGCAAAACTTCCTAACAAATACCAGTTACAGATGCAAAACATGAGTTTAATGGTTACTATGAAGGACCCGGGACAGTTATTGACTGTTTGTAAAACATTTACTGCTCAGTAGGTGTGCAGTACATACAGTAATTTACTATTCTATACTACTGCAGAACTGTAGAACCCTGTGGTGCAAAGTAGAAATTAAAGACTATTAAGGCTTTTTTAAATGCACTTTAATATGAAAAATAATTAAAATGTTAAGGAATAAAGGCCAAGTTTTAAGGAAAACCACAGACTGTTGTACAAATTCAAACACTTTACTTTTTTTTACATGTATAAAAGCTTTGTTGTTGTTTTAAGTTGTGAGAAGTATGTACTATAAGTTAACCATTCTTTAAGATCAACTTCAGGTCAATGACATGCTTTACATAGTTCCCAACAGCTTTAAATAAGAACCACTGTTAGTTTCTTACTGCCAACAGGTGTGGCAGATATCTAAAAAATACATTTAATGTTCAGTATATGTGCATAAATAAGAGAAAACACATACAAAACTCCATATTTAATAGGGGTGTCACGATTTCAATATTTCATCGAAATCGATCAAGATTTTGTCATGGTCTGGAGCCTCGGATTCAAAAAAAAAGAATTGACAATCCCTCCCTCTAAGTTATGCAAGCGAGCACTACGCAAATGGTGCAGCACGCTATGAAAATGGCGCAGCACACTGTAGCCGACGCCGGGAAAGCAGCCCTTTCTCCAGAGAATGTGGAGATTCTCATCTTCTTAAAGAAAAACTTGAAAATGTAAAAATAACAGCTGTTTTGTCTAGCCTCAAATATGTTAATAGTTTTGGTACCGTAAGGAGCATTTTTCTCTCAGATAAAGTTAATAATATATCTTTGTTAAAAAAAAAAGTCTTAAAGTCTTATTTTTCATGTTTAACTGTTATAGTAGGATAGAGTTCAGTTTGTTAGGGCTCTAATTTTTCTATTATTTTGTACATGACTGTTCCTGTATTTTTTTGGTAATTATTTTGTTATGTTGCACATTGCTGTTTTAATAGTGCACACTGCTGTTACCAAAAAAGCCCCTAGATGGCATTACATATATATCTTAATTAAATTATTTAAATTTGACCATTAGTGCCTAATGTGGTGTATTACAGATCACATTGCATCACTTATATCAAGCCCACCTTTTGAAATAAGATATTGTAAATTTGATTAATCAAATCAATGACCATAGACTAATCTAAAACTGGCATAGGCCTCTCTACTGTAAAAAAAAAAATAAAGAAAATCGAGAATCGAATCGAATCGTGACCCTAAAATCGGAAGTAATATCGAATCAAGGATTTAGAGAATCGTGACACCCTTAGTAATTAACATCTAAATTATATATTTTGTTTCCTGTAGTTGCAGATCAGACCTACACCAGCTCAGGAGGAATTTTGGACCTTATCCCAATATTCTTGGGATATCTGGTGTGAATCGCTCTCTTGAGGTCATGAGGCCACGGTATCTCAATTGGGTTGAGGTCAGGACTCTCCAGTAGGGGTATTTTCTTCTGTTGAAGCCATTCGGTTGTTGATTTACTTCTATGTTTTGGGTCGTTGTCCTGTTGCATCATCCATCCTCTGTTGAGCTTTAGTTGGTGAACAGATGGTCTTAAGTTTTCCTGCAAAATGTCTTGGTAAACTTGGGAATTCATTTTTCCGTTGATGATGGCAATCCGTCCAGACCCTGAGGCAGCAAATCAGCCCCAAACCATGATGCCCCTCCACCATATTTCACAGTTGAGTTAATTGGTTTTGTTTATCCACACATAGCATTGTGTGATCTTCCAAACAACTTAATTTTGGTTTCATCTGTCCACAGTATATGTTGCCAGTAGTGCAGGTGCTCTTTTGCACACTTCAAATGTGCAGCAATGTTTTATTTTTTTGGACAGCAGTGGCTTCCTCCATGGTGTCCTCCCATGATCTCTATTCTTGTTTAAAGTTTTCCTTATTGTAGATTTGTCAAAAAAATGTTAGCATGTGCCAGAGATTTCGGTAAGTCTTTAGCTGACACACTTGTAGACCGTCTGTCTTACTGTGGACACATGAACATCAAGGCTTTTACAGATATTTTTGTAACCCTTTCCAGCTTCATGTCAACAGGGTTCACATCAAGCAATGCTTCTTAAGAACAGCAAACTCAAAACTGGTGTGTGTTTTCTATAGGACAGGGCAGCTTTAAGCAACACATCCAATATCCTCCCATTGATTAGACTTCAGGTTGGCTGACTCCTGGCTCCAATTAGCTTTTAGAAAAGTCATAAGCCTAGGGGTTCACATATTTTTTCCACGCTGCACTGTGAATGTTAACATGTTGTGTTCAATAAAACCATGCAAACATATATTTTTGTGTGGTATTACTGTGTTTGTCTATTGTTGTGACTAGATGAAGATCAGAACACATTTATTGACCAATTTACGCAGAAATCCAAGTCATCCCAAAGGGTTTACTTACTTTTTCTTGCAACTGTATACATGACAGAATTCATTCACTATATAGTGCTCTCTCTTTCTCTCTCTCTCTCTCTCATGATATGTATATACATATATAGACCGTTACCATTCAAAATTAATATTTAAATGAACACTACATAAGTATAACAAGTATTTTAGGTTAGTCTTGATATAAAGCTGATAAAGTTCTTCAGGAATGGTGTTGCTCTGTCACGCTGGCCAGACACTCGCAGATACAAAACACAGAGTTTATTTGAGGGATTAGGCTTCAAGGAACAGTGAGGGACAGGCAAGGTCGACAACAAAATGGCAGCATACACAAACAACATACCAAGGGTAGTCAGGCGGTCCAGGGTCATACACAGTTAAATCCAAAGTACAGAGGAGAAGGCAAAAACGAAGTAAAAAACAAAACGGATGGCAACAGGCAATCAATACAACGGGCAAGGCAAAAGTCCAGGTCGGAAAAAAAAGTCAATACACAATGAGGTGTCAATACTAAGTGAGGGGTATATATACACATGTGACCAGGTGGAAACAATTAGTTTCCACCTGGAAACAATTAAACAACTCAGTGGGTTGTCTCCCTGCTGCTGCAGATTGTATTATAGGGGAAGGGAGAGCGGACCAAGCCCAAGGCGCCGTTCATGTTTGGACGTGGTTCTCCAGGAGGCCATGAGAACTTCAGCCGCTGGATCAGAGAGGAGAAGAAGATAAAGAGCTCTGTCCTTGCCAGACTCTCACCCAGACACACCCTCGGACCTGCAGTAAAAAACACACACACAGTAATGAGTTTATACATACTTCCTAAATTAGTTTGTAGTTCATAAGAACTTCATAAGAATCTTGTCTCAGCAATCAGCAGACATAGAGTCCTCTAAGCAGCTGCCCAGAACTATGCACATTAAAATATGATGTCCAAGAGATCTTGATTTAATCTAATCTAATGTAATCTAAAAAATCTAATACACAGCCAAAATAGCTAATTTATTCTTTCTAGTAGCAATTTTAGCAACATGCTACATTCAAACTAATGGGGACAAGCAACCCTGGATGAACTTGTCCAGAATATGTGCACCAAAACAGTCAAAAATATCACTAAGAGAGTTTACTCAATTATGTGCTCTTAGGGTTAAAGCTTTATCTTGTAACCTTGAGTGATTGGCCTGTACTATGATGCTTAGCCTTTTAGCTAGCCTAGCTATCTTGCGTAAGACAAGCTGGCTGGCTATGAGTCAAGAAACTGTGAAACTGTCACATGTAGGGCCCTATAATACACCCTGCTCAAAGTGCGTCACAATGGCCATTGCTATCTTACACCCCTCCCACAGTCTATTTTCAGGCCTTGCACTGGTGTCATTTAACTGGCAATAGCAGTGCTTGTGAATATATCTACGCAGCGAGATGTGTCTGTCTTGAAATAAGGTGTGTTTAGGTAATTTTTTGGCATATTGCTATCTTGGCAACGAAAAACTTAGGTGTGTCATTGACTGAATTCAACCTAGACAGACACCAGACAGAACAGTCAGAAGTTCATTGCTATCTTGGCAAAGAATTGTCAATACAGATGCGACCCTAATACACATACACATGTACACCCCTGCTTGTTAAGCACACATGCAGCAGTGCAAAACCTCATAGCACGTGCCAGCTGGCAGCTATGCAAACGTTTACATCAACAATAAAAAGAATGCAGAATAAAATAACATTATTCTACATCATTAGGTCAGTGTCATATTACATTTGTTAGTGTTTGCTAATTGTTGAATGGAATGGAATGGTAAATGATATTCGCTAATTGGTTGAGCAATTGCGTCAATATCCAAAAAACAATTCCCGTAAATGACCTGCTCATCTGCTGAAAAGCGTTGGACATGTCCAGGTAGCTGAGCCCCTGAAATAGCAATCCGCCAAAGTCAAGAGAGCACCTGGCTCTTAAAGGGAAAGGCAAGTGACACACTGATTGGTTTATTTCATGTTGCGGCCAAAACACACCCATGATTATTTAAGAGTATTAGTACATGCACAGTTCGGTTGCCTGGGAGGGAGGATGAGTGTAAATCCAACCCTCAAACAACACTGCTTGGTCTATTGAGCACAAGGTGAGACCAATCAGAATCTGTGTCACTCGCTCTGCATCTGCACTGAGCTGCAACTCATAGTGTAAAAAACATTCCACAGGGTTAAGAAATGTTAAGAGGTCAAATTAATTGAGGAGGATTTAAATAATTAAATATTAGAAATCATTGTGCACCTTATGTACTGAAAATAAATAAGTAAAATAAACTAATTCAACCAATATTTTGTAAAAAAAGAAAAAAAAAGAAAAAGAAAATAGTAACTACACTAAACAGCTGAGACACAGTAATAAAATAACATAACATCTACCTAACATTTCTTAGTACATAACACAAAACATCAATATTTCCTATTGGTTCCGGAAATAATTTATTTGCATGATGTGTGTGTGTGTGTGTTTGTCCAACGTTCACTTGTCATCAATGTGGAGTCCTGCCCACCAGTGCTACCTTAATGTAATGTTTACCTGCCTGGGCACAGTGTTATAGGTCATAAGAGCAAGTTACTGTTTACTTTACTACAAAGTGTGACTTAAAGCTGGTTTTAAGACTACACACAGATGAATTATTCATAAAAATGAATAACGCCTGGAATAATGAGAGAAGATGTATCCTTGTTTACGCACTGCAGACACTCACCCATAGAAAATGGCAGGAAGAAGTCATTTTTACAGAACTGTCCTTTCTCATCTAGGAAGTTTTCCGGGTTGAACACATCTGGATGCTTCCAGTGGTTTCTGTCACTCATGATGGCTGTAAAATTGGCCAAAACCTGTGTTCCCTGCCATGAGACACAAAAAACACAGTAAATCATTCCCACACAATTAGTCAGTCAATGAATCTACATGTATAACTCCTCTATTTCTCCATCAGTACCGCTGGGATGTGGTATCCATGCAGCTGTGTTGGTTGTGTGGTCTCATGGCCTACGCCAAGAGGAACGATGTTGGAACAGCGCAGGATCTCGTGAACAGTGGCGTGAGTGTAGGGGAGCTGTGCACGATCATCCATGCAGGGAGAACGATCAAAACCCAGCACCCGAACTATCTCGTTGTGACAGCGCTCTGAGACGTGGTAAACCGGGAACACAAACATAGGAGAACATGATATTATAGTTAAAGCATTAACAGAAATGCTCCAAGTTTCATCAGTTGTACAGGGTGCTTTCACTGAGTCATTTCCACAGGTGGTCAAATGGAAAAGGTATTCCAAGTGTATCACAGCTATTTCAGTGGTGTGCAGTGAGGCCCTTCTAACCCTATAGAGAAGGGGTGACAATAAGTGCATGTAAAACATTACATAATATTTAATCAGGCAATATTTATTACAGTTATCGCAAATTGTAAACATATATTTTATAAATTAACTAAAATAAAAAAGCAACTAAAGCATTATTCTGCGTTTTTCAGTAGCTAGAGGACTCTTATCTGACTGACAGCTGTTCTAACCAATCAAAGCTTTTAAAAATGGCTTCTGCCATGCTTGTGTCTGCGTGGACCCTTCTCGTGATTTTGAGAAGGGTGTAGTAATGAGTCTATTAGCAAAGTCGTAGGACAATCTAACCAATCAGATTCATGATTTTCACTGTGAGGGCGGGGCCATGGCTGTCTAACCCCTTCTCAGAGCTCTGATGAAGGGGCTACGCATTGGTTAGTCATAAAATGCTGGCTTATAGTTAGCTAACTATCATGGATTTGCGACTGCCAATGAGACAAATATTGTGTCGTATCTAATTAAAAAGACTTTTTAAAGGCTGTTCTTCAATGTGAAAATAATTTACAATAATAGGCCATCTGACTGGTGAGTTTTTGGGTGTACTTAATGTTTTGGCTGCCCTGGAAAACTGTAGAAGTGATCTTGAACGATTGTATTTGTAGTAAAATTAAGCATTGATTTTTGTGATCTACTGTACATGGTACTTTTGTAGTTTGTAGTTGTATTTGTGGGCTGTTGATGTGTATTAAGTTCATATATCTAAGTCAAGAAGAGAATACTGTATGTAGTTATTGTAATATTCATCTATGTGTAGGTCGGCGGGGGTGGGGTGTTGCAGAAGGGATAGTACTGTTCTAGAATGTTTTCGCCATCATACATACTGTTCTACAGCGTCTTCTTCAACATTCACTGTGCTGGTATAACTTCAAATGAGAGACTTGAGGCACATTACATGGTTCTAACACCCCCTAATGGCTTAGTAACAGCATAGCCTCAATGCAAACTGGTTTAGCTGTTAACTGACCATTCAGCAGTGCAGTCAGTCATTGTTTTCCCTTGGTGAAATCTTGGCCCACATAGGCCTGTAAGTTGCTAATTTTTATGTTTTAATTATATTGTTTTTGTGAGTTGAATATATCTTGTTTTTAGTTAGTTTGATAGACCAAACAAGCTGTTAAATATTTGAAATCTAAGCTAACTGTATTAGCATGTATGCTAGTGTGTTTACATGGAGGTAACTAGCTCTGAAAAAATGTAGATAGAGCTGTGTGTACATGTATCTGAGATTAGTTAATAATGTTAATATTGTAGTAACTATCTCAGTAATGTTAGACTGAACCAATGTATATTTGGTGGTTTAGAAACTGATATTTTTCCTTGTTTATTTCAGTTTTACCAAGAGATAAGAGAGAAGAAATAAAGACTTTGAGTTTGAACTCTCTACTGTATGCTGTCTGTCTAACTGGATAGCTCCAGCCAGTTTCACGTTCAGTTGGGACAGAACATTCACAATATTTTAAAATATTACCTGAGCTGTTTATACTGTTCTAGAATGTTTTCATAAAAATACAGACCATTCTACAATGTTTTTCTCATCAATTAAACTGTTCTAGAATTTTCTTTTTACTGTTGTCACTGGTCTAGAAGGTTTTTCCCACCATTAACAATGTTTTAAAATTATTTCTTGACATTTACACTGCTCTAAAGGGTCTTCTCCACCAAAAAAAAAACTGTTCTGTAATATTCTCTTTACCGTTTACACTGTACAGTGAATATTCATCACTCTTCAATTATGATATTTACCTCGCTGAATGGTCATTGGGGATCTGTCACAGTACCTTGCACATCAGGGTGGTCCATCATGTAAATGATGCCCCATCTAAGAGTGGTAGCTGTGGTGTCGGTCCCGGCGAGAAAAAGGTCAGCGGTGGATATTATCATGTTCTCTTCATGGAATGTAGATTCTTCCATTGCCTCTTGCTGCTCAAAACAAACGTGGATAATTTTTTAGAATTTCAATAAGGAATTTCCATTTGTATAGGAAAATAAAAATTTCTATTTAGAATTTCAGTGGAAATATTTTATTCTTATTTTTTATTTAGAATTTATTTTATCTGAGAAATAAGAGAATTTTTTTTATCAGAGGATCCTATTTTAGCGATCTATAGCGCACCGGTCAATTGCGCAAAAAATACACCTTGTTTAGCTTAAAATGTGCAAAAGGCATGAACTAATTCTCTTATGGGTGTGTGTTGGGTGTAGTGTGAAATAAACCAATCAGCGTTTCACTTGCCATTCCCTTTAAGAGGCAGGTGCACTCTGACTTTGGCGCCTTCTTATCTTAACAGCTCTGCACTTTGCACGTCTCAACAGAGGATACTGACCTAAGCACTCGCTCTGTGAAGGTACGCCAGCAGCTCATTTTTATTGTTAAGCTAAAAGTCAGGTTTGTGATCTGCAGTGATTTCGCGTGTGTGTGTGTTTGATGAGCGGGGGTGTACACCTATAGAAATAACTTTTGACTATCGTGTAGCATAATTTCTCTGCTTTTGATTTCTGGTCAATTTTTGTCCTGATGTTTTCACCTTGGTCATCTCCACCAGGTAGGCATCAATGAAGTCCCGCAGGTTTTCTGGGTCCAGAGTCTTCCTGTGTTCCTATACAACCTCACGAATGAAGCCTTTCAGAGAATTGGCATTTCTCAAGACCTTCTGGTGAGGCCCCGGAAAGTGTTTTATAAAGGGAACCAAGTTGAAAACCTGTAGGACAAACCAAAATAATTCCACATTTCTAGTTAATTTTGTGATGAATGGATCAACAGAAATTCTCCAAAACTAATACAATGAAAGTTAATCTATTGATAATTAAAAGTTATGTTCTTTTATTCTATAAAGGTGTCATATTTTGAAGATATGAAGTCCATGAAAAGTCTAGTCAACATTATATTGAATAGCTAAATGTTGGTTGTTACCTGTCCTATCATTGATCCAGCAAACCGAATGTTCTCAGTTACGAGTTTCAGCAGTTGAGCGAAGCGCTTGTCTTCATAATCATAGCGGTCTCCAAAGACGATGGAGCAGATGATGTTGGAGACTGAGTTCATAATAGGATGGATAGGAAAAAAAGCCTTCCCTTCAAGACAAGTGAAAAAGGAAAAGACTGGATTAGAAAGTATACGATGGACAGAGCACTTTGTGACAAGTGAGAGATAACCAACACAAAAAGCATTTTTTCTGTCATTTTATAGGTAGATTACCAGTGAAAAGCTGTCATCTAAGCAGGAGGTACTACGTTTAATAATCTAAAATATAAAACGTATTCCGGTTTGTTTAACACCTTTTTGTTTACTAAATTGTGTCATATGTTTGAATGACTAGTATTAGTGTACAATACAGAAAAAAACACTGAATTTGATGTGTGTCTAAACTATTGACTGGTACTGTACATTTCATAGGGTGGAGAGGAGTTTAATGTGTAGTTTCAATGTTTTAAAACAATTTTCACTTGATAATATTTTGTCTCAGTAGCTAGCTAGCTAATTTTCCTGTTCCACCTTAAATGATGGAACTGATGGTAGAGGCTAAGGGATTTAAGGAACGAAAAAATAAAATGAAAGCTAATAAATGCTAATTTAATTGCTGCAGCACATGCCCCCTTTCTGTTCTGAATGTTACTAGTTAACCAGCAGCTATCAGACGAGCACTATGGACTGATTAGCCAAGCGGGGCAGATTTAAAGGCTGCCTCAGCCGTCACACGAGAGAGGACTGACTTCTTATTTCTCCAGTTTTAGGGTTAACTTTGTGGTGGAGGGCAAAATTATGTTAATTAAAACAAATTGTCTGGAGTTCACTTAAAGGAGAACTCCGGTGTAAAATGGACTTTTGGTGTAGTACAACATGATAAAAAGTACTTATCTTTGATGAATAGCACACCTATGTTCTCCCACAGTGTTCCGAGATCCAGTAATTTTAACAGTTTGTCCAAACACCCTTCAGACTGGGTGACATGGGGCATAATTTGCCCCGATAAACGTTTCCAACGTTATCAAGCTTAAAGTAGCTCCACACCTCTTTGCTAGAATCCGGAGAGCCCTGACATTTAAAACGAAGCAATAATAACTTAAAAAGTGCACAAGAACCTTATTAAAAACACTGTTTACATCCCATAATGCTAGCTTCTATGTCATTATCAGTACCATGGAAAAAGCAATTTATCGGGGCACATTATGCTGTTAAAATTTCTGTATCTCGGAACACTGTGGGAGAACAAAGGTGTGCTATTCATCAAAGGTAAGAACTTTTTATCATGTTTTACTAAACCACCTAACTTACTGACAGACCACAGTAGGCACGACTTTATCCCCAGGGACGTGTCACAATAGCTTATCTTCAACTACATTATATTACATTACATTTGGCAGATGTAGTTTTGAGGTTTTCACATCAGCAAGGATCTGACCTGGACAGAACACACCACACGGGTGGTGAAGAAGTCACAACAATGCCTGTACTTCCTCAGACGGCTGAGGAGGTTTGGTCTGAATCCCAGCATCCTCAGGACTTTCTACACCTGCACTGTGGAAAGCATTCTGACTGGCAGCATCACCACCTGGTATGGGAACTGTACTGCTCTGGAGAGGAAATCCCTGCAGAGTATATCACTGGGTTTCAGCTCCCAAACCTTTTGAATTCATACACCAACCGCTGCCTGAGGAAATCCAGAAGGATCATGAAGGACCCGTCCCATCCAAACCACTCCCTGTTCTCACAGCTGCCGAGTGGAATGAGGCTCAGAAGCTTGAAGAACAGAACCAGCCGGTTCCAGGACAGCTTCTTCCCCCAGGCGACCAGGCTGTGGAACAGCCAGTAGAACAGTGTTCTCCCCAACCCACTCCACTGACACCCATACAACTCTGCAGCGTGCACTTTACTTTACACTGCATCTATCAGACTTTCCCATATTATACAGCATTCTGCCCCCTGCACTCCCCACTCAACTCATTCCTTACCCGCACTTACTCATAGTTAATCTGTCACCTACTGGACTATTTCCTCACTTCCACACACACACACACACACACACACTCTTGATATCTGCATATCTACATCTGTGCAATATTTGTCTATAGTGTAAGTTATTATGTGTATTGTTATTGAGTGTATTGTGTATAGTGTTTATACCGTAAAGCTATCTGTATGTCTTATTTTATATTATATTTTATTTTATTATTCTTCTTGTAAATATTATTCTCTATACATTGGTGGGAATCTGCGCCCAAGTTTTTCACTCACATGTACACCTGTACTCTGTGATGTGACAATAAAAATCTTGAATCTTGAATGCTTTTGTACAAAGCGTCAATAATATATAGTAATAGAAGTTCAATGTTAAACTACCTTCATGCTTTAGCATCTCTTCAACAAGGTATCGTGCCTCCTCAGTCACATGCTCCTCCACACTTTTCTTCCCCAGACCAAAATCACGCAGAGTGTGCAGAGCAAACCGGCGCTGCTGTCTCCAAGCATTACCATAAGTGACCATTATGATACCTGAGAAAAGAAGAAAAATATGTTTTTTGCCCGATTATGGATTTCTTTTGTTTTTGGATTTTTGACACACTTACATTTTCTTTAATATCAGACAAAAATAACCTGAGTTAATATAAAAATCAGTAATTAAATGATTTTAGGAATTAGCTATTATTAACCATATGAGTTAAGCTGAGTTCAATTTCACAACCAGGCCTGATTACTGCCAGACCTGTAGAATCAAGAAAGAAGCAGCTAAAAGATCTCAAAAAGCATCACGTTATGTCCTGATTTGAAGAAATTCAAATTCAAAACAAAATAAATTTGTAGAGGGCATTTGTACAGTTGCAGGAAAAGTATGTGAAAGTGTGTTAAATGTGTTCTAATCTTTATCTAAGTCACAACATTAGACAGTACACAATACACAGTCTGCTTAAAATAGAACCACACAAAAAATGATATGTTTGCATGGTTTTATTGAACACAACATGTTAACATTCACAGTGGGGGGGGGGGTTATGTGAACCCCTAGGCTAATGACTTTTCTACGAGCTATTAGAGCCAGGATGTGATGAGATTGGATGTGTTGGTTAAAGCTGCCCTGCCCTAAAAAAAACACAGCAGTTTAGAATTTGCTGTGTTTAAGAAGCATTGTGTTGATGTGAATCATGCTTCACACAAAAGAGCTCTCAATAAACCTACGTTCAAGAATTGTTGGCTTGCATGAAGCTGGAAAGCGTTACTAAAGTATCTCTAAAAGTCTTGACGTTTGTGTGTCCAGTCCCTGCACTGTGAATGTTAAAATGTTGTGTTCAATAAAACCATGCAAACATATACTTTATGTTTATTGTGTGGTATTAGTTTAAGCAGACTGTGTTTGACTATTGTTGTGACTTAGATGAAGATCTGAACACATTTAAGGACCAATTTATGCAGAAATCCAAGTCATCCCAAAGGGTTCACATAATTTTTTTGCAACTGAACTTTTAAACAGCACTGTAAGTATGATATGACAGAATGGTAGAGACTAAAGACTGCAGATTGTTTATAGTAAAAGAAGATACTGATTCATTTGTTACTGACCCAAACCCTCAGTGATCCAGTCCAGTAATGGCACTCTTGGTCTTCCAGAAAACACAGATCCATTATGAACAAAAGCATCCTTCACAATCTCCATCTTATTCAGCACAATCATTGGTCTCCCACCCAGGTACAGACAGGACATCTCACCATAGTTCTCCAACTGAAAGAGACATAAAATATTTATACTGGGATGGAAAGGTGTAGCATCTGATGCAACAGCTTTTGTATCAAGTTTGTTCATTAAGCAAATTCTGTACATCTTGAAACAACACCACACTGAACTGATTCAATACTTCATAGGTTCATTATTGGAAAGCTTTTTTATAATTATCATTTTTTTTTTGTTTGTTTTGATCATTTATCATATTTATAACTACACAGAAATCATATTTTCTAAGCTTAATCATTTTTATTTTTCAAACATTTTATTTCCTTGTATGACTTTGGTCAAAGGTTTTACCACATCAGGGTTGTCAGCTTATTAAGTATGGACACAATATGAGAAATATTAAGTATTATTAATATTATTCATTGCTGAATCTGCAGTCCATTGAAAATAAAAGTTACTTTGTAACTTCAATCCAAAACCTAATCCTGTTAGAATTAGAGAGAGAGAGAGAGAGGTAGAGATCTCTGACTGGGTTGGAGCTGGAAGTCTGAACCGGAGTGTTACTGCTGGACACAGTAAGAGCGTGCGGTTCAATCATTCAGGCAGAAAACTATCAGTACGTCGGGCGGGGGCGGGGCAGATTACAGCGGAAGTAGGGGTCAAACTTGGTGCCTTAATTAACTTGCGTTAAAAAACAGTAACGCATTACTGATTTCAAATTAACAGCGCGCTTTAATGTTGACAGTCCTATCAAAAAACCCAATCCTTACTATCTACCTGGCCCAAATCCTAACCTTAAACATGAAATAAAAAATAACCTCAGCCTAATTCATCAGCCCATCATCCTGGGCCTGGTCCAAAACTCCACCTTAACCCAAACCTAATCCTAATCCTCATTTTGGCCCAATAAATGCCAAATAAAAAAATAAAGTTCTAACAGAGTTTTAAACAGTACTGTATGTTCAGCTTAGAAGATTTTAGCAGTCTTATTAGTACTAAACCAAGGCATGAAGCATGCATGACATAGTTATGTAATTCTTGGAAGGGTATCTGGCAGCGTTCCAGTGGAACACGTGACAAGAGTCGTGCAAACTTACAGCAAGAGTAAACATGCCCTTATAGGAAGGAGCTGTTTTCCTGACATGCATATCATCGCTGTCCAGTGGAAAAACAAGTATCTCAGTTTTTGTAGGGTTTTAGTTTGCTACATAATTTAAACACAATAGAAATTCTCCAAAATTACCTGTAATAAATGATTATTATTGAATTCCATTAAAAGTAAAGATGGTTGGAGGATGGATGGATGGATGTTTTTCATTGGACAGCAACAATATACAGTTATATACATAGAAAAACAGGAAACTGACCGATCTGACGAGGGCCATTGGGTTCTTTAATAGCTGCATGGTGTTTCCCACAAAGGGTAGAGGTTTGGGTCCGGGGGGGAAGCGTCTCCTGGAGGAGTTTAACCTGAAAATCTCAAGCAGAATTAGAGAGAAAAGACCTCCCAGCAGGGCCAAGCCCACAGACGTCCAGTCCAGATATCTCAGTACAGACTCCATTCTGAGAGAAGTGCTGGAGAGTTCAGCAGTTCAGAGCTTTATACAGGAAAAGCGGTAGAGGGAGGAGGGGGAAGAGAGAGAGAGAGAGAGAGAGAGAGAGAGAGAGAGAGAGAGGTCGCCTCGCTTTAAAAACGTGACGGACAAGTTTCTAGGAATTCAGACACACACACACACACACACACACACAGAAAAAGAAAAGGTCTGAAGAGAAGGTTCAGTTTAATGAAACATTACAAGCAATAAAAGTAACTGAGGAATGCTGCAGCTTTTAAAGATGAAAGCTCCTGTCAATGTTCAGAATTTTACATTGTTTTAACATATAGAGTGTAATTAGTGTAATAGTAAAGGAGGGTGTGGTTTCTTGAGCTGCTTCCTGTAATTAGGCAGAGGTTAATCTATAGCCAACAGCATGAAATCCCTGTACGATACTCTGCTACAGTTGCAAGAAAAAGTATGTGAACCATTTTGGATGACTTGGATTTCTGCATAAATTGCTCATTAAATGTGTTCTGCATCTAAGTCATAACAATAGACAAACACAGTCTGCTTAAATTAATACCACACAAATAATTATATGTTTGCATGGTTTTATTGAACACAACATGTTAACATTTACAGTGAGTGGGGAAAAAGTATGTGAACCTTTGGTTTAATAACTGGCTGACCCTCCTTTAGTAGCAATAACCTCAATAACCTCAATAACCTCAACCAAACGTTTCCTTTGTAGTTGCAGATCAGACCTGCACAACAGTCAGGAGGAATTTTGGATCATTCCTCTTCACAAAACTGTTTCAGTTCAGCAATATTCTTGGGATATCCGGTGTGAATGTGGGTATTTTCTTCTGTTGAAGCCATTCGGTTGTGAATTTACTTCTATGTTTTGGGTCGTTGTCCTGTTGCATCATCCATCCTCTGTTGAGCTTCAGCTGGTGGACAGATGGTCTTAGGTTTTCCTGCAAAATGTCTTGGTAAATTTGGGAATTCATTTTTTCCGTTGATGATGGCAATCTGTCCAGACCCTGAGGCAGCAAAGCAGCCCCAAACCATGATGCCCCCTCCACCATGTTTCACAGTTGGGATGAGGTTTTGATGATGGTGTGCTGTGCCTTTTTTCTCCACACATAGTGTTGTGTGTTCCTTCCAAACAACTCAATTTTGGTTTCATCTGTCCACAGTATATTTAACTAGTACTGCTGTGGAACATCCAGGTGCTCTTTTGCAAACTTCAAACATGAAGCAATGTTTTTTTTGACAGCAGTGGCTTCCTAATGTTTTCCTTATTGTAGATTTGTCAACAAAAATGTTAGCATGTGCCAGATATTTTTGTAAGTCTTTAGCTGATACTCTAGGATTCTTTCTCACCTCATTGATCATTCTGTGCTGTGCTTTTGCAGTCATCTTTACAGGATGACAACGCCTAGGGAGAGTAGCAACAGTGCTGAACTTTCTTCATTTGTAGACCGTCTGTCTTAGCGTGGACACATGAACATCAAGACTTTTAGAGATACTTTTGTAAGCAAGTCAACAATTCTTGAACGTAGGTCTTCTGAGAGCTCTTTTGTGAGAGGCATGATTCACATCAAGCAATGCTTCTTAAGAACAGCAAACTCAAAACTGGTGTGTGTTTTTTATAGGACAGGGCAGCTTTAACCAACACATCCAATCTTGGCTGACTCCTGGCTCTAGTTACTGTAGTCAACTGTAGTAAATATGTAGTCAGTGATATAATTACGCAAAGACATATATATATATATAAATTAGTGAAAAATTTAGTATAAGGTAATTTTATTACAAAAAATACTCAGCATCTTTTTTTCTAGTTTACAGTATATCATAGTATTTTTTTTTTTGGCATGAAGTCAGATGACATTATCTCTGTAGTAAATTGCACAAATAAATACAACTGTTACGTATGAGGAAGGGGATGGAAGTGCAGAGTATAGTGATAAAGTATATATTTATTAAACAAACAAGATAAATCAAAACAGTAAACAAAATGCGGGTAACGCAAAAAACTCAGAACTAAGAAAACTATGAACAAAACTAGGTGTAACTACATAAATAAAACACAGAATAACTATAATAACACTAGAAACATATAATTAACAAACGTTGTAAACTAACTAAGATAACAAAACAGTCCTGGATTCAGGGACCACAGAACACAAAACTACAGTACACGGAAGACAAAGATACAAAAGACTCGACACTGCACAGAGGGGCTTATATACACTAGGAGAGTGAGAAACACCTGGGCTTAGATGACAAGGGGGCAGGGTTACAGACAAGACACAGGTGAGAACACTAATTGCTAGGGCAGGGCTGGGGTGGAGCTAGGGTGGAGACAGGTACAAAAACACAACAGAACCACATGGCTGGGAAACACATGACAGGTAAACAGAGGGGCAGGAGGACAAGAGACCAAATAAGGGAGAAACACAAGACAGACATGGGCTAAACTGTGACCCCCCCTCAACGGCGCCACTACCAGAGGCGCAGAGAGAGAGGGGACAGAAAAACAAAAGACATGGCTAGACAAGACCAGGGGAAGAACACAGGGGCAGGAACTGAGACAGGAGACTAGACAGGGGATACATACTGGGACTGGAATGGAGACTGGAGAGGTGGAAAAAACAGACTGGACAGGGGATGAGAACTGAGATTGGACAGGGGGCTGTACATTGGACAAGATCACAGATCGAACAGGGGGCTGGACATTGGGCAGACGGAGACTGGACAGGGGGCTGAGACTGGAAAGGGGGTTGAAACACAGACTGGACAGTGGCCGGGAACTGGGACTGGACATGGGGCTTAACACTAGACAGGAATGCAGATGGGGTAGTGGACGGGAACGAGGACTGGGCAGGGGAACTGGGACAAATACATTGACAGGGACGGACACGAACACAGTGACAGGGACGGGAACAGGAAAACCACCGGGGACAGGAACGGGAACAAACACAGACACAGGGACCAGGACAGGGAGAGACATGGGTACAAACAAATGAGGGTGCCCAGGACTGGCAAAAGTTCTCGAAGTCTGTGAGACCACCTGGCCTGGGAGATGGCCTGGGGGTGTACAAAGTTCTGGGAGCGGGCACAGGGTCAGAGGTGGCCGGAGTCGCGGACACGGGGTCAGGAGCAGTGGCTACCACATGGGTGGCAGGCACTGCTGGTGCTGGAGCTGAGGCTGTAGCAGCGGGAGCTGCTGGTGCTGGAGCTGAGGCTGTAGCAGCAGGAGCTGCTGGTGCTGGAGCTGAGGCTGTAGCAGCAGGAGCTGCTGGAGCTGAGGCTGTAGCAGCGGGAGCTGCTGGTGCTGGAGCTGGGGCAGCAGGCGCGGCGGGTGCAGCTTGAGCAGGCGCGGCGGGTGCAGCTTGAGCAGGCGCGGCGGGTGCAGCTTCATCAGGCGCGGCGGTTCTAGGAGCTCGTGACCTGGGAGTAGGCACAGGAGCAGAGGCGGGTGGCCCAGGCACATGAACTGGGGTGGCAGCGGGCACAGAGTCAGAGGCGGCTGGAGCCGCGGGCACAGGGTCAGAGGCGTCCGGAGCCGCGGGCACAGGGTCAGAGGCGGCCGGAGCCGCGGGCACAGGGTCAGAGGCGGCCGGAGCCACGGGCAGCGCTGATCCAGAGGCGGCCGGAGCCGCGGGCAGTGCTGATCCAGAGGCGGCCGGAGCCGCGGGCAGTGCTGATCCAGAGGCGGCTGGAGCCGCGGGCAGCGCTGATACAGAGGTGGCCGGAGCCGCGGGCAGCGCTGATACAGAGGCGGTGGGTCCTGCTGGCGTGAGCGCGGCAGGCACCGCTGATGTGGAGGCGGCTGCCACCGCGGGCTTGGAAGCGGCTGGCACCACTGGCGAAGAAGCCGCTTCAGCGGGAGCTGAGAGTGCAGCTGCCGCCAAGATCAGGACTGGAGCCGCAGATTCAGCAGTGGGTGAGGCTGTGGAAACCGGACAGGAGCTTGCTTCTGGAGCAGGAGTCGAAAACCTGGAATCCGGCCGGGCTGTAGAGCTGGGAGCCGGCCGGGCTTGAGAGCTGGGAGCCGGCCGGGCTTGAGAGCTGGGAGCCGGCCGGGCTTGAGAGCTGGGAGCCGGCCGGCCTGTAGAGCTGGAAACCGTCCAGGCTTGAGAGCTGGAAGTCGGCCGGGCTGGAGAGCTGGAAGCTGGCCGAGCTAGAGAGCTGGAAGCCGGCCGGGCTGGAGAGCTCGGTGGAGCTAGCAGGCTAGCTAGCTTAGCTGGAGCTGGACTGACGAGCTCCAAGCCGAGGAGAGGCGCCGGGAGCGGTTCATCTCCCCGAATTTGCTCGGCGAGGAACCGGAGATACTCTAGGTCCGCCTTCCTCGTAGCCTGCCACTTTGCTACATCCATATTAAGGTCGAGTCTTATGTTATGTATGAGGAAGGGGATGGACGTAAGTGCAGAATATAGTGATAAAGTATATATTTATTAAACAAACAAGATAAATCAAACCAGTAAACCAGACGCGGGTAACGCAAAAAACTCAGAACTAAGAAAACTATGAACAAAACTAGGTGTAACTACATAAATAAAACACAGAATAACTATAATAACACTAGAAACATATAATTAACAAACTTTGTAAACTAACTAAGATAACAAAACAGACCTGGATTCAGGGACCACAGAACACAAAACTAGAGTACACGGAAGACAAAGATACAAAAGACTCGACACTGCACATTCAAACAGAGGGGCTTATATACACTAGGAGAGTGAGAAACACCTGGGCTTGGATGACGAGGGGGCGGGGTTACAGACAAGACACAGGTGAGAACACTAATTGCTAGGGCAGGGCTGGGGTGGAGCTAGGGTGGAGACAGGTACAAAAACACAACAGAACCACATGGCTGGGAAACACATGACAGGTAAACAGAGGGGCAGGAGGACAAGAGACCAAATAAGGGAGAAACACAAGACAGACATGGGCTAAACTGTGACAACAACAGTAATGGAAAAAATGGAACAAACTATTTCAGTTTGGGGCGGCTGACAAAATTTAGGACAGCTGGGGAAAAAGTCTGGAGCATTTCTTTTTTAACTTTTTTAACTACCTAACTTCTGCTTTTTGTTTATTGCATGACTGGGCTTTATTATAGGTTTATTATATGGCTTTATCACTTACTCTGTGGTTAGTAGTACATACAATTTAAAACACTAAGGCTTTAAATTAAGGCTTTATTTAGCATTGGGTTTTACTTTGTCCCACAAAATTACACAATATATGAAAACATCAGACTTCTAAAGAATGTAAACAATAGACTAGGGGTGAAACAATTACTCAAGTAATTCTAGTTACTCGATTTAAAAAAATGATCGAGTCATTTTCTGTGCCTTGAGTAATCGTTTATTTAATTAAAAAACCCAGCACACGGTAATTCGCGCTTTTAATGTGACAACGCGCTCACCTGCGCACAGGAAGAAGGAGCATGCAGCGGAGGTTTTAGTTGAGAAGATAGTATTTGAAAGCGGTGAGGGAAAAGCGCGACAACTTACGAGGAAAAAGGCCAATAATACTGGATCATTTTAGGCTGGACAGCGTGTATTCGGTGCAGCATGGCTCTTTCCTCCCACAACAGCACGTCTTTAATGCTGAACCGTCTCTGCCGAACTCGTCTCAGCCGAGGACACGTTAGCGGTGGAGCCGAGAGATGGTTAATATAACTTATAACAAATCAATGAGATGAACATTAATGTACCTTAATAACATAACGAGTGCTGATTGTTAGGAATACTGTCTAATGTGTGGTTAGTTTATAAAAACAGACAATTCTGGACTTAGGCTTATGTAAGTGAACACAGCGCTGAGGAGTTTATAAACTAGTACAGGTCACCTGCTTGGTGAGAGGAACTGGCAACATCTCTGCTGTTCAGAAGCTAAGATGTAAAACATAATGCAAATGTTTATGCCTTTTTTATTGATTAATTCCCTTTTGATACTTCCTTGTTGGAAATAATTTAACTTAATTTATTAAAGTACTAATGATCAAACTATTATTATTCCTTTATTTATTTCTATTTGTGTTTGCAGTTTGGAAATGTATGTTGTGAATTTAAAAATATAACTTCATCAATTGGTCATTCATTATTCAGTGAAATGTCTTATTTTCTCTTGTGTATTTTTAAATACTTTTTAAGCAAACAAATATGTTTTATCCGATTACTCAATTAATCGAATCGATTTTTCAGTAGAGTACTCGAATACTAAAATAATCGATAGCTGCAGCCCTACAATAGACCTTAACCCAGCTAGCAAAATGTAGTTGGCCCAGCTCTGGCCCGATCCCAACTTGCCGGCAAAAAGTTGTAGGTCCGATTCTGGCAAGTAGACTCGGCCCGAGTCCGTTTTGAATGACTGCCTGGATCTGGCCCGAGTGAATAGTGCCGATTGCGGCAGTGTGATTAATCATGAGACCTGTTACCCCTTGCTCCTAATTATTGATTATTAATAATAAATTAAACCCAATGCTACTTATTAATGATTACTAATAATCACACCCAACACCCATTGATCCTTATTGTTTTCTATTAATAAAAGACACCCAACACTCCTTATTAATGATTAGTTATAATACATCACATACAAAACTAATTGCTCCTAATTAATGATTACTAATAATAAATCACACCCAACACCTATTGATCCTTATTGTTTACTGTTAATAAAATATACCCAATACCATATTTCACGGCTGGTTGAGCATTCCATGTAAATTTCCATCTTTAAATCTCTGAAAATGTTTCAGAGAAACACTGAAAAAACATGAATAATAAATAAATAAAAACATGAAAAAATGTATGTGCAATCAAAACCTGTAATGTAACAAACATCTCTAAATTAACCAATATCAAATCGAATGTTGAATATCGTCGCAGTCCTATGAAAAACACTTATCTCCATTTTTGTCGATTTTTAGTTTACGACATAATTTGATCAGCCAAACTGTCCCTTACACTGTGCCAAAATTTCTTGATAAACGGACCAATAGAAACTCTTCAAAATGACCTGAAATAAACTATTTTTACATTGACTTCCATTGAATGTTTAGAAGGTTTTTTCTCTCTCCTGTAAAGTTGCTGTTTTGGAGATAAGTGTTTTTCATTGGACAGCGACGATATAAACTTTGAATTGTTTATATAAATGCATACATTACATATTCATTTTAGATGTTTGACCTATTGTGTTGTTTCAACACAAACAAAATAAATGTGTATAACAAAACATGTTGTCACGTCTTGGCCTCGTCTCGTGTCTCTGTGTGTCTTCCCCACGTGACCTGTGCTCCCCTGTGTCTCCCGTCTCAGTACTTTTCCACCTGTTTCTCATTTGTAGCTCCGCCCCTTCCCCAGGTGTTTCCTATTCTTGTGTGTTACATGTTACTATAATAGCACTCCTCTGCCACTTTGTCTCCGTCGGTCTTTGCACCTTCCAATGTTGTTTTGTCTCTCTCAGTGTTATCAGTCCTCTTAGCGTTTCCCTGTTCTCTGTTTTTGCCATATATATATAGTCTATTTCCTTGTTTATTTCTCAGTGTTTTGCTTCTTGTTGTTTCCCTTGTATATATATCCCTGCCCTGTTTAGTTTTGGTTATTTCTTGGTTATTTTTGGTAGTTTCTTGTTTATTCCTTGTTTATGTTCTTAGCTTTGTTTGTTTCTTTGTTTATTTACTCCCTGTTTGTATATATATATATATATATAGTACTTCTTGTTTGTTTAGTTTATGTTCACTAGTTCCTCTCGTCTGTTTTGGTTTACTTTATTATTACGTGTTCTTTGTTATTTGTTTATCTTTGTTATTTATATATATATATATATATATATTTATTAAATTATTCATTTCGTCCCTACCTGCACTTGTGTCCGCCTCCTCGTCTCCCTGCCTGGGTAATCCTGACACATGTACAGTTATGCCAACAACTTTATCACAGCTTCCTTTACAAAACTAAATATTAAATAGTTCCATAAACACTATAAATGGTCCAAAAATACTCAGTGTTTAATTATTTAAAGAGATATTTCTCAACAGCTCTTTTGCACAAATAAGACACAAGTTTAATATCTGTATATTAAGTTTAAGCTGTATTAATTTATTTAAAAGGGCTGTAGTTACTGCTCTATAATACTGGGATAAAAGCACTTATAAGCAGCAGCAGGAGTTGTTCTTATTTCAGCACTAGACCAGCAGTCAATACCTGATTTGAACCAGAAACCCAATTAGTACTACGCATGCATAGTAAAATTAAACACTTTTAAACAGTCGGTTTCTGCCTGAATTGCACAAAAAATTTTTTAATTCACATTACTGGATCCTGATTACACTACTTTACTTATATATATATATATATATATATATATATATATATATATATATATATATATATATATATATATATATATATAGTTAAATGCATAATCAGCAATACAAATAATGTATAATGATGTTAATTGTAAGGAATTATCTAATAAAATTCAATAACTTTCCTTACTAAGACGAAATGAAACACTGAAGATCAGCAGTAGGCAAGTAATTTATGATGTGAAGTTATTTTATTAAATTATAAACAGTTCAAAAGGTCTTTAAAGAGCACCATTTATTTTAATGTATGTGTGTGAAATAACCAGCAGAGGTCAGTAAACCTCCATCAGAGAAGCAACTCCAACATATTCATCAAATTACTTTTTTTTTAATTCCTTAGAGTCTGTACAATACCTGTTGACATTTTTAGCACGTTACATGAGCAACAGACAATTTTACTTAAAATATATATAAAATATAGAACCAAGCAAGCATGACTATTATTCCCAAGGACATGAAGAGCAAAGCAAATCTACAAAATTGGGGAAATGTTGTAATTATTTGGATTCATGATTATATGTTTAACTATTAATATAATAGTATAGTTATGTATAGTTCAGATGTGATAGAGCGTTGGGTTTAATTTATTATTAATAATCAATAATAAGGAGCAATGGGTAACAGGGCTCATAATCAATCACGCTGCAGTAGGCAGACTGGGCTGCCGAATCGGCACTATTCACTCGGGCCAGATCCGGGCAGTCTCGGCTTGAGCCGAGCCGGCGTGCGGGAATCGGACCGATTACTTGCCGGAATAGGACCTACAAGTTTTTGCCGGCAAGTTGGAATCGGGCCAGAGCTGGGCCAACTACATTTTGCTAGCTGGGTTGAGAGCGGTAAAGCATATCATACAAACTGTGCCCAAAACTCACAAAACAGAAGTTTCCAGAAGCTGCAGCGCGGGCTTCCAGACAGTTTCAGTAATATTGAAAGTTTATGCAAGTTATCTATGCTTCAGAGCTTTAAAACACATTGCTTAAACCTTACAAACCGTACCAAGAATTCGGGACGACGTCCAAACCCTGTGTTCTGAAGTAGCCTCTGCCTCAAGTATAGTGGGCTCTGCTTTATAAGTGACGTCAACAAATAGCCACCTGAGGTTTCACATCCAAATGCCAGCTCAAAAGTTATAAAAATATAATAAGGATATGAAATTACACATTATTCGGACACATACGTTGTAAAAACTGTTTATACGCATACACAGCATTAATATAATATGTTTTTATTATTATTATTATTATTATTATTATTATTATTATTATTATTATTATTATTATTATTATTATTATTACTAGTAGTAGTAGGCTAGTAGTAGTAGCAGCATATAATAACAATAATACTTTTCTATGCATTTATTATGTAATATGATTATTACTATATTACTGTCTGTGTAAAATATGTAAAATAAATAAATACTACAATAATAAGCATAAACAAGAATAATAATGATTGTTTTAATCAATATAATAATCAATAATTCATCAATAATTTAACAATATAATAATAATAATAATAATAATAATAACTAAAAATGGAAAGTCTGTGAAAAAAATTTAAGTTGCCATGCAAATAACGTTAAAGAAGCTGTGCGCCGCGTTCGTGCCGACACTCCGCCAGCGGCGTTCAGCCAATGTCGGGCCAGATGCTGTGCACCGTGCTCGCGCCGACACTCCGCCAGCGGCATATAGCCAATGTCGGGCCAGATGCTGTGCGCCGCTTGCGCCGACACGTCATCAGCGACATTCAGCCTATATCGGGCCAGATGCTGTGCGCCGCGCTCGCGCCGACACTTCGTCAGCGACATTCAGCCTATATCGGGCCAGATGCTGTGCGCCGCGTTCGCGCTACATTGGCTTTTTTTCTATTCCAATTTAAATGCTGAAGCAATTATAGAATTAGTGTTTGCCAAAATTAGATTTTTCTGTTCCACCTAAAATAAAGAAGGATTTTGATACAAGTGCCACAACTTGGTTTCTTACTGTTAAATTTCTTACCTCCTTAAATTCAACATTTGTATTATTCAGTGTGGTCATACTGGCAAAATGAAATGCAGGCCGCTTGAGTGGATTAGTTGGTAAAAATAGTCACATTTTGTCTCTTTTGGCCCCTCATCAGACTTTTACTTAGGGCCCCAGGAAAGTCTATAATTACTGTAGTCTTGTGGTTTCTGACACGTTATTTGTAAACATTTTTTAATCCGTAAACTTACTGTAAAATTTACAGGGATCTTAACAGTGTAAGGTGCACAATAATTTGCAATATTTAAAGGCTTTCCTGCAGTTTGTTTTAGTGCTGAAAATTAGGCAACACATGGATTTTAGACAAAACAAGGCAAGGCAAGTTTATTTATATAGCACCTTTCATACACAATGGCCATTCAAAGTGCTTTACAAATTAGAAAATACGAAGAGAAGTCAAATTACAAAAACAAGTAACAATAAAAATGGAAATAAAAGAATAAAACATGATTCAAACATGATTCAAATGAAGATAAGTAAAATTAAAAACATGTATTTAAGACAATAGTTTAAGAACAATGTTGAAAAGGAAATAAACAAGAAAAGTAAATACAAGACATTATAATTAAAATAATATTTAAGTAATGAAATATTAAGAACAAAAATCAATAATAACAATGTACAAAGCTGAGAAAGTTACATAGTGTGGAAAGCGCAGGTAAACAGATGTGTTTTCAGCATTTTCTTAAAAGAGGTTATAGTTTGAGCGCAACTCACAGCTTCTGGAAGTTTATTCCAAGTAACTGCAGCATTATGTCTGAAAGCTGCCTCACCGTGTTTAGTTCTAGTTCTAGGTACTGTTAACAGATCTGCCTCTTATGATCTGAGGAGTCTAACAGGCCGGTATTTATCAAGCATTTCAGAAATGTATGCTGGTCCGAGCCTGTTTAATGCTTTATAAACGAGGAGCAGTGTTTTAAACTCAATTCTCCAGCTGATCGGGAGCCATAATAACCTGAGCACTGGAGTGATGTGTTTCTGCCTCTTTGTCCTAGTTAGGACTCTGGCAGCAGCGTTCTGAATAAGCTGCAGTTGTCTGATAGATGTTTTGGGGAGGCCAGTGAGGAGGCCGTTACAGTAATCTAATCTACTGGAAATAAATGTGTGGATGAGTTTTTCTAGATCTTCTGCCCTCATAAAGTCTCTAAATCTTACTATGTTTTTCAGGTGGAAGAAAGCTGACTTAGTAATATATTTAATATGGCTGTTAAAACTGAGCTCTGAGTCAATTACGACTCCAAGATTCTTCACTTGTGATTTAGCAGTGACACCCTTTGCATTGAGATAAGCACTGACCTTCTGTTTATCTTCACTTGGACCAAGCTCAATACAGTTGCACAGACTGTCTATAGGATTGTAGTGATCAGAGGAACAGGCGATGTAAATCTGAGTATTATTTGCTTAGCTATGATAAGCTATTTTATTTTCCTGCAGGATTTGGCCTAGTGGAAGCATACAGTTAAAGAGAATGGGTGCAAGTATTGACCCTTGTGGGACCCCACATGTCAAAAGGATTCGCTCTGAATTACAGCTGCCCAGTGCAACACAATAGTCCCTGCCTTCAAGATACGATTTGAACCAGTTTATGACTTATCCTGAAAGTCCTACCCACTTTTTTCAGTCTGTTTATTAGAATACCATGGCCACCGTGTCAAAGGCAGCACTGAGGTCCAAAAGCACCAGAGCTGAGACTTTACCCGAGTTTGAGTTTAGGCGTATGTCATTTAGAACTTTTACTAGAGCAGTCTCTGTGCTGTGATTTGGTCGAAATCCTGACTGGAATTTATCAAGGCAGTATGTTACGGGTCTAAATTTGTTCAAAACAGCAGGATCAAGATTATTCTTTTTAAGTAACTGTTTAACAACTGCAGATTTCAGTGAGTCTGAAAAAATACTTGAGGATAATGAGCCATTTACTATTCGCAGAAGATCTCTTTTTAGACACTTTAACACATCTTTAAGAAATTTTTCTGGTAGGGGATCGAGGCAACAAGACGAGGATTTTAGGTTTTCTCAAGAGTCTTGTCAGTGATGGGGCTGAAGTGAGACAACGCCATCATAATCTTTCTGTCCTGAGTTTTGAGGGAAACTAGTTTATTTGCTGGCATAAAGGTTGATATAGTCTATCTGATTCCAGTAATTTTGTCTCTAAATAGGCAGAAAATTCATTGCAGTTATGAACTGACAGAAATTCAGGGTCAGTTATTTTGGGAGGTTTTATTAGTCGATCAATAGTTCTAAATAAACTGGTTGAGTCGTGCATGTTTTTATTAATGATGTCAGAAAAGAAGATAGATAGATAGATATAAAAAACCTTATATATTTTTTCTATTCTTCTGTGTTTTGCCTGGCTTTCTTGGTTATAGACATGAAGGCTTTGTCTGTATATATCATAGTGAATCTGGAGGCCAGATTTCCTCCATGTACGTTCTGCATTTCTGCATTGCCTTTTTTGGGCAGAAGTATTTTTCCAAGGAGACATTTGTTTATGAGAAGTTATTTTATTTTTCTCTGGTGCAAGCGTATCAATAGGTTTATAATCCTGGCATTAAGGTTGTCTAGGAGGATAATAACAGACTTAGTTCCAGCAATCGATTCAGTAGACATGGCTTTAATAAACTCATCTCTGACATTATCATTTAGGTGTCTCTTTTTGATACATACAGGTTCTCCTTGTACTATTGATGTAATTGAAATATCAAACATAATGCAGAAATGATCAGAGAGGGAAAGGTCTTTGATAATGACAGAGCTGATGGTGAGATTCTTGCTAATAACTAAATTCAAAGTGTGTCCTCGGTTGTGAGTGGGCTTATTTACACGCTGTGAGAATCCAAAAGTGTCAAGTATTGCTAGAAATTCCTTAGCCAAGCTGTCCTTTGGATTATCTATGTGTATGTTAAAATCCACAGTGATCAGTAGAGATTGTACTAAAAAGTTCAGAAAAGTCACCAATTAAACTTGCCAAGTATTTTGGGGGTCTGTAAATGGTTACTAGAAGTATTTGAGGTGCCCCCTTAAGTAGTGTGCAGAGATATACAAATGAAGAACACTCCCCAAGTGTAACCTGTTTGCACTGAATTTTTTTTCAAGAGAGTAGCGACTCCACCACTCCTTTTCACTCTGGATATATGATAAAACTGAAAGTTAAGAGGAGCTGTTTCAATAAGAACACTTAAAATTCCTCTTCCAGTGGCTTACTCAATTATTTTGTGTAAATGCTATACAATTAACTGTATTTATTTATTTTTATTACAGTTTGGCTCAGAAACTATTCCTAATATAAGGTGTGATGTTTGTGGGCACCATTTAATTAATTTGGAACTATTCTGGGCTTTAAAATTGCCAATAACATTTATTTTAAAACTTTTAACGACACTATTAAAAGTCTGAGCTTTGCAATAGAAAAAACAGCAATTCAATAATGAAACATCTTTGTACTAGAAATGTGTGAATATAAAAAAAACCTTTGCATCAAGCAAAAGGTTGTTTAATTCTTTCTAAATTTCTTCACACTCATACATCTCTCCTACAAACATTTTAGAATAAACAGCATTTGGGTGTTTTTGAGGTCCACTGCGTCATCCGTGTCGCTGGCTTTGAACAGGTTTTTTTTTTTTTGACTTTCATAATAAAGCTTAAGAAACGAGCCAAGGTTTTATACTGTGGAGACAAAACAAGATCACAATTACACAGAAACCATCCCAGTATGTTCACAATAAACATTTCCATACATTAGCTCTATTTCAAGGTTGACATACCTGACAGACAGAGCTAAGTAGGGCTGTAACGATTAGTCGATATAATTGAAAATGTTGATTATTTGAACTTGTCGACTACAAATTTCATTGTCGACTTATGGTTAATTTGTTACAGTAACAGTACCACATTACACAAAGTGCTGGGGACAGAAGCAAAATGGGAGATGGGTAAATGGCTCTCTTACACAGTTTACACTCAATGTAGTCTGTGTCTCCAAAAGTGCCCAAACACAACAGAATACATATTTAATCACTAAATATATCAGAACTTTCAATGTTTAAACAACATTCAGACATTTAAATGCCTTTTAATGTTCAGCTGTTTCTATCATTTTTAGAGATGGAGAACATGGCACAAGTAATAATCATTTACTAATCGACTAATCAAAAAAATAATAATCATATTAGTCGACTAACAAAATAATCTTTAGTTGCAGCCCTAGAGCAAAGTGTTACAAACCTGCATGCACTTTGAGTGGTTGTCACCATAACGAATCCTCGTGGCCATGTGTTCACATGTGTTCTTCAATGTCCATTTTCCACATCCTTTATTATATATAGCTGTAATATTGCTTGCCATATCTTCCCATGATCTGGGCTGAACTACAGGGCCGTGCCTTCCATCTTCCATATAGTTGAAGATCTCGTATTTCTTTTTTAGAGTTCCAAAAACACAGCTTTTTTTTCCTACACACATACATACATACATACATACACACATACACATATAGTTTATTTGTTTACAATATACAATATAAAACAACAACAGGAATGACAATAATTTTAGAAAAACATCTAATTTCATATACAGTTCGCTACTCTGCTGTAACATTTAAATTTTACACCAAAAGAAGCAATAGTAGGCTATAGAAGCAATATTTTACCACCTGTTTAGCTTTTGTTCAACTGCTACTTGTCCAAGACTTCCGAACACCACAATATAGCTAAAATCTGCAGTATACTCTCTCTGGAAGATGCTGAGAAGCTGGTGCATGCATTTAGAACCTCGGCTACTGCAACGCGTTGTTGGCTGGAAGTCCACATAAATTACTCCATAAACTCCAGCTAGTTCAGAATGCAGCCGCGAGAGTGCTTACCAGAGCTAGAAAGTTTGATCATTTTACTCCTATTCTTTCATCCCTACACTGGCTACCTGTTAAATTTCGTATAGATTATAAAATACTTCTCCTGATGTATAAATTCCTCAATGGTCTGGCCCTGTATTATCTAGAGGAACTCCTTACTCCTTACAATCCGCCACATTCACTCCGCTCCCAAGACGCTGGCCTGTTATTAGTCCCGCGTATTAGAAAAAACTTTCTTTTATAAAGCTCCCCAACTTTGGAAAAGCCTCCCTATTAACATACGGGACTCAGACACACTCTCAATCTTTAAATCTAGACTCAAAACATTTCTATTTGCTCAAGCTTTTGAATAATGAATCATCTCAATCTATGTAATTTTTCTCCTACTGTTGTACTTCTAATTATTCCTCTTAAAGCTTATCCTGTATTCCTCTTACAGTTTATCCTTACAGCTGTTTTTACATTGGTTCTGAACCCAACTTTACGCGCCCCACGCATGTGAGTTACAGCAGAACCGAACTTCTGAGGATTAAGGACAGTTTGGTCAGTAAAACAGCAACTATGGACAATAATATCCGAGCTACACTGGGCGAGCTACAGCTACTCCTTGCTCTGGTGTGGGGGAGCGGATCGCTGCAGACAAAGGGCAGGAGGAGGAGGCGGTGCGAGCGGCGTCAGAAGAGAGGCAAACGTGCTGGGGTGCTAGCCAGACTAAAGGCTAATGCTAACCGACCCCTGATTCCATCGCTTTTTCTCTCTAACGTCCGCTCTTTGGATAACAAGCTGGACCTGCTGCGGCTGAGGATGAGTGTTGGTAAACAGCCACTGCTCCGAGGCGACAGAACAGCTGACTGTGAAGTGTCGCCCTCACTATCTGCCTCGTGAGTTTTCGCCGGTGTTCGTGATTGCTGTTTACATAGCACCGGATGCTAATGCTAACAACGTGCTGAATGAGCTTCATGACAACATCAGCTCGCTTCAGAACAAGCATCCGGACGCGCTCTACGTGGTAGCGGGGTATTTTAACCACGTATAACTGAAGAACACACT
Source organism: Astyanax mexicanus (assembly GCF_023375975.1). NCBI lineage: Eukaryota > Metazoa > Chordata > Actinopteri > Characiformes > Acestrorhamphidae > Astyanax > Astyanax mexicanus. Next base: position 21,280,455 of record NC_064420.1, on the reverse strand, counting down.
GCCGAGGTTTTACCAACACGTGAACATCCCAACTCGAGGTAATAACACGCTGGACCGTGGACCGTGAAACACGCTGGACCGTGTTTACTCCTCTGTGAAAGACGCCTACAAAGCCTTCCCCCGCCTCCACCTCGGGCTATCAGACCATCATGATGGTCATGACCTCCATCATGATGGTCCCCGCATACCACCCCCCGTTGCGACGCTCCAAACCCACACAGAAGACCATCACTGTGCTGCAGGAAAGCTACCGGCCCGGACAACATCCCCGGACGGGTGCTAAGAGACTGCGCAGACCAGCTCTCGGACGTCCTGGATGACATTTTCAACGCGTCCTTCACCCAGGCAGCTGTCCCCACTTGCCTGAAGACCGCCACCATCATCCCGGTCCCCAAGAGCGCCACAGTGGCAGGTCTGAATGACTACCAGCCAGTAGCCCTCACTCTGATAGTCGCAAAGTGTTTTGAAAGACTGGTTCAGACCCACATCATAGCCACCATCAATGTCACTGTGTATCCACACCAGTGTGCATACAGGAAGAACCGATCCACAGAGGATGCTATTTCCTCCATGGTCCACACTGCCCTCACCCACCTGGAGCAGAAGTATTCCTACGTTTGGATGCTCTTTGTGGACTTCACATCTGCTTTCAACACCATGATTCCTCAGACACTGATAACCAAACTCTCCTCACTTGGACTGAGCTCCCCTGTGCAACTGGGTCCTAGATTTCCTGACCAACAGGCCGCAGTCTGTGAGGATACACAACATCTCCTCCCCCTCCATAATCCCCAGCACTGGCTCCCCTCAGGGCTGTGTGCTGAGCCCCCTCCTGTTCACACTGCTCACATATGACTGCTCACCTCTCCATCCAGGCTGTCATATTGTGAAGTTTGCGATGACACAGCAGTGGTTGGATGCATCAAGAACAGAGATGAGTCCAGCTACAGGCAGGAGGTGGAACACCTGGAGGATTGGTGCAGAGAAAACAACCTCTGCATCAATGTAAAGAAGACGAAGGAGATGGTTGTGGACTTCAGAACGGGCCAGCATGCCCCCCTCCCCCTGCACATTGGAGGATCTGCGGTGGAAGTGGTTGACAGCTACAGGTACTTGGGTGTGCACCTGACCAGCAACCTCACCTGGAGCAACAACACTTCCACTCTGGTCAGGAAGCACATCAGCGGCTCTACTTCCTCAGGAGGCTGAGAAGAGCTGGACTCGGGAGCGTAGTCCTCACCTCCTTCTACAGATGTGTGGTGGAGAGCGTTGTGTGCTCCAGCATCAATGTGTGGCATGGAAGCTGCTCTGCTGCAGACAGGAAAGCACTGCAGAGGGTTGTGAAGGCTGCACAGAGGATTGTTGGAGTTAGCTTCCCCAGCACCACAGACATCTACACCTCCAGATGCAGGAAAAGGGCCACCTGCATCAGGAAGGATCCCACCCACCCAGCACACGCACTTTTTGTCCCACTCCCCTCAGGCCGGAGGCTGCGGAGCATTAAGTGCAAAACAACCAGACTCAGAAACAGCTTCATTCCGGAAGCTGTAAGACTCTTAAACTCCACTTAAGAACACACTGCACTGACACCAAGGACAAAATACTGTTTACAAACATGGTCACTTTACTTGCACTGAGACACTTTATCTCCACTGCTCTAATTCCATATCATGCTGCTATAGCACATTTGCACTCTGGACTTCATGTTGCTGAACCTTTCTACTCTATTTATTTATTCTATTTATTCTTTTGGGATATTTATCTATCTATTTTGTATATTCTATTTTTTATTGTACTCTTTTTATCTATATATCTATTTAATAACAGCTCTTGGGTGTAAACTGGATCGTGAGAACACAATTTCGTTCCACCTCATGTACCACATGTGATGCGAATGACAATAAAATCTCCTTGAATACAGCAAATATAAACCCTGCCCTAATCATCATACAGCTCACCCAGCAAACATAAACTCTGCCCAAATCATCTGCTTTCTCTCCCCATGTCCTGAGCAGCTGCCTCCAAGTGCCCATCCCACTCCAGCAGAGTTTTAAAAACCATTCTAACCCCTTTCTCTTCCCTCCCCTCTCTGTTCTCTCTCTCTCTCTCTTTCTCACATGTGCTGAGACGCCAGGCCGGCCGGTCTGCCTGGATCTGTCCGTTTGTGGTTCCAGCTTCAGGAATCAGCCCTGTCCTTCTACTCATCTGAATTATTACATTGTTTATCTTCCTTTCCTTTCTGTTTTCTCTATCTATCTCTTTTACATGTATGGAGATGCCCTGTTCCTGATAATCCCAGTCTGGCTCTCACTGCCCGCTGTGTTGTTCTCCGGCTCTGCAGCCCTGCACTGATCAACATTAACACACTCAGTATCTGTTTTGTATTAGCCATAGCTCTATAGTTTGTGCCCATCACATTTTTATATTCATAAATTAGTACCTGTTATATTAGCCATAGTACACATTAATTCTCTGTACTGTTTTGTTCTGTTATTTGTTTGTTGTTTGTTGTTTGTTTGTACTGAGCGGGTCAACCCGAGTAGGATGGGTTACTCTGACTGAGTCTTGGTTCCTTCCAAGGTTTTTTCCTCTTAAAGGAAATTTTCTTGCCACTGTGTCACCATAAAAATTGGCATCTCTGTGGTGCTGCTCATAAGAGGCGTGGACCTGTTTTTCTCTGTAAAGCTGCTTTTTGACAACTTTTGATGTAAAAAGCGCTATATAAATAAAATTTAATTGAATTGAATTGACAGGCAATATTAATTTATACAATATTACTCAAATATTTTATGATAAAAAATGAAAATTTAACATCCTGAAATGTAAATATTTTTAGTTAAAACACACATATTACACTGTCTCAACACATGGATGGAGAGAATACTAAAGGTATGTATTACATACCATCCATGTGTTGAGACAGTGAGACTTGGTCTGTTTACAAAATAAATCTTTGAGATTATGTAAATATTTGAATGTGTGTTTTAACTAAAATTATTTACATTTCAGGAATTATATGTATCATAAATTATTTGAGTAATATTGTATAAATGAAGTAATTATAATTAGGTAATACTGAAGGCAGAATTTAAGTAAAGTTTACTAAAAGAAAGGATTGGTTCAGCAAACATAAATTAAGTAAAGTTTACTAAAAAAAAAGTGTATGTACGCTGCTCAAAAAAAGAAAGGGATCACTTAAACAACACAATGTAACTCCAAGTCAACCACATTTCTGTGAAATCAACCTGTCCAGTTAGGAAGCAACACTGATTGTGAATAAATTTCACCTGCTGTTGTGCAAATGGAACAGAAAACAAATAGAAATGAGAGGCAATTAGTAAGACAACCCATATAAAGAAGAGGTCCTGCAGCTGGAGACCACAGACCTTCTCTCTGTTCTCATTCTTTCTGGCTGATGTTTTGGTCACTTTCACATTTTATCATAGAGGTAGCATGAGACGGTGTCTACAACTGACAGAAGTGTCTCAGGTAGTGCAGCTCATCCAGGATGGCAAATCAATGCGAGCTGTGGCAAGAAGGTTTGCTGAGTCTGTCAGCACAGTGTCCTGAGCATGGAGCAGATACCAGGAGACAGGCCAGTACACCAGGAGACATGGAGGGAGCCATAGGAGGGCAATCAACCCAGCAGCAGGACTGGGACCTACTCCTTTGTCCACTAATATCCATGTTTCTGCTCAAACTGTCAGAAACAGACTACATGAGGGTGGTATGTGGGCCTAACATCCACAAGTGGATGGAAATTGGCATTTGCCAGAGAACATCAAGACTGGCACATTCGTGCTCTGTGCTCTTCACAGGTGAGAGCAGGTTCATACTGAGCACACGTGACAGAGTCTGGAGACGCTGTGGAGAATGTTCTTCTGCCTGCAACATCCTCCAGCATGACCGGTTTGGCAGTGGGTCAGTAATGGTGTGGGGAGGCATTTCTTTGGAGGGCAGTACAGACCTCCATTTGCTAGCCATAGGTAGCCTGACTGCCAATAGATACAGGGATGAGATCCTCAGACCCACTGTGAGACCATATGCAGGTGAAGTGGGTCCTGGGTTCCTTCTAATGCAGGACAGTGCTAGACTTCATGTGGCTGAAGTGTATCAGCAGTTCCTGCATGATGAAGGCATTGATGCTATGGACTGGTCCGCCCCGTTCCCCAGACCTGAATCCAATCCAGCACATCTGGGAAATCATGTCTCGTCACGTCTCGTTGACGCTTTAGTCCAGGTCTGGGAGGAGATTCCTCAGGAGAACATCTGCCGCCCCATCAGGAACAGCCCAGGGATTGTAGGGGAGGGACACTACTGAACCTCATTTTAACTTGTCTTGAGAAATTTCCACTAAAGTTGTCTCAAACTGTCCATTGATTTTCCACTTTGATTTTGAGTATTATATATTACATTGTCCATTTTTTATGTTATTTTGTTCCCAACACATTCCACTATTTAATAAATAACGATTTTGAACTGGAATATTTTATTAATTGAGATTTAGGATGTTATTTTAGTGTTCCCTTATTATTATTATTTTTTTAGCTGTTTATATTTGGTAAACGTTCTGGTCTGTAAATCTAAGCTAAGCTGCTAACGCTGCATTGACTGTGTGTTATAATATCATAATGTTTATTCTATAGCATTCTTAAGTATTGAGTATTACTAGCCTAGGATTGCAGTCTCTTGCTTTTTGAACATCCATGTTTTACCCTGCAGCTGAGAGGAGGTTTTATTAATGTTAACACAAGCCTCAACCACAATTGGTGGATCTTTCACTACTGTTCCAGACAAAAATTACTGATTCAAACAGAACACACAGGTAGGAAGTAATAATAACATAATATTTAAACACTGTAAATTGTAAATGAGTATTGTTATGTATACTGAACAAGTTGATGAACATACTTGTCATTTCAAACGTATCCTGTTCTGCTCTCTTTGCAGGCAGTGCATCATTACACCCTTTTCCGACATACACAGCGTAATGGTTGTAGACAGAACAGTGTCCGGGATATCTGATAATATCACCTCTTTCAAGCTGTAAAAAATAACAAAATAACAAAAAATAAATAAATAACAAAACAACAAATATTCCACAAGTTATTTTTTTGTTGATTTTTATGGAAAAACACAGATGCAGATTCATATATATATATATATATATATATATATATATATATATATATATATATATATATATATATATATATATATATATTAATCTGCATCTAATCTGCATTAAGAAGACCTTTATGGTTGTATATAAGTTACCGACCAAAGCTTTTCATAATTACTTAAGTATTGATTTATAAACACATTATAAACACAATTAGGTAAGCTTCAAATAAAGTTTTAGGGATCCAACCAACAACAAGACTTTAATATTAAAAAATAGACTTTAATACCTTTAATACCTCAACAGAGAAACCGAGAAGTCCAGAGATCAGGACTAACTTTACAATCATCTTCGTCATCTTCCTTACACCTACAAAAACACAAAACTTAAAGACAAACAACGATAACAGAAACAGATATAAACTTATTTAATCGTATAAAAAGCTAATAACTGAATTTAAATCACGGTTTAGAATGGGAACAGAAGTGATCCACTTTTAAACTGTTATTAGGAACAGTGTGAAAGAGTGAACAGTTTATATAGTACTTTATATAAATATAGAGCCCCACTTTATTATAAGTATCACTGATAATTGTGTAGTTACACATTAATAATCCATGTCATACCTGTAATGTAATTACTAGTGAAGGATGCATTGTTATAGATTTATTACAGTTGTACCGGTTATGTAATTACATGTGTGTCAATGGAACAGATATTGTTTTGGTATGTAATTAGAACTGTGATTGTTGTTTAACCCACTGATGTGCAACATGGGTCAAAAGTGACCCGGCTGAGTTTTCATTTTCTATTTCTTTGCAATAAATTGATTCAGTGATTCGGTATTCAAGATATTTCTCAGTTCATGTCACCTGTCAGAAAATCACAAGTCATTTGTATTAGCTTTTAACATTCTATTTTAGTTCTAAATCGACTGGAGTGAACTTACTATTATAGTTAGCTTAGTAGTAGCGGTTAACTACTTAGTTCAGTACATTGATAGGCTGTTTAGCTACAGGGTATTTTTGTGATATCGATATTCCACAAACTGCAAACAAACAATTCATTTTACAAAATATTACAATATGGAATTGTAACCTTTTAAAATAAGCTATCTACTTTGCTAAATAGGCACCAAAGTACTTAGCTAAGTAGCTATAAAGGCATTTTCTCATTTCATCTAAACTACACCTTAGTCATAATATACGTACATCCCCCAGATACTCTATGAAACGTTCAATAACGCCCCTTACTTCCCAACAGTTTACATAATTTAACATAAACTATTTAATCAATGGAACATGAGAGGGAGTGTGTTATCACGAATAACAAATAACCTTGAGTGTTCTATTGCTTTTATACAACAGTTTTTTTTATGAAACGGATAAAGAATTAAGAATAAATATGATTTCATGTGGACTGTGCCTTCCACCAAAAAGTAGTTCCACAACAACTGTAACAGAACTGAAACTTAACTACAAAACGGTGAATAGTTTAATACAGACTAACACCACAAACATTAGCTTGAAATCAAAATTGGGAATAAGCTGAAGATGGTAACGTTAGGAGCGTGAAATAACACTAATACTCTTCTCTCCTGCTCCGTGGAGTCGTCTTCAGGTGAACACTGTGCATTTTTAGAGCATTTCTGCTTGTTTTGCTGGGTGATAGCGTTTAAGCTCAGCATTTACTGGCAGGTTACCAATCTGGCTGTGAGACGGCATTAGCCGAGGGATTTTCTTTCCCTTTTTTACACAAAAGATGAGCCAGCTCTGTGGGCGAGCGTGCCATGGTTGATCGCTAGCCTGTGCTAAGCTGACGCTGCTGCTGGTGGTGCCTCTGGTGATTCAAAACTGTCCTGTGTGAATACGCCGTTACTCGGCAACGCTTTGGCGGAGTGATACAAGTTTAGTGTGAGAAGGCTGTGATGTTATCACAAATATCAGCACAGCTAGAACACTTCTCAACCAATCAGATTGTGAGGTCGGAACTAACTGTTAATAACTGTATAATTACAAATAATGTACTATCCACCAGACCCAGTAGAACTGGACAAACTAACCGAATGGTTAGAAAATATCTTTCAGTGCACTTTAAACAGTGTAGCACCCCTTTAACATAAAATAGACAGACAGAAAAAGCTTGCCCCGATCAAAGTACAACGATCAAACTCATACCCTTTAGGACTTAGTATGAAATTTAAAGGGAAATGGCCATCAACTAAACTGGAAGTTTCCATTAAGAAAGGCAGTGTAGTCAAATCTAAAAAAAAATGTAAAAAAAGCACACTCAGCGTATCTGGCCTCCGCCATTTAAAGATTTAAGAATGTTTGCGGCACAACCAGCAATGTTCTAGAATGTCACCCATATCATCAAAACCTTTCTAGAAAGTCCTCTCTGCTATGTACATTGTTCTAGATTGTCTTTCCAACAATTTAAAATATTTCAGAATGTTTACCACTATCCATGATGAGAGTGGTATCTCTAACATTCAAACGATTGTAGAAAAAGATTACAGAATGTTCTTTCCACCACTTATTGTGTTCTAGAATGCCATCATTCAATTTAGAATAATCTCTCCACTGCTTACTGTGCTCTAGAATGTCCCCCCAATCATTAAAGTAATTATACAATGTTCTCCCTGCCATGCCTACTGTTCTAGATGGTGTTTTTCACACCATTTATGATTCTACTATGTTTTCACCACCAAAAACTGTTTTACAATGTCAGCCCTATCATTCAAAAATTCTAGATTGTTCTCTACACCACTAGCTGTTCTAGAATGTCACCCCAATCATTCAAATAGTTCTAGAATGTTCTCCCTGACATGCACACTGTTTTAAAGATTTCACCATTTAAAAAAAATAAGAATGCTCTCTCCACCACTAACTGTGTTCTAGAATGACACCTCCAGTTCTGGACTGTTCTTTGCACCCTTCACTGTGTTCTCGAATGTCACCTCTATCATTTAAACAGTTTTAGAAAGTAATTTAATCACAGCAATTTACACCCAAGTAGATTGATAGTTTGATAGAATGTTCTTCTCATCACTCACACTGTTCTAGAATGTTTTCACCACCATTCATACTGTTCTACAACGTCTTCATCAACATTCCGAATATTTTTAAATATTACCTGTACTGTTCTACTCTTCTACTCTCAAAATTCTCACTGCTTTCCTGGCGCGCTGTCGGGTTCGGCTGAAGAAAATGGTCTGTGACGTGACATAGAACTATTTCAGTGTAACAAATTACACTGTGACTTTTGTGCTGATCCAAAACTTACAGCTAATCCGTGCGTTTAATGCTCTGCAGGTACATTAATGGGTGCGCATCTCGCGGGGATTTGGCGCTTCTTCTACTGCTTACGGGCTGCGTGACGTTCAGTCTCTCAGCCTGCCAGTCGGACTACAGTGTCAGCATATAAATGAGATGCGTTTTCCTACAGGACAAACTATTCAAACATGCGGATGAGCTCTCCGCACCGATTAAAAAAATCACACAGTGTCTGTCTGGCATAAAATAGTTAGATACAGCTATTAAATTAATAAATCAACATTCATTGAAAAGATCAGTGAGATGTTCTCTATGCTAAATAACAAAGAAGGCAGCAACAAGCTAGAAGCTAAAAAGCTCATCACAACATTTAATAAAAACAGAAAAATAGATATGAAATAGGAAAATAACTAACTAAACTAAGCTCAAAATGCTAAAAGAAATATAATCTAACAAATTCTAAAAGATCAAAACGAAATAGTGAACACACACGTACAAAAATATTAAAGTAAGATTACAAAAAAAACGCAAATATTCCAAAGTAAATAAACTGCGTCTGGGTGACGAAACCAAACAAAGAAATAACAAAATAAAACAACGAAAGGAACAAAAACAACAATTTAAGAGCCACTAAAGTTGTACTAATCTCAAAGCAGTAGCTTAACAGCGCTATGTGACGCAACACCTAAAGAACCAGAAGGAGCAGCGGCAGCGTGACGGTTCTAGTGAAATAACTAAAATGTAAAAATACACAACAGACTACATAAAATCGGTCCAAGGTCCCACATTTAAAAGTTTCCTCAGCAAAAATAGAAAATCATGATTGTTCACGAGTCTCAAAACACGAGTCCGAGTTGGAAGTCTTTTGTGCAAGAGTCCGAGTCAAGTCTGAAGTCTCTGTGTCTGCGACTTAGGTGCGACTCCAGTTCGAGTCAGAAACTCATGTCCCCATCTCTGACTCACAGCAACTTTTATTTTAAAGAAAGTCATTGAGATTATGTGAGCTACTCTGAAGTACAAAGTTTAGTTTCAGAATTGCCCCAGCAAGCACCACAGAGTTAATAACCAGGTGTTGATATGATGAGTACTATAAATAATGGTAGACTCATATGACAAGAACTAAATTGTTCTGGTTGTTCTAAATATACAGCCTCAAGCACAGCCTTACATGACTCTAATCATTTTGTTTTATTAAGAAAATAATGCAGTTTATTTAGTTTAATAAATGCTAACACAAAAAACAGTATGAACTCCATCTATGGTTCTGACATGCTCAGTTAATCTGTAAAACTGTTATTCCCACTTACTTGTCCTGCTCACTGTTCTTCAGTAATGGGATCCTTTCAGTAACGCTGTGTCTGGATGAAATGTCTGAAATTTGTGTGTGTGTGTGTCAGTGTTGGTTTAGGAGAATTTATAGGTTTGACCTGATGTTTGTAACCAATCAAACATTTTATTTTATCTTTAATCAGATTGGGTGGGTGGAAACTTCAGTGAAGAGAGATGGTGATAGATTTCACTCCCAGTATGAGCTGAAGAGGGCTGTGATCAGGAGATAAGAAAATGTTTGGTGGTGTTTTGATGTGTATGTGTGATGTGTCTGGGTTAAAGTGCATTTGTGCATCAATTTCATATCTGCTATGCTACAGTCTCTCAGTATCTACTCAGATATCATAAAAATAATACCCAGAAGGAAAAAAATAATATCTCATATGAAATTTCTAAAAGCATTAATATCAAGAATAAAGCTGTAATGTTACAGCCACAAGTTAGTAAAGAGTCATTGTCACATTAGTGTATTTAGAGAGTCTGGTCCTTTGTAATGTGTGCACCATTTGATTTTGCAATGTTTTGTTGAAAAATGCATATCCCTGGAAAGTTGTCATCTTAAAAATACAGTGGCATGGAAAGGTATTTGCTCCCTAACAGATTATTATTATTATTATTTATTTATTTTTTTTGCATTTTTGTCATACTTACATTTTTCAGATTATCAAACAAACTTTAATATCAGATAAATATAACCTGAGGGAATATAAAACCTTTTAAATTATGATTTCATTGATTAAACCAATCTAACCCTTTGTGAAAAAGTGTTTGCTGTTTGAATTATAATTAACTGTAATTAATCACACTTTTAGAAAACTGAGTTAAATTTCAGTAACCAACATAAGGCCTGATTACTGCCAGACCTGTAGAATCAAGAAATCACTTAAATAGAACCTGTCTGACAACATGAAGCGGCTAAAAGATCTAAAATGAAAGAAAAAGCAGTACATTATGTCCCAATCTGAAAAAAATAAAAAGTCATTAACATCTCTCAGTCTGGAAAAGGTAAAAAAAATAATAATTTCTAGGACTTTGAGATTCCAGAAGTGACCGGCCTGCCAAAATTACTCCAAAAGGGCATGGACAACCCATCAGGAGGTCTGAATGTTTGTTCTTTTTTCAGTCAAGGACTGATTGAGATGATGTGTCATGATCTTTAACAGGCTGTTTATGCTGAAAAACCCTCCTGTCTATCTGAATTAAAACCATTCTAAAGAGTGGACCAAAATTTCACAGAAATGTAAAATTTGTCAGTTATCGGTAAAGCTTGGGTGGCACAACCAAGTTATTAGGTTTAGGAGGCAAACACTTATTCACACAGAGCTAGATTTGTTTGTACTTTAATAATAATTAAACTTAAAAAGTGCTTTTTATATTTACTCAGGGTATCTTTTTGTGGTATTAAAGTTTGTTTGATAATCAGAATAAATGTTTTATGACAAAAAACAAAAACATATTTTACACCACTGTATGTTGCTTCAAGATCTCAGTCTACTTTCTGCATAAATGCTACTGCTGCTGCTGCTAATAAGGAGGTAGGGAGGGGGCATATCTGGGCTAACTAGTTAGCTTAGCTTAGCGAGAGAGTAAAAGTACAAAATCGTCAACCAGCCGCACGATTACTGAGCCGAGGAAGCTAATGCTAGCAAGAAAGTTACATTAGCTACTGAATAGCCCCACTGAGTACAAAAGACACTTACTAGGGAGTGGTCCTGTATCTCTTTCACAGTGATATTTAAGAAGTGAAGATTAGGCCCAATCCCATTTCACCCCTTGGCCCTACCCCTTACCCCTACCCCTCTATTTTGCGTATGCACACAAGGGGTAGGGGTGTCCAGATTCTTGTTGGGCTGGAGGAGGAACATTCCCGTTCCACCTTAAATGGTGCAACAAACGGCAGAAGTTGCAGCATTTAATGCAGAATTAAAAAAAAAAAAGATAAAAGCTTATTAAAGATAATTTCAGGTATTAAGGAATGGACAATAATAATTAATTGCTCCACCACCTCCCCCCTTTCTGAAGACATACAATAAAGCCCTAAAGTTAACTAGCAGCAGCTAGGTTACTGAACTTTAGCGCTCCTCATGACATATCGGGTGCTTGAAGGGTCGTCCCAATTCTTAGGGTGGAGGATCTCACCCCTTCCCCTTGTAACTTACAGTGCCAAAGGGTGCAATGGGATTGGGCCTTTACAGAAAGTGTCAGTTTCAGCTGTTAGTTTCCACTGTGAGGAATACAGTGAGGAAATGGAAGACCACAGACACAGTTCAACTTAAGGTCCCAAGAGGCAGAACAAGAAAATATCAGATAATCTGGGGAGAAGGATGGTGAGAACAATCATAGTTAACACACAGAGCAGCTCCAGCGTTTACATAATCATCTTACTGCAGATGGAGTCACTGTGCATCGTTCAACTATTCAGCACACTTTACACAAGGAGAGGCTAAATGGGAAAGTCATGCAGAAGAAGCCTTTTCAGAGCACACGCCACAAACAGAGTCGCTTGAGGTACGCTAAAGTACATTTGGACAAGCTAGCTTCATTTAGGAATAAGGTGCTGTAGACTGATAAATCTAACTGATGAAACTTTAAAATTTAGTTATATGAAGGGTGGTAAGCATGGCAGAAAAAAATCACAACATTCCAAGACAAACACTTGTAAACCCACAGTAAAATTTGGTGGTGGTTCCATCATGCTGTGGGGCTGTGTGGCCAGTGCAGGTACTGGGAATCTTGCCTAGAAACCATCAAACCTTATTGAACTGGAGATGTTTTGTAAAGAAGAATAGTCCAAAATACCTTCAAACAGAAGCCAGACTCTCATTGGAAGCTAAAGGAAGTGTTTAGAGGCTGTTATTTCTTTAAAAGGAGGATCTACTAAATATTGATGTAATTTTTCTGTTGGGGTGTCCACATTTATGCACCTGCCTAATTTTGTTTAAAGAATTATCGCACACTTTCTGTAAATTCTACAAACTTCATTTCACCTCTTAAATACTGCTGTGTTCCTCTGCTATATGATATATTTAACTAAAACTGCCAATCCAAACAACCAATGATTTATAAAGGGAAATCATTAAAATGATCAGGGGTGCTCAAACTTTTTCATACCATTGTAGATGTTTTTTTGACCACAGTATCAAAACATCTTTGCAGACAAAATGAAACCCTGACAACACCTTCTTTCAGCTCACACTGGGTGTGAGATCTCTCACCATCTAGATTCTCTGAAGTTTCACCCACACATATAATTAAATTATCTTAAGATTGTGATTGGTTAAAAACATCATGCCACCTTTAAACACACAAACACACACACACACACACACACACACACACACACACACATTTTATTCTTCTCTTTACAGTTGAACCATCATCCTCAAGCATTTTAGTGTCTAGCTTTCTTTGGAAACCCATAAAGAATGCTGTGATGATGTCAGGGCCCTGAACACATCACCATCCACCAAGAACCCCTTATATACATTTCATTAAATACAATAAAGACACTAACAAAGTACTTACCTGGCTCCATTAAAAAGGGTGGCATGTGAGCCATCCAAACACTTAAGGTCTAGGTAGAGACCAAGGTTTATCCTGGGGCAGGAGGGCCTGGGGTTCCTGTGGAGAAAAGAAAAAGATTAAAATATTGTGTAAATGAGTCACTATTGTACTTATGTATCTACTTAACTGGATGTCTGTCGTTGCATGCATGCCTGTAAAATCAGTTGTTTATTTGTCCTGTAAATATTATATGTGTGTCTGCAAGTCCACCTGCTTGTAATTTAATTTATCTGATGGTATAGGAGGGCTATAGGGTATTTAAGGCAGGTGAGCTAACTAACTGGGACTCTGATGTTAACACGGGAACAGGTCGCTGGAGTTGTGTGTAGCCTGAAACACTTTGCTACTGAGAGTATTGTCCAGACGTGGAAGCAGCCTCCCACCTTGTACTTCCCTGCCAGTGTAAATAGTGTGTATAGTGTACAGTTTGTTTCTTTGTGATTTCGGAGGGGGCATATCTGGGCTAAATGGGAAAGTCATGCAGAAGAAGCCTTTTCTGAGCACACGCCACAAACAGAGTCGCTTGAGGTATGCTCATTTGGACAAGCTAGCTTCATTTAGGAATAAGGTACTGTAGACTGATAAATCTAACTGATGAAACTAAAATTTAGTTATATGAAGGGTGGTAAGCATGGCAGAAAAAAATCACAACATTCCAAGACAAACACTTGCAACCCACAGTAAAAAAGCGCATACTTCCGGCGCCGACGCGAGTGGCTGCCTGTTCCAGTAGCTCCGTCTCTTTGTGTGTTTTTCTGAGTTTTTTTACATTTATTTATCGTCTCTGTGCTACTACACACGTCTAGTGTGCATCTTATTTATATCCTAAGGATATTTTTTGTGTAAATATGCGGGGCAGCGAGGAATACCGTGTTTATTCCCGGGAAGAACTGCTAGCCCTCCGACCCGCGGGACGTGGGGGCATTGTCCATACAATACCGGATGATTTGAGAAGGAGGTACCGAGGTTGCAGGGCCGGCGCTATGCTAAAGGCTAAGCTAAAGGCTAAGAAGTCGGAGCAGCGCTGGAGGTACAAACCCTCAGTTCCGTCGGTGGTTATGGGGAATGTTAACTCACTGACCAACAAAACCGACGAGCTAGCCTGTCTGGTGAAGAATCAGAAGCTCTACAGGGAGTGTAGCGTGCTGTGTTTCACCGAGACCTGGCTCACCCCCGACACGCCGGATGCTAACGTGGAGCTACCCGGCTTTTCTTCAGTGAGGGCGGATCGGGACCCGGTGCTTTGCGGGAAGCGGAAAGGTGGAGGAATCGCGCTGTTTATTAACAACAGATGGTGCAACCCTGGACATGTAAACGTGAAGTAAACGTGAAGGAGGTGATCTGCTGTCGGGATATTGAACTGTTAGCGGTGAGTCTCCGACCTTATTACATGCCGCGGGAGCTCTCTCATGCGATCCTCGTCTGTGTTTACATCCAGCCGAGAGCGGACGTGCAGGCGGCGTGTGACGTCATCCACTCCACCGTCGCAGCGCTGCAGACACAGCACCCTGACGCCTTCTATGTGATCACTGGTGACTTTAATCACGTAACGCTGGACTCTACCCTGCCTGCCTTTTTCCAGTTTGTGGACTGTCCCACCAGGAAAAACAGGACCATAGACTTGCTGTATGCTAATGTGAAGGATGCATACAGGGCTATTCCACTACCACCGCTGGGGAAATCAGATCACAATCTGGTGTTCCTGCAGCCTCAGTACAAACCACTGGTACTGAGGCAGCCCACTACCACACGCTCATTCAGAGTCTGGTCTCCTGAAGCAGAGGAAGCCCTAAGGGACTGCTATGACACCACTGACTGGAGCGTGCTGCTGCACCCACATGGCGAGGACATTGAGGGGGTGACTCACTGTGTTACAGACTACTTGAATTTCTGTATGGATGTTGCTGTTCCCACAAAGACTGTACGCTGCTTTCCAAACAACAAACCCTGGATTACCAGCTCCGTCAAGGACCTCCTCAACCAAAAGAAGAGGGCGTTCAAAGACGGAAACTTGGTAGAGCTGAAGCGCGTACAGGGGGAACTCAAGGTACGTCTTAAAGAGGCCAAGGAGTCTTACAGGAAGAAGGTGGAAAGAAAGCTGCAAGACAACAACATGAAGGAAGTCTGGGGTGCAATGAAAACCATCACTGGGTGCAAGAACAACAACGGCAACCCAGTAGATGGCGGTGTGGACAGAGCAAACCAGTTCAACAACTTTTACAACAGGTTTGACTGTCCTGCTCCTGCTGCCCCCTCCTCCTACCCTCCTGCAGCATCATCAACATCTTCTCCATCTCTACCATCATCACCACCATCTCCATCACCTTCAACTCCAACTCCACCATCTTCATCACCACCACCATTACCCTCACCTCCATCTTCATCAACATCATCACCGTCATCATCATCACCACCACCCTCACCTCCATCATCATCTTCATCACCATCAGCACAATCACCCTCACCTCCACCATCTTCATCAGCACCATCATCACCCTCACCTCCACCATCTTCATCATCACCACCATCAACACTATCAACTGGCAGACAAATCATCTCCTCCAGTCCACCAACCTTTACTGCTGACCAGGTCAGGAGACAGCTGAGGAGACTTCACCCCAGGAAGGCAGCTGGCCCGGACAGAGTGTGCCCCAGAATGCTCAAGGCATGTGCTGTTCAACTGGGTGAGCCCCTCCAACATGTTTTTAACCTGAGTCTGCGTATAGGGAGAGTTCCTGCCACGTGGAAGACAACCTGTCTCATTCCTGTTCCCAAGAAGGCACACCCGAAGGAGCTGAATGACTACAGGCCTGTTGCTTTGACATCTCATGTGATGAAGACCATGGAGCGACTGCTGCTGGACCAACTCAGACCTCAGGTCCACCATGCTGAGGACCCACTGCAGTTTGCGTACCGGGAAAAGGTGGGAGTGGAAGATGCCATCCTCTATCTCCTGCACAGAGCTCACTCTCATCTGGACAAGGGGGGAGGTGCTGTGAGGGTCATGTTCTTCGACTTCTCCAGTGCCTTCAACACCATCCAGCCCCTACTACTGAGAGACAAGCTGATGGATATGCACCTGGTCACCTGGATCACTGATTACCTTACTGGGAGACCACAACATGTCAGGATCAGGGACTGCTCCTCTGACACAGTGATCAGCAGCACAGGAGCACCACAGGGGACTGTTCTCTCTCCAGTCCTGTTCACACTGTACACATCAGACTTCAAATACCACTCGGAGTCATGCCACATGCAGAAGTTCTCTGACGACACTGCAATTGTGGGGTGTGTGCGTAATGATGATGAGAGGGAGTACAGAAGCCTGGTTGAGGAATTTGTGATGTGGTGCAAGATGAACCATCTGCAGCTGAACATCTCCAAAACCAAGGAGATGTGCATAGACTTCAGGAGGTCCAGGCCCTCTGCTCAGCAGCCAATCTCCATCGAGGGGGTTGACGTGGAGGTGGTCAAATCCTACAAATACCTTGGTGTGCACCTGGACGACAGGCTGGACTGGTCAGTGAACACTGACTCCCTCTACAGGAAGGCTCAGAGCAGACTGTACTTCCTCAGAAGGCTCAGGGCTTTCAACATCTGCCAGAAACTCCTCCTGATGTTCTACCAGTCTGTGGTAGCCAGCGTCCTCTTTTACACTGTTGTGTGTTGGGGAGGCAGCATCAGCAAGAGGGATGCTGGACGACTGGACAGACTGGTGAGGAAAGCTGGTTCTGTGTTGGGACTAGAGCTGGAGTCCTTAACACCACTGGCAGAGAGGAGAGCCCTCAGCAAGCTGCTGAACATCATGGACAATGTTCACCACCCTCTGCACAGCACCATCACCAGGCAGAGGAGCTCATTCAGCGGCAGACTGCTGTCCCAGTCCTGCTCCACAGACAGACTCCGAAAGTCTTTTGTTCCTCAGGCCATAAGACTGTTCAACTCCTCTCAGCACAGCAAACTAAAGACTCTGTGAAACTTTTTCATTCCGGCCACTCTGGCCACACCATGGACACACCCCCAGCTATGGACACACTCTCAGACTCGCTGATGCCTAGAACACTTTTTATAGTTCTACCATATTTTGCACTAGTAGTTCATTCACTAGTTAATTCATCTACTGTTTATGTATCTTTTGCACTGCTTAATTTAAATTATTATATAACTGTGTATTTGCACTTTCTGTTTGGCTGACATCAGTTATCCTCACTTTATGCACATCAACTGGTGTTCACTGTCTATTGTGTTCAACTGCACTACCTCCATTCTCCATTACACACACACACACGAAGACTGTACATTTACACTGTATATTCTATTTCTTATTTGATTGTATTTATATGTATCTTTATATTTTATATTTTATCTTTTTTAACTTTGTGTATTGTGTAACCTGCTGCTGGATGCCAAGAATTTCCCCCCGGGGATCAATAAAGTATCTATCTGTCTGTCTGTCTGTCTGTCTGTCTGTCTGTCTGTCTATCTATCTATCTATCTATCTATCTATCTATCTATCTATCTATCTATCTATCTATCTATCTATCTATCTATCTATCTATCTATCTATCTATCTATCTATCTATCTATCTATCTATCTATCTATCTATCTATCTATCTAAAATTTGGTGGTGGTTCCATCATGCTGTGGGGCTGTGTGGCCAGTGCAGGTACTGGGAATCTTGCCTAGAAACCATCAAACCTTATTGAACTGGAGATGTTTTGTAAAGAACAATGGTCCAAAATACCTTCAAACAGAAGCCAGACTCTCATTGGAAGCTAAAGGAAGGGTTTAGAGGCTGTTATTTCTTTAAAAGGAGGATCTACTAAATATTGATGTAATTTTTCTGTTGGGGTGTCCACATTTATGCACCTGCCTAATTTTGTTTAAAGAATTATCGCACACTTTCTGTAAATTCTACAAACTTCATTTCACCTCTTAAATACTGCTGTGTTCCTCTGCTATATGATATATTTAACTAAAACTGCCAATCCAAACAACCAATGATTTATAAAGGGAAATCATTAAAATGATCAGGGGTGCTCAAACTTTTTCATACCATTGTAGATGTTTTTTTGACCACAGTATCAAAACATCTTTGCAGACAAAATGAAACCCTGACATCAACACCTTCTTTCAGCTCACACTGGGTGTGAGATCTCTCACCATCTAGAATCTCTCCATCTAGTTTCACCCACAGATATAATTAAATTATCTTAAGATTGTGATTGGTTAAAACATCATGCCACCTTTAAACACACAAACACACACACACACACACACACACACACACACACATTTTATTCTTCTCTTTACAGTTGAACCATCATCCTCAAGCATTTTAGTGTCTAGCTTTCTTTGGAAACCCATAAAGAATGCTGTGATGATGTCAGGGCCCTGAACACATCACCATCCACCAAGAACCCCTTATATACATTTCATTAAATACAATAATGTCAGGTCTTTAGTCTGTCTGCTTCTTATGTCTGTGTTATTCTCAGGTCTGTGTTTCATTCCCAGTGTTTTTCCACTCACCTGTGTTCATTTGTAGCTCCGCCCCTTCGTCCCAGGTGTTTCCTGTTCCCTGTGTGTGTGCACCTCTATTTAAGGTCCGTGTTCCTTTTCCCCGGGGTCGATCCTTGTACGTTTATCGTCTGTCAGTGCTCCATGTTTTCCCCAGTTTCCTCAGTCCTGTTTTCAGTAAATCCATGTGTATTTTGTATTTGTTTTCGTTAATAAATCCCTTTTTGTTTGCATTTGCGTCCACCTCCGCGTCCTCCCTGCACCCGCACCTGACAAATAAAGACACTAACAAAGTACTTACCTGGCTCCATTAAAAAGGGTGGCATGTGAGCCATCCAAACACTTAAGGTCTAGGTAGAGACCAAGGTTTATCCTGGGGCAGGAGGGCCTGGGGTACCTGTGGAGAAAAGAAAAAGATTAAAATATTGTGTAAATGAGTCACTATTGTACTTATGTATCTACTTAACTGGATGTCTGTCGTAAAATCAGTTGTTTATTTGTCCTGTAAATATTATATGTGTGTCTGCAAGTCCACCTGCTTGTAATTTAATTTATCTGATGGTATAGGAGGGCTATAGGGTATTTAAGGCAGGTGAGCTAACTAACTGGGACTCTGATGTTAACACGGGAACAGGTCGCTGGAGTTGTGTGTAGCCTGAAACACTTTGCTACTGAGAGTATTGTCCAGACGTGGAGGCAGCCTCCCACCTTGTACTTCCCTACCAGTGTAAATAGTGTGTATAGTGTACAGTTCGTTTCTTTGTGATTTCGCTTTTGATTTCGACACCCCTGGAATCCTTTTGACCTCTCATCCCCACACTTTCAAACCCACTTATATAATGTACTATAATTGAATGTGTAGTTTAAGTTATGTGTGTATTTTATAATTTTCTATTGTTATTGTTGGGAAAACCGCACTACCCTCTGCGCCGTCTCCAGTGCGTTCCCCTGGATTCTTTTGATGGAAGCCCGAAGTAGAGATAAGTTAAAGAGAAACAGGATACGTGATCTTCAGCAAAATAACAATTTATTAAAACAGAGCTCTGGGAACCACTTCTACTCACAAGGAGTTATTGATTATAGTAGAAATTTAAAAGCATATTTATAACATTATGTATTGTGTTTTTTTGCAACTAAGCTATCACTCATCTGTACACCTGGATTATTGTGATGTGACAATAAATTATTTGATTGGTTTGGAACAGATTTGTGGGAGACTGTTTGTTTTGATTTTTTGTGTGTTTTTATTACAGTTTTTACCAGTTACTAAAACACAATTTTGTATATCAGGCTAGTTTTATCACAATACTTAAGTTAAACTGCCCAAACTGCAAAACTCCTCATATATCCTACAAAATAAATCACTGAAACCCATATTACATATAGCATTATCAGAATTAAACTATTACACCCAATAGCACACATTTCATTCACATTACCAGATTTCTCTCTGATCAACTACAGACTGCTGCTCATAATGAAAACCATTTAGTAAGCTTTGTCTTAATACTAAAATCCAACTGTAAAAAAACTCTTCAGATTGTTCACATGCACAGATACACACACATGCTGTTGTATTTTTTATTGTTAACCAAACAAATCAGTTTGGTTAACAAATTCCAGCTTGTCGCTGGAGCTGTACCTTATATTGAGGTACAAAAAAAGTACCTTTCGGTGAAAGTCCTTTTTTTGTACTGAAGAGTAACTGTTTATTTTACCTTGGGTGTATCGACAAATATCTTTCAATTATGATTACTTATCTTAGTATCTATAATTACATAATCATTGTGTGAAACCTTGTATTTTATATGCATTAACCAATACTCACATTGTATTTGATCATTTTTATTACTCACAGTGTATTTTATACGCATTTAATATAGAAGATTAACCAATAACCACAATATATATTCTTTACACATATAGTAAAACATTGTTTGATCAGGCATGTGGGCATGTGACTAACACAGACTTTATTATGACAAATTAACCCACATGATACATAAGGCATTTACTAACACATAGGATCTATTATATGGCGGACTAACCACGCGCTACCAACACATTAACATATAACATATGAAATCTATTGTGTGACTTGCGTAGCTCATGCTTGAAACATTTCGTTCACTGCATGTCTCTGACTAACGGCCATCAATCATCGGCTGGTACACTCTGTACGAACTGAATTGATACAAAGGAGACTTCGGGACGAACAGTGCGGCCTTTCTCTCTCTGTGCGTGCAAAGTTCTTCACCTACCAAAGCGGGAGGAGGACGCGCGCACATAGGGAGGGCGGCACTGTCTAATTGCTGAAACAATATCACACTGTCTGACTGGACCCAGTCAATTCTTGAAACAATACCACACTGTCCGGCTGGATACAGTCAAGGCCAAACACTAGTGGTCCGGTCAGACCTGTGAAACTTGAGTACTAACACGTGAGATTATGCATGCTAACATGAGATGATTTTAGCAACGCCTCATCAGCAGGTTTCACGTCATTTGGGGTATAAACATGGAGTCAGATCAGAGGGGGGTCAGAACTTATGTTGGGACGGCTGTTAGACGGTCTTTCATGTGTGGGTTCTCCTGAATATTCAGTACTTTGTAATAAATACTTGGTTTGCTTTCAACTTCACTCCACCTGTCTGCGACTCTCTATCAAACGAACACGTAGGGGAGTTGTACCCCGGACGAGAGGTGGGTGTTGACCCACCTTTCATTTTCTTTTCTACAACAATTTGGTGACCCCGACCTCGGAGGTCCTGACGGAGGACAGCATCCGGCACGGATCCACTCACGGCCGAACTTAAAAAAACAGGTAAGCAGAGCCGGTTTAATCAAATTCTGCATATTGGCTATTTCAAATTTGAGTGGAGCAGCGGTCTGGCTGCTGTCCGGAGTGGGGCAAGAAGCGTGCCAGAGTATTTATTTAATACAGTTGAGGCGGGGGTCTCCTGGCCCTATTACAGGGTTTCGTTTTTATTTAATACAGTTGAGACGGGGGTCTCCTGGCCCTATTACAGGGTTTCGTTTTTATTTAATACAGTTGAGACGGGGGTCTCCTGGCCCTATTACAGGGTTTCGTTTTTATTTAATACAGTTGAGACGGGGGTCTCCTGGCCCTATTACAGGGTTTCGTTTTTATTTAATACAGTTGAGACGGGGGTCTCCTGGCCCTATTACAGGGTTTCGTTTTTATTTAATACAGTTGAGGCGTGGGTCTCCTGGCCCTATTACCAGTGTTGGGAAGTAACGGATTACATGTAACGGCGTTACGTAATCAGATTACAAATTATAAGTAACTGTAATCCGTTACAGTTACTGCTTCAATAAATGGTAATCAGATTACAGTTACTCTGCTAAAATTAAAGGATTACATTGCGGTACTTTCCTATTTTTGCTCTTCCAACACTGACAAAACGCAAATAACATTTTGCGGTGAAATCGCTCTGATATGACAGGGAACTGTCTGCCCCTCGTCCCATCTCTCTGCACACACACACACAGGGAGGAGGGGCAGACAGCGGCTCCGCACACACAACGAGACGAAATTAACTGACATTTTGGTCAACGAATAAAAACGAGACGAAAATGTTTGGCAGGGACGAAGAGTTAGGAAGAGATCCAATCACTGCTACTTTAGCGAAGGTGGAGAGGCGGGGCAAGTGGGGTACTCATCCAATCAGTACCTGTTTTTCCTGCAGTAGCGCCGCGCGCTCAGTTACAAACCTGGGAATTAAACTGTCGTTACGGAGCTCGACTGGAAGTTAACTCGACAGTGTTCAGCAGGGAGAGAGAGAGAGGGGCGATATATTTCTCCTTTGACGTCGCGAAAAACAAAGATAACGTGTAAACCGCGTGGAGCGACTCCATCTCCGGTAAAAACACCACTAATCTTTCAGCTTCTGCAGACCAGAGTCACACAGATCTCCATGCAGAGACCCGCGTTTTAATGCTGATGTTATTTCATGAGCTGATGGTGTGTTTAACTCGGCAGTGCACTAAAACACAGAACTGATACAGAACTCACTCATTAAGATCAGATCATCTGTTTAGTCTCACAGTGGGAAAGATATAGCTAGTGTTAAAGCAGGAACAGGTCAGAAAGAAACTCAATAATATAACGAAAATAAAACAATAAAATAAGTGAATCTATGAACCCAAAAGTCTGTGTAAATTCCTTACAGCACTTTCTCATAAGTTTCTCACTTTAACTCATGAAGTCTCTCAGTATATCCTGAGAGCATCTCTACAGCACAGTGTGTGAATGTGTGTTTCTGATCTCATTTATAGACTGTAGCTCCAGTAGGTGTGCTGGGTTAGTGCTGGAGATAAAACTAGATCATTTAAAAGCTGTTTTTGCATCTACAGTTCTGTTTAAACTATAATTTAACTATTCAGTTGTTTTATGACCTGATTTCTAGAGCAAAAATTTAAATGTAAAATATATATAGTCACACACCTATAATAATAATAATAATAATAATAATAATAATAATAATAATAATAATATACATTAAATCATATATAAATATATTTCACATTCAAACATTAACAATATTACTCAATTGGTTATTAAACGTTTCATTTCGTATACGTGTATAGTTAATAATTCAAGGGAACTGATGAAAAAAGCATTTACGTTTACACCCTTTACATTTTAGTCGACTAAATTTACTGTAATTTTAGTAGACTATATTCTTATGACATTAAGTCGACTAAAACTAAGTCGACTAAATTACTGAATTGTGACTAAAACTAAATGCTATTTTCGTCACAAAACTATGACTAAGACTAAATCATAATTTGTTGTCAAAATTAACACTGGTGGCAAACCTGCAAGTAGATAGCTTACAGTTGTTGTTACATTGTTTGGTTTTAAATTGTTTTATTATCAATTTATAGAAGTGTTTCATAAAATTGTTTGATGAAATGGTTTCATAAGTATTTTTATAGAGTGATTGAAAAGGCTTTTTTATTTGTTTATCTATTTGTTAACTGGAAAGAAAAATAAAAGGATAATATGCAATATGTGGTTGCTACATTCATTCAGGCTTAAAAAAATGACAATATTGTAAGTAATCCAAAGTAATCAGATTACGTTACTCACTTGAAGTAATGTAACTGATTACGTTACAAATTACATTTTGAGTGATGTAATCAGTAATCTGTAAGGGATTCCATTTTAAAAGTAACCTTCCCAACACTGCCTATTACAGGGTTTCGTTTTTATTTAATACAGTTGAGACGGGGGTCTCCTGGCCCTATTACAGGGTTTCGTTTTTAAGGATTGGAAGCTGGCGTGTCCCCCCGGCTTCTGACGAGATGTTCGGATAACGGCTAGGTGTAAGCCTCACCTCGAGATTGATCCGCTCGTGAACAGGTTCAGAAAATAACAAAAATAAATAAAAAACAAATAAAATAAAAAAAAATAAAAATAAAAATAATAATAAACATAAAAAGAATAGAAGCAGACTCTGTTCCTGCTCTAGACATTTGGTAAAATTAGTAGGCGCTGTACCTACTATGTAGTACTAAGACAGAGTGCGTGAAACAGAAGTGTGTGCGTATGTGTTGGAGTGTGTGTGAAACTGTGTGTGAGCGGGGCTCCTGTGAGCGGTGTGATTGGTTGAGTGTACGAAGTTGTGAGTGACAACAAAATAGGAATGGATGAGTCCCACTGCAGGGGAGGAGTCCAAGGTGAAGTAGGTGGAGTTGGTCCAGCCTATTGGTTTTAGACTGAGAGGTTGGTTTTATTTGTGAATTAACGCTTGTGAGATATCATAGAAAATAGAACATCAGTTCAGTAGGGAAATAGAGTAATACACAGTGAAAAGGGGGGACAGAGGTGAACAAGGGGAAAAGGCTTTTGTATGGGTAGACAAGATATATATATATATATAAGAAAATATAAGGATATAAAAAACCTAACTATACAAGGTAAGGATCTATCTGTAAACGGAGCGGTGCAGTAGATGTTACTAATGGTCATAAATAATTCAATAAATAAAAGAGTAAAGTGCAATGACATCGATTACGAAAGTAACTGATGTGACATAGAAATATAATATAATACATATGCATACGCTATAAGACAGTTCTAAAAATAAATGTGAAAATGTGAATACCCAATCATGAGTAAAGTGTACTTTAATGTAAGCGAGGTTGGGGAAGTGTTAATATAAATAATTAAGTTGTTGAATAATGTCAGAGAGGTGTGTGACTGGATAGATAATTAGAGAATTTAGAGAATCTAATAAAGGGATTATGGAGACAGAATTGAGGAAAATAATTAGCTTAATTTTGGGTATTGGACTATATCTTGGGGGCCCTAACCTAACAGGGACATATGTCCAACTCTATATTCTATAAGCAAATCTAATAATGGAAATAATGAATGTGTGTGGCTGTTTCGGAATCGTTTCCTATTGCAGAAATACTAAGCAATTTGGATTGGCCATTTTTGCAATGCTTTGTAAAAACTGAGCAGTACATTTTTTCCCCATATAGTTCACTATTAATTACATTATATTTTAATAATATTGTACAGAAGATGTATGCTAGAAATTCCAAAATATACTATGCCATGCAGTACTGCTGTATAAGATGTCCTCAGAGCAGGACAAATAAACATGGTTTATTATTTGATTTTTAAATAATCAGTTCAATAAATAGAAAATGCTACATAGTGAATAGTGAATAAGTTAATGAGTGAGCCATTCCAAACACAGCTTTTGTTTATCTTCCTTCTCTCTTTCTATTTATGTCTTATTTAGACTGACCTGAGTTCAGTCTCAGCTGAATGAGATCTATATAAGATACATGTAATATCTCATTTCTCTATGTTCTCATGTATCTCAGTCTATGCTGATATTTTGATTATCTTAAAAGCGATAGTAGATTTCAGAAACCAGTGAGGAAAGACCTTATTTTTTACTTTTTATTTATATATATATTTTTTTTTTGAAAAGGAAACTCAGTGTTGCATCTATTTCAAGCTACAGGGAATTGGGTCTCTTTCTGAAAGGGGACATGATCAAATGTATTAAAAAAAATTGAGCTTTCTATTTTGCTTTCAATATGCTTTACTTTCTGCAATGAAGAACTTGCTTTACTTTATTTCTTTATAGTATTAAATTAGACTAGAAAGAGATCTGGAAAACAGCATAAATTTAGTTGTCATGCTTATACAATGCCACCTATAAAGCAAATGCATTCGGAAATTTTCTGTCTGCAGCATGAACAAAATCAGCTAAGCAATATAAAATTGTTTCATCTGCATAATGGTAAAGTTTGCAGTCTGAGAAGCAGAGCCAGCAATATAATTTATGTATATATTAAATAAAACTGGACCAAAACTTAACCTTGTGGTACACCTTTAAGGTACAGATGCAAAATCTGAATAATTATTCATTGACATGCACTGTTTTCTATCAGTGAAGGAGTTTTGGGTCTATTTTAGAGCAGTGTCATCAAAGCAAATAATTTAAGCTAAATTCAGTGGAAGAGAAAAGGTGATAATGATGGTAATAAATAAAATATGTATACAATAATAACAAATAATAAACCATGGGTACTTGATGCCTTGCACGGGCTTTCACGGTCAACACCAGAGTGTGAGTTTATGACAGTACGACATACCTGGGGTTGCGCTCCCTAACTGTACCCTGCAGGAACACTACGGCACTGAATGTTGATAAAACTGTGCTGCTACGCTGTGTGTGGTTCAGTGGGCTAGGCTGGTTGGCCAAAGACGGGTAAGATCCCAACGTATTACACAGGGACAACCTAAGACAGGCACAGTCTCGATCTGACCACCACATGCATTTCAACAGACCACGGAGAAATATCTCTGAAGAGTTAGAGGAGGGGAAGCGCAGCCCAGGCGAGAGTGAGTGGATGAATGAAGTGATGGGGTGTGTGTCAGTGGAGGCCTGGGCAGGGTAGACCAGCCCAATGGACAGTCAGAGGGTGAAGCAATTTTGTGTTAATTTTTTTGAAACAGAAATTCTGTTTCGGAAAAAGGGGGAGATGTAAATAGATAATCATTATTTCCACCATTATTTGCCCAATAATTATTTTATACTTTTTTATCTTTTTTAAAACCTATTACTTTTTTTTATCTCTCACCACTATTACTAAAAAAAATTGACCAATCATTATTTTACACATATAGAGCATTGTTCAACTTTTAGTTTATTTATGTATCTATTTATTTTTAACTTTTGGTTTTAAAACCACCACTATGCAGATGAGCAATTACTTTCAGCAAAAAAAGGAAAAGTCTTAGCTTTCAAGACACACTCAATCCTAATTTTAAAATATGAAATGTAGACACTTTAGAATTCACAAAATTAAACTTTCACTATTCAACATGTAAGCCATTTTTTTTAACAAGAGGAACAATGTGTGAGGCTTGATAAAATGTTTAAGGAAATAGATGTATAGTTGATAATTGTGAAAAGCAGTCTGCTGTGCATTGCATATGCATACATACATATTGAACATATTGATCAGTAAATGAAAAGCATTGTTCGGATTTTATTTGCTATAATAACAAGAACAAAGCAAAGCATAAAATTGTTTATTGATATTGCTAATATTATTGTCTGTAATGGAACGATTGATACAGAGAAAAATAATCACTTTCCACTATCCCAATTCTTAAAGCACTTAATAAAATCAACTAAATCTAGAAATCAAGTCTTTATAAAATCTTGGGAACTGAATAAAGTCAGAAACATAATTTCTTAGTAAAATAGCACACCGCAGAAAACAAAGTGGCAGGTAAAATAATATAGCCACAAGCAGTGATTCTAAAGTCCAAGCAAGAGTAACCCAAGAAAGCCCAATACATCAATATGGAACCATTCCTGACACAGAAGCCACACAGAAGCCACATTATGTGTAGTTTGTGCTGAGTTTAAAACTTTGGGCCCTGATATTGTATAAATCAGCGTGGAGATGAAGGGGAGAATAGAGCAGCTGATCATTAAAACTTTGCATGGAGCAATAATAGTAAACATGATTCAGATATATTTCCAAATGTTTGTTCCTTATTTATTATCTATGTAGTATTATCAATACAATATAAGAGGATATGCAGGAAGCATTCAGTGGGAGGTTTAACAGCAGGTGCGTTTAAAGCAGCAGTTTTGTGCTATGAAGCAGTAAAATATGGTCTGTACAATGATGGAACTCCAGAGCTGGGTTGTTTTAGTGTCTAGTGCTGATCTTTAACTTTGGTAGGGTCTTTGAGAGTGGAAGTAGAAGTGTTTGAGTTTGTGTGTGTGCGCATGAGCGTGTGTGCATGCATGAGAGATAGTGTGTGTCTGGTGGTAAACTTGGTCGTGCAAATTGGAAGTGTTTGTAAGATCTAATTTGGATATAAGAGATTAGTTAGAGCAACAGGGAAGCAGTTACACTAAAAGGGAAAGGGATGTGAACAAAAGTAAGGTAAAAGCCAGTAATTAATGGTGATGATAATTAAATGTTGCAATTTAAAATGGAAAATTACTAAATGTTACGGATTGAACGCACATTTGACAGTAAAGATCATGATTGATCATAACTGAAAATCAGGACAACTGAAGAAGGTAAGAAAACAAAAATTGGGCTGAAGTCTGTGCACAGACAAAATTTAAATATTAAATAATTAACTTCCAAGGGGAAATCAGAGCTCAAGTTAAGTGTGATAAATGTATTTTAACCATGTATTTTAACTTGCAGGAAGGAGACACGGAGGGCGCCTTAAAAGACTTCCAAAATGAATAGAGAACCTTAAACATGATTATAACGAATACAAAAGTCTCGTTTCAGATCTGTTTACACAGGGGGGAGAAGGAGAACGTGGTGCAAAGGTGGACCAGTCCGGACACAGAGTGAGGGCTCCTCCGCCATTGCGCACGAAAGAGGAACGAGCATGGCTGGATTAAGCCTTTCCAGGTTACTGAGAGAACAATGTACGCAGATCAACTGAAAGGCGAGGGTTCGACATGGTGCAACTGGAGCCAGTGTGCAGCCACACAGCCCAGAGATCGCTAACTGAAAGCAGGAGGAGACGAGACAGCAGCAGCTGAAAAGTCTGACCCTGCCGCAGCAGCAGGCCCGCAGCAGGAAGGAGGGGCAGCAGAACCCCCGCAGCACGGGCCTGGCCTGGCCACAGCAGAGAAAAGAGTTTCTCAGAGCGCAGCAGCAGCAGCACACAGCCTGGCTGTGACCGAGGAGAGGAAGTGAGGGAGTGACTCATTCAGCAATGTTTCGATTGCGTCAAAGTACACTACATACAGAGACTCTTAAACACATCTCATTAAAGAACACACATAGTCTTATCACACACCAACTCATACTTTTCATTCACTGATATTGCAGACATCAAGAGCCAGAATAAAGCTCTTTGTACGTGGGGCTGAGGTAGTCTACCTTCAGAACCCTGAAGCAAGAAGAAAGAAGAAAAGAAAAACACACATTGTAACTTTAACATTTACACATATAAGGTTATAAACTGTGATTTGCTAAATTAGGGGGGAACACATTATTTTTTCCTTTACAGGTTGTCCTGGACATTGCTTTCCTTTACAGGTTGCCTTGGACTCTTCAGAAAACGGAATTGTAAAAAAAAAAAAAAACACTCTGTAACCTTAACACTTACACATATAGGGCTATAGATAACAGTTTACTAAATAGTGGGAAACTTAGAGGGACAACACATTTATTGTGTAATAATGGTTTGATACGTCAAAAGGGGGTGGAACAGGGCAAAGTACGGACACCATAACGAACCAGCACTCCCTCCAGTTATTCCAATATGGCTACAGGTAATAATAACCATTACTCTAATGGGTATAATGATAATAAAGACTGTACACCACCATGTATTTTACCTATACTGGAGTGTGAGGAAGAGCAAGAGTAACTGCTGTAAACCAACCAGTCTTGGGGATGACTTTAGGGCAATGATGTCACTTCCTCCATTGATAGGGTTAAACTTGGCCGCCTGGGGCAGAAGGGGCTGTGGGAGAATTTTTCCTGTCAAAAATTGGTTGGTAGGCTGCCGGACAGGTTTTCGCTCTCACTTGTTAGTAAAATGTTCACTCACATGTTTATCAAGTGTTGAACATATGTAAATACATATTTGGAGGAATTACTATGTGTTGACGTATCTTGTTGATATGTCAAAAGGGGGAATTGAAGAGTAACTGTTTATTTTACCTTGGGTGTATCGACAAATATCTTTCAATTATGATTACTTATCTTAGTATCTATAATTACATAATCATTGTGTGAAACCTTGTATTTTATATGCATTAACCAATACTCACATTGTATCTGATCATTTTTATTACTCACAGTGTATTTTACACGCATTTATATAGAAGATTAACCAATAACCACAATATATATTCTTTACACATATAGTAAAACATTGTTTGATCAGGCATGTGGGCATGTGACTAACACAGACTTTATTATGACAAATTAACCCACATGATACATAAGGCATTTACTAACACATAGGATCTATTATATGGCGGACTAACCACGCGCTACCAACACATTAACATATAACATATGAAATCTATTGTGTGACTTGCGTAGCTCATGCTTGAAACATTTCGTTCACTGCATGTCTCTGA
Organism: Astyanax mexicanus; assembly: GCF_023375975.1. Taxonomy (NCBI): domain Eukaryota; kingdom Metazoa; phylum Chordata; class Actinopteri; order Characiformes; family Acestrorhamphidae; genus Astyanax; species Astyanax mexicanus. Next base: position 21,250,002 of record NC_064420.1, on the reverse strand, counting down.
CTAACGGCCATCAATCATCGGCTAGTGCACTCTGTATGAACTGAATTGATACAAAGGAGACTTCGGGACGAACAGTGCGGCCTTTCTCTCTGTGCGTGCAAAGTCCTTCACCTACCAAAGCGGGAGGAGGACGCGCGCACATAGGGAGGGCGGCACTGTCTAATTACTGAAACAATACCACACTGTCTGACTGGACCCAGTCAATTCTTGAAACAATACCACACTGTCCGGCTGGACACAGTCAAGGCCAAACACTAGTGGTCCGGTCAGACCTGCGAAACTTGAGTACTAACACGTGAGATTATGCATGCTAACATGAGATGATTTTAGCAACGCCTCATCAGCAGGTTTCACGTCATTTGGGGTATAAACATGGAGTCAGATCAGAGGGGGGTCAGAACTTATGCTGGGACGGCTGTTAGACGGTCTTTCATGTGTGGGTTCTCCTGAATATTCAGTGCTTTGTAATAAATACTTGGTTTGCTTTCAACTTCACTCCACCTGTCTGCGACTCTCTATCAAGCGAACACGTAGGGGAGTTGTACCCCGGATGAGGAGTGGGTGTGGACCCATCTTTCATTTTCTTTTCTACAACACTATATTATTACTACTAATATTACTGTCATTAAACTGATACTGGGTTGTATAGAAATGTATAATAAAGAAGTAGAACAATATCACCACTCTTCTTAAGTACTATACTGTTGTATCTGTGATGGGATTGAATGTGATGAGGTTGAATGTGAGGGGGTTAAGAGGGATGGGGTTGAATGTGATGGAATTGAATGTGACTGGATTAAATGGGATGGGGCAAATGTAATGGGGTTGAAAGTGATGGGGTTGAATGTGATGAGGTTGAATGTGATGGGACTGAATTGGACAGGGTTGAATGTGATGGGGTTGAATGTGATGAGGTTGAATGTGATGAGGTTGAATGTGATGGGGTTGAATGTGATGAGGTTGAATTGGACAGGGTTGAAAGTGATGGGGTTGAATGTGATGAGGTTGAATGTGATGGGACTGAATTGGACAGGGTTGAATGTGATGGGGTTGAATGTAATGCGGTTAAATGTGTCAGAATTGTATGTGACGAAGCTGAATGTGATTGTAATGGGCTTGAATGTGATGGGGTTGAATGTAATGCGGTTAAATGTGTCAGAATTGTATGTGACGAAGCTGAATGTGATTGTAATGGGCTTGAATGTGATGGGGTTGAATGTAACGGGGTTAAAAGTGATGAGGTTGAATGTGAATGGGTTGAATATGATGGAATTGATTGTGACGGGGTTGAATGTGATGTGATTGAATGTGATGGAATTGAATGTGATGGGATTGAATGTGATGGGATTGAATGTGATAGGGTTGAAAGTGTTATGAGGTTGAATGTGACGGGGAATGTGATATGTGTTTTGCTGATGTTTAGTCTCAAAACAAAGCAGTAAAATTTCTGGGAAACGTTTTAAACCTAACCACCCATTTTGCCCTCAAATGTTATTGTTTTATATATACAGGTGGCAGGTGTTTTCATAAAGCATCACAAGATGTATTACATTCTACAGTTTTACAACAGAACATCTGTAAAGTTATTTAGTGTCTGAATTTACTATAAAAATATTTGGTTTAAGTGTAGTGTTGGTGTAGTTTGAAGTTACAGCATGTATTACAGTAAAAAACTTTTTTTACAATAAATCACTGTAAAACATGTTACTCTATGATCAAATTACATAGTTCTACAGAATTAATACAATAAAACACTGTAATTATTTTTTACAATAATCATGTTATGTTAGAAATGTCCAGGACATTTAGTTTCCAGTAAATAGTGTAAAATTATAGACATACTTTGTATAGAATGACTGTAAATGAACCGTAAAATATTGGCAGTATAAACGCTGCAAAGTTACTGCGCTGCAGTTCTCAGCCAATGAGGCTTTGCTGTAAATAAAACGGCAACTTGCACAAATGTCTCTTCTGAACAAAAGTTTTGTCACCATTTCATTTTTAGACTTTCAAAAAACAAGTAATCAATTGTTTTTTCACATTAAAAGCAGCACATCTATTTAAAAAAACATGTAAATTGACATTCATATTGTCATTTCATATCAAATTGAAATTCACATTCATATTTGACACTAAAAAACATTACTATTTTCTTAAAACCACTTGTATTTTTCTTTTGAAAAAGTTTTATTGTCATCATTTCATTTTAAAACCAAGTGATCATTTTTTTCCACATTAAAATCCAATACACATATAAAACCAACATGTTAGAAACATTTTTTGTCACTTAAAATTAAAATTATTATTTTTTCCCTAAACCCCTTCTATAAAATATAATTCATTAATAAAATTAATTAACATTTTACACCCTTTTAATACACAACATTATTTTTTGGTGTGGATAACTTTATGCAAAAAAGGTAAAGGATGTCAGGAGGCAATAGGAAACAAAAAGGAAACTTTTGTTTAATGAAGAAAACTTTTTGGTTCCCAAGAGCTTTAAATAAGAACAATATTTAGATGCTAACTGTCAACAGGTGTGGCTGATTATACAAATAAAAAAATAAAAATAAAAAAATCCTGTCATTTTGTGTATATTTGTATTAATGACAGCACCAATAATAGAGAGAACACATGCTTTAATAGAAAGACATATAAAAATATCTTAATACACTTGAAAATGTATTATTTACTATACATATTGTAATTAGTGTATATGTTAAGTTAGTAATTGATGTAGTTTTATAAAATATACAAATAAAGGATGGGCATAGATGAAAGAAATTTATAATTAGTATTCAATTGGGATGCACCCATAGTGAAAATTTGGAGAGCTTGCTAGTTGGCTCACCAGCTTGCCAGTTCCGGTTGCTCAGACTGGAAGAGAGGGTCGAGTGGGAATAAACTACTGTTAAGATTTAATTTTAATATTTAAATATAAATCTGATAATGTTCTTCAGGAATGGTGCTGCTCTCTCTCATACAGAAGCTGGTCTTGGTGGTCTAATTCAGTGGGTGGTCTCCCTGCTGCTGCAGATTGTATTATAGGGGAACGGAGAGCGGATCATGCCCAAGACGCCGTCCATGTTTGGACGAGGTTCTCCAGGAGGCCATGAGAACTTCAGCCGCTGGATCAGAGAGGTGAAGAAGATGAAGAGCTCTGTCCTCGCCAGACTCTCACCCAGACACACCCTCGGACCTGCAGTAATATATATATAAATATACACACACTTTCTTAGCTTGTTAAAGATGTGGCTTGTTCACAGAATTCATTAAGAAAGTCCAGGTGATGCAAATTTCAAACCCTCATAAGAACTTGATAAGAACCTTGTCTCAGCAGCTAATCTAATCGTGTACATGGCCAAAAATAGGTCAATTATTCGATTACATTTAAGATAATACTAGGCTAGGCATGTACTAATGGGTGGGGAAAAAATACAGGCACAATTTTAATAGCAATTTTAACAAAGTTATATTCAAACTAACCTGGACGAACCTGCACGTCTAAAATTTGTGCCCAAAAACATCACTAAGGGCGTTTTTACACTTGTAATTTCTCTGGTCTGAATCAGTTGATGAGTTTGATTTTATCTGGAGCATTCCTTGGTTTGCTCCTCTGATTGGTTAGAGCTGTCTGGCACATGAGCAAGAACATAAATACAGCAAGAAGGTCCAGCATCTATATCTGTGCAGTGTAAATCGGTCTTGGCATGCGATTACTGATTTCACACCTGCAGAAATGAACCACACTAAAAGTGCAAACAAACCAGAGTCTGTTTTAATCAGAGCAGTCCTCTCTCCTTTCTTGCAAACTTAAGTAATCTGAGCCTCATTTATTTGGAACACGTTCTGTACTGTGGTATTTAGCCTTTTAGCTGGCTTAGCTATCTTATCCCAGACATGGGAGAAACTGTCATATTTAGGGACCTATTTTAGTTACGTGAAGGCAAGCCATTACCCATGCACTGCGCAGCATGATTTAGGGCATATCAGAGTGTCTTTGCTATTGTAACATCAGGAAAAGTACACCTTGCATGGCTGGAAACGCACAAAAGGCATGTACTAATCCTCTTAATTAATCATGGGGTGATTAAGGTGTAACGTGAAGTAAACCAATCAGCGTGTCACTTGCCCCCACATTCCCTTTAAGAGCCATTTGCGATCTGAATTTGGCAGACTGCTTTAAAGGTGCGCAAGAAGGTAATTTAACACTAACAAAATTAATTTGACAATGACCTAAAGTTTGTTGTTATTTTATCTTATGTTGTAGTCTGGTGCTGCCGTGTGTACATGTATGCACGACATGTGTGTTGCATGCACAATTCACTGCCAAGATAGCAATAATCATCTGACTGAAGATTTCTGCCTAGGTTCACTTCAGTCAGTGGCGTACCTGTGTTTTCCTTTGCCAAGATAGCAATACACCAGAAATTTACCTGAACACATCTAATTTCGAGTAAATCTTGTATTGGCTCCTGGCATAATTTATTCGCATAATAGATGTGCCCCCCCAACCTTCACTTGCCATCAGTGTGGAGTCTTGCCCACCAGTGCTACCTTTATATATTTTTTACCTGCCTGGTTACAGTGTTGTAGGTCATAAGAGCAAGTTAACGTTTACTGTACTACAAAGTGTAACTTAATGTTGGTTAATTTTCCCATGCAAATGCCTATAATGACTAGGGAAGATGTATCCTTGTTTACGCACTGCAGACACTCACCCATAGAAAATGGCAGAAAGAAGTCATTTTTACAGAACTGTCCTTTCTCATCTAGGAAGTTCTCCGGGTTAAACACATCTGGGTGCTTACAGTGGTTTCTGTCACTCATGATGGCTGTAGAATTAGCCAAAACCTGTGTTCCCTGCCATGGGAGAGAAAAAAACACTCCACACAATTAGTCAGTCAATTAATCTACATTTATAACTCTCTTATAACATTAAACTACAATTCTTCATCAGTACCGCTGGGATGTGGTATCCATGCAGCTGTGTTGGTTGTGTGGTCTCATGGACTACACCAAAAGGGGAGATGTTGGAACAGCGCAGAATTTCCTGAACAGTGGCGTGAGTGTAGGGGAGCTGTGCACGATCGTCCATGCAGGGAGAACGATCAAAACCCAGCACCTGAACTATCTCCTCGTGACAGCGCTCTGAGACGTGGAAAACCAGGAACACAAACATAAGAGAACATGATATAGTTATAGCATGAGCAGAAATAGTGCCAGCTTCGTCATTTGTACTTGTTAAAATGCAGTTAAAAGATCAATGATCTTTTTCAATGATAATCAATGTTCTTCTCATTACTCACACTGATTGCTCTCACTACCATTTATATAGTTCTAGAATGCTTTCACTACCATTCTCACTATTTTACAATATTTTTTTCTTAGCATTCATACTAATCTGTAATGTTTTCATCACTGTTCATCCTGTTCTAGAACGTCGTTTTTAACATTTACCATATTTTAAAATATTATCTGTTCTAGAATATTTAACTTTCCTTAACTCACCCTTCTAGAATGTCTTCCCTGCTATGCACACTATTCTATAATACTATCCTCATCATTCACACTGTTCAACAATGTTTTCCTAACCATCCACACTGTTCTACAACACTGTTTTCTCAGCATTGCCATAGTTCTGGAATGTTTTCCTTAGCATTCACACTTTTCTAGAATGTATCCTTGCCCTTAAGTCTCTTCTACAATGTTTTCCTAAGCATGCACACTGTTCCAGAACATCTTCAACGTTCACAGTATTTTAGAATATTAGCTGTACTCTTCACTCTGATCTAGAATATTTACCTCACCATCAACTCTGTTCTAGAATATTTACCTCACCATCCGCTCTATTCTTGAACATCTTCAACATTCACAGTATTTTAGAATAAGACCTGTACAGTTCACTCTGTTCTAGAATATTTACCTCACCATCGACTCTGTTCTAGAATATTCACCTCACCAACAACTCTGTTCTAGAATATTTACCTCACCATCAACACTGTTCCAGAATATTTAACTCACCATCAACACTGTTCTAGAATATTTACCTCACCAACAACTCTGTTCTAGAATATTTACCTCACCAACAACTCTGTTCTAGAATATTTACCTCACCAACAACTCTGTTCTAGAATATTTACCTCACCAACAACTCTGTTCTAGAATATTTAACTCACCAATTACTCTGTTATAGAATATTTACCTCACCATCAACTCTGTTCTAGAATATTTAACTCACCAACAACTCTGTTCTAGAATATTTACCTCACCAACAACTCTGTTCTAGAATATTTGACTCACCATCAACACTGTTCTAGAATATTTACCTCACAAACAACTCTGTTCTAGAATATTTACCTCACCAACAACTCTGTTCTAGAATATTTACCTCACCAACAACTCTGTTTTAGAATATATACCTCACCATCAACTCTGTTCTAGAATATTTAACTCACCAACAACTCTGTTCTAGAATATTTACCTCACCAACAACTCTGTTCTAGAATATTTGACTCACCATCAACACTGTTCTAGAATATTTACCTCACAAACAACTCTGTTCTAGAATATTTACCTCACCAACAACTCTGTTCTAGAATATTTACCTAACCAACAACTCTGTTTTAGAATATATACCTCACCATCAACTCTGTTCTAGAATATTTAACTCACCAACAACTCTGTTCTACAATATTTACCTCACCAACAACTCTGTTCTAGAATATTTACCTCACCATCGACACTGTTCTAGAATATTTACCTCACCAACAACTCTGTTCTAGAATATTTACCTCACCAACAACTCTGTTCTAGAATATTTACCTCACCAACAACTCTGTTCTAGAATATTTACCTCACCAATTACTCTGTTATAGAATATTTACTTCACCATCAACTCTGTTCTAGAATATTTACCTCACCAATTACTCTGTTCTAGAATATTTACCTCACCATCAACTCTGTTCTAGAATATTTACCTCACCAACAACTCTGTTTTAGAATATATACCTCACCATCAACTCTGTTCTAGAATATTTAACTCACCAACAACTCTGTTCTAGAATATTTACCTCACCAACAACTCTGTTCTAGAATATTTACCTCACCAACAACTCTGTTTTAGAATATATACCTCACCATCAACTCTGTTCTAGAATATTTAACTCACCAACAACTCTGTTCTAGAATATTTACCTCACCAACAACTCTGTTCTAGAATATTTGACTCACCATCAACACTGTTCTAGAATATTTACCTCACAAACAACTCTGTTCTAGAATATTTACCTCACCAACAACTCTGTTCTAGAATATTTACCTCACCAACAACTCTGTTTTAGAATATATACCTCACCATCAACTCTGTTCTAGAATATTTACCTCACCATCGACACTGTTCTAGAATATTTAACACACCAACAACTCTGTTATAGAATATTTATCTCACCATCGACACTGTTCTAGAATATTTACCTCACCAACAACTCTGTTCTAGATTATTACCTCACCATCGACACTGTTCTAGAATATTTACCTCACCATCGACTCTGTTCTAGAATATATACCTCACCAACAACTCTGTTCTAGAATATATACCTCACCATCAACTCTGTTCTAGAATATTTAACTCACCAACAACTCTGTTCTAGAATATTTACCTCACCAATTACTCTGTTCTAGAATATTTACCTCACCATCAACTCTGTTCTAGAATATTTACCTCACCAATTACTCTGTTCTAGAATATTTACCTCACCAACAACTCTGTTCTAGAATATTTACCTCACCAATTACTCTGTTCTAGAATATTTACCTCACCATCAACTCTGTTCTAGAATATTTACCTCACCAACAACTCTGTTCTAGAATATTTACCTCACCAACAACTCTGTTCTAGAATATTTACCTCACCATCGACACTGTTCTAGAATATTTACCTCACCAACAACTCTGTTCTAGAATATTACCTCACCATCGACACTGTTCTAGAATATTTACCTCACCAACAACTCTGTTCTAGAATATATACCTCACCAACAACTCTGTTCTAGAATATATACCTCACCATCAACTCTGTTCTAGAATATTTAACTCACCAACAACTCTGTTCTAGAATATATACCTCACCAACAACTCTGTTCTAGCATTCACACTGTTCTAGAATTTTACCTCCACCTATCACATTGTTCTCTTCAGCATTCACACTGTTCTACAATTTCCCCTCCACCATTCACACTGTTCTACAATGTCTTCTTCAACATTCACAGTATTCTTTATTGTCTCTATATTGTCTATACCATTTTAGACTGGTTCACCCAACCATTTACATTATTCTACAATGTTTTCTATAATTATGTCTTTTTGTTTACATACTTCTGGAATACTCTCAACCATGTACACTGTTCTAGGATGTTTGACATTGAGGAACCTTTTTATTTTTTGGGGGGTTGGAGGTGATTTCTCCACAATTTAGAACTGTTTTAGAACTAGAACATAATACTGTTCTAGAGTATGTTCCCCACAGTCCACACTGTTCTGGAAAGTATTTCTCGCCATTTAAACTGTGCTAAAAAAACATTTTTCTATCCACTGTTCACTTTTCTATTATAATATTGATTATTGTGGATCTGTAACAGTACCTTGCACATCAGGGTGGTCCATTATGTAAATGAGGCCCCATCTAAGAGTGGTAGCTGTGGTGTCGGTCCCGGCAAGAAAAAGGTCAGAGGTGGATATAATCATGTTCTCTTCATGGAATGTAGATTCTTCCTTTGCCTCTTGCTGCTCAAAACAAGAAGAGGATGTTTAGAAAACGCTAAATGACTCATGGCTTGCTACTTGCACTTTAACGCGGCCCCTGTTGAAGACCAACCTTCTGCATCTTGCCACTATCAGAGGCACACTGCTCAGCCCAATCAGCTCTCCCTTCTGCCCTGCCTCTAAACCCAAACATCACCCATTGCCTTTCCCAAAATACTTCTCCCATTTTGTACCATTTGTTAAATTTGATTGAGATAAAATCAGGCGGCATAATTACCCTTTAAAAAGATTCTTGTTCAGTCATTAATGCTTAATGCATTAGCACTTTCCACTTACAAGATACAACAAATTGCTTGTTCAGAAGCTACAACTGAAGATATGTGATGGATTGAAGTGTGCAAACACATAGAGACCAATCACAATAGAGAACAGAGTCAGAATCCTAAGCGAACATTAAACTTAGTCTTAAACTACATGTGCCTTTTAGTAGCGAATTACTATTTAGCATTCTTAATTCCATTCTGAATGAATTCTTATTTGTATAGATTAGCAAAGAAACTTTTATCTGAGAAATTCCTTTCATGACAAGTATGTGGTTTTGATACCTAGCTATGTTTGGAGGGCCTCTGAGCAAGGTCCTTAACCTTAACTGCAACAGCTGCCCACCACTCCAGGCACGTGGTCTCAAAAAATCACCTTGGGGAGTGGCCAAATTTCACTTGTGCCCAGCACAAGTATTGTAAATATATGCATATTATTGCCATCGACGATCCTTATATGTTTTATTTTTCTCTGCATTTGATTTCTGATAATATTTTGTCCTAATGTTTTCACCTTGGTCATCTCCACCAGGTACGCATCAATGAAGTCCCGCAGGTTTTCTGGGTCCAGAGTCTTCCTGTGTTCCTCTACAACCTCACGAATGAAGCCTTTCAAAGAACAGGCATTTCTCCAGATCTTCTGGTGAGGCCCCGGAAAGTGTTTTATGAAGGGAACCAAGTTGAAGACCTACAGGACCAAAAAAAATCCACATTTCTAGTTAATTTTGTGATGAATGGACCAATAGAAATTCTCCACAATTAATACAATAAAAGTTAATTTATTACTAATTAACAGTTACGTTAATTTATGCTTTAAGGTGTCATATTTAAAAGATACGAAGTCCATGAAAGGTCTAGTCAACATTATATTAAATAGCTGAATGCTTAGCAGCTGAGATCTTGTTGGTTGTTACCTGTG